>NC_070610.1:37987857-38299285 GCF_027172205.1 Podarcis raffonei
TTTACCCAGCCACTCTGGGCGGCTTCCAACAAAATATTAAAAATACATTAAAAACATCAGTCAGATGTCTTCTAAAAGTCAGATAGTTGTTTATTTCCTTGACATCTGATGGGAGGGCGTTCCACAGGGTGGGTGCCACTACCGAGAAGGCCCTCTGCCTGGTTCCCTGTAACCTCACTTCTCGCAGTGAGGGAATCGCCAGAAGGCTCTTGGTGCTGGACCTCAGTGTCTGGGATGAACGATGGGGGTGGAGATGCTCCTTCAGGTATACTGGACCAAGGCCATTTAGGGCTTTAAAGGTCAGCACCAACACTTTGAATTGTGCTCGGAAATGTACTGGGAGCCAATGTAGGTCTTTCAAGACCGGTATTATGTGGTCTTGGCGGCCGCTCCCAGTCACCAGTCTAGCTGCCGCATTCTGGATTAGTTGTAGTTTCTGGGTCACCTTCAAAGGTAGCCCCACATAGAGCGCATTGCAATAGTCCAAGCGAGAGATGCACTGGCGGAGCCCATTGGTGGGCCTGCAGGTGCATTTGCAACCTGCCTACCTCCTAGCTGTTTTGCCTCCCCCCACCCTTCGTAAGCAACAACAACGCACCTGCCTGGACACTAGTCAAGATGTTTCACCCCATTCAGAAAGACAATTTGCCTATTGGATTCTGCTGCCCTTGGATATTTTAGTGCGCACGTGTCTAGAAATGTAGTGCTCCCAGTCCAAAGTACTTTGGAAACTCAGATGCAGCTCCCAGACAGTGACTTCCCCATCAGCTCTATGAAGAAGACAGCTCCACTTCTGCCCCCTTTTGTGAACTCATACATGCTCACAATGAATTGCTGGATATGGGCAAATAACTTTTCAAAATATTTCTAATTGATATTCAATGAACAGTATAAGATGCATATCTAAATTTGATCATCCTTGGCATTTTTAGTGAAACATTGATGTGATTGAACATCCTTTGGCACACCCATCATGGCTGGGTAAAAATGTAAAGGTAAAGGGACCCCTGCCCATTAGGTCCAGTCATGGCCGACTCTGGGGTTGCGGCGCTCATCTCGCTTTATTGGCCGAGGGAGCCGGCGTACAGCTTCTGGGTCATGTGGCCAGCATGACTAAGCTGCTTCTGGCGAACCAGAGCAGCACATGGAAAGGCCATTTACCTTCCCGCCGGAGCGGTACCTATTTATCTACTTGCACTTTGAACTGCTAGGTTGGCAGGAGCAGGGACCGAGCAATGGGAGCTCACCCCGTCGCAGGAATTCGAACCGCTGACCCTCTGATCGGCAAGTTCTAGACTCTGTGGTTTAACCCACAGCGCCACCCGCTTCCCATCATGGCTGGGTAGCATCCTATAATCAGTAATGAGCCAAGGAAAGCATTGGCTCCCTTAGCAAAGCTTCCTTTAGTCAAATGTGAGAGCATCAGCATCATCGTTCTGCTCTGCTTTGTCGACGCTGGCCAAATTGTTAGTATAACTGAATAGCACTGTGGTCAAAACTTGGATTATAAGACAACACAGTGGAACAATGCTCAAAGCTAAAAGCTATACACCAGTCCCTAAGCTCTGCATCTGTATGGTTCAAAAGTAAGGCTAATATTGAGAGATACTTTGAGCACTGAAAAGTTGTGCTTATATTGTGAACTTATTTAAGTCTAGAATTGTAGGTATACATTTCTTTTTCATCTTAACAGCAACTATGGCTGAAATCCAAAGTTCTACTTTTTGACATTCTCTCTGTCTTTGAACAGCAGGCCCTTGTGCTATATCACAGATTGCTCTTGAAATATCCCTCAGTTAACCAAAAAAACAAGCCCAAGCCTCCATTGGGAGCACAGAATTAGCTGCACTGTTGTTTGGTTCTTATTTCTTAAAAATAAATTTCACTAAGTTAACTTCCTTAATTTTTTTTAATGTATATTAAAAATACACACATTTTCCATGCTCACCAACAGACCGGTGAATGCTTCTCTTACAAGTTTAATTTTAACAGGCCCACACTTAGGCTGGACTGTTTATTCAAAGGGGGAAAGTATGAAAAGTGTGAAAAAAGTATGAAAAGTGGAAATGTTTATTTCACCCACTTCAAGGATGTGACAGAATCTATAAATCACTGCTGCAATGTGGCCCTGTGTTCAGGTCAATGCAGGTCAAATGCAGATCAAATTCAGGTCAAATGCACTTAGTGGAGTCTCACTTGGTAGACAGGCCCAGTAGGATTTCCATGAAGAAAAAATTAGATAGCTCCTGCTATCAGATATATTTTTGGAGAGATTGCAACATAATTTCCCCTACCGCCGCTATCATCTTCATGGGAGCAATTATAATTTATTACATTTATTCACCACTTACTACACAAAGTGTCCTGAAGCGACCTACATTTTTTTAAAAAAGAAAAGAAAACCCTATACAGTTCTGTGTAAATCTGTCAGGGATGTATCCCTTCAGCCCCCTGGGTATGTTTATAGCCACAGTAAAGAATTGGGAGAAGATAGCTCTCCTTGCTAAGTGAGCCTTGGGTATATGAACATAACACTAATATCACATCTTTGCTATCCAGCATTCATCAATGTCAGGGCACAGCGTAGTCTTTCGTATGTATGCTGCCAGGGTGCAAAGATCCGCCCAGCGCCCCCAAATGTAGTTTAGCCCCCAAATTAACTTTTATTATGCTTATGTCAGACACCACGCTTATGCCTTATCTCTTGTTTACAAAAGAAGGGAGGAAAAAGAAACAAACTTTTTATTTGCTCACTGATTTACAATACACTTATACTTAAGTATACACCACCACCACACTTAAAGTTATAAGTATTGTTTAGGCACCTACTTAGGAGAAACACCAGTCGTGTCAAAGGTGCCGCTGCTGCCGCATAGCAGCTCAATACAATACGTAACATAATATTTTTATGAAAGAGTTAATTTTGCGTGCACGGCGCCGTTGAGAATGACAAGCGCCACCGTTGTGAATGATGCCACAACGTCTTTGGTAAATGAGCACACAAAGTTGAAAGTCCTTTAGTGAAACAGTAGGTATACATTTCGGTAATACCTAGGTATATATGTATTTTGTTTTTCTAGCTTGATCAAAATTATTTATTATTTCATAACAGGTAGATTGTTAAGAGCTTAGGTGGCTTCAGCAGCGGGCGCCTGGTGCCCCCCAGAATTCAGCGCCCGGGTGCCCCGCACCCCTTGCACCCCCGGGTAAAGACGGCCCTGTCAGGGCAGTCCCACCTCTGTAAGGACATAGTAATAATAATAATAATAATAATAATAATAATAATAATAATAATAATAATAATTTTTTATTATTTGTACCCCGCCCATCTGGCTGGGTTTCCCCAGCCACTCTGGGCGGCTTCCAACAAAGATGAAAAATACACTAAAATGTCACATACTAAAAACTTCCCTGAACAGGGCTGCAAGGCAAATGATGCACAAGGAGTGTCCTTAACTCAATAATGCCCCAGTGTACACATCTTATATTTCATGACCAGCCCTTTCTAAATGCCAAAACCAAATTAGTGAAACACCACTCCCAGTTAGAAGTCCCTGTAGTGTGAAAAAGAGGGTTCTAAAAAGCCAACCAAGAAGTCCCTCCACAAATTCCTACTTAGCCTCTTGAAAAGGTAACTAACAGAGCCCCCACTGCTGTAGGGATGGTGCCACAAAGAGAGTGTGAGGCAGAGCTGGCTTAAATAGCTAGCTACCAGCGTCTTCCCCCCTGGGTTATGTAGCCCATGGGGTCTCCTACTCCACCCCTTCCTTCAGGAGTAAATCTCCCGAGACTTGTTTAAGCAAGGGCAGATGTAGGCAAATAGGGAGCCACAATACAGAAGTTTTAAACAACATCAAAAGAATAAAACAACATTATTTACTAAAAGCAAATGTTATAAAAAGGAGAAATCTTTCTCTGCCGCATTAAAAATGAATATCACAGCATCATTTACTGCAAGTGCTCATCCTGCAATATGATAAAAAGGGTGACTCTTACCCCACCCTACTAAAAGATGAGCACCACAACAGTCTGGGGTATCATGCTACCATATGTTCCCAATTAAAAACCAAGTGCCTGCATAAAGAGGAACGCCTTTGCCTGGTGCCTAAAAGTTTATAATGATGGCACCAGGCACATCTCCCCAGAGAGAGCATTTAGGAACAATTAAGCTCTCAGAATATTTATGTGCTTTGAATACTCAGCTTGTTTGTCACCAGTATTCATGAATTTGTTATTGCTTTTGACAAGCCTCTAAGATGCGGTATGAGATTAGTAGCTTTGTTTGTACCACAGCTGTCCTAATAGCAACCTTGGTGTTAAAGGACTTGAGTTTCCATGCTCCTGGTACACCCCCTGCCCATCCACTAATCACATACATTATTTCCCCCACAAGTTTTCTAGCCTTTAAATTTCATATTATTTGCTTAATTTGGTATCCTTGAAATCATATTTGTGATTCATTGTGGTGGTTATGAGTTGAAGCTGATGTGTCTATGTGTACAAAAATTATTCCTTCTATCCATTCTATCTGTCATTCCTTGCCAGCTGAGAGCATTTTAATTTATTTATACATATTTATTCAAAATATTGCCAACTCGTCCTTCAGACTTGGATTTTCAAGGCAGCTTGCAAAAACATATTAAAGCCATAGACATAGTAACACCATAGTAACAAATTCAAAGGAAGGGAGGGAAGGAGGGAGATTTCCCATAATTCTCATGTCTGGGATGGTGCTTTTGCAGCCTTCTAGGTCCCCCAGTGGTGGAAGGGCCCTTTTGCCACAGTTGATGCCCCTGTCTCTTGGTGAGTTCTGGAGAAGGGAAAAGGGTAGTGAGCCTTGGGCAGGAGTAGCTCACTAAGTGGCATGGAGCCACATCAATAACCTCCCAGCAGCAGTAGCACTCCTGCTTTGTAGGAAGGGTGATGCATTGGCGATGGCAGGGCTTCCTGGGCATGCTGGATTATGGGAGCAATGATGGTGTATTCAATTTCTATCCTGCTTCTACCCCCAAAGGAGTCCAGTGCAGCAAACACTGAGGAGTTAAAACAATTTCAAACAAAACAAAATCATATTCAGAAACAATTTTAAAATGAACTAAAAGCATGTCAAAACAGAATACACACACACACACACACACACACACACACACACACGGCATTTGGTGGATTAGCATCTATGGCTTTTAAAATGTGTTTGTGGGAGGGGGTTTGTTGATTTGTTTTTGCTTTTTTGTGCATAATGTAATTTGTGTTCTCATTTTGTATTGTATGCTGTGATTCGCCCTGTGATCTTCGTTCGAAGGCATTCAAATTCAATAAAAAACAAAATAATACATAATAAAAATGTTTTTAAATGACCATATACCCTCCACTGGCTGGCTCCACTGGTGTGTCCACAAAGCACCAGCTTCACTGCCAGCTGGGGTCTCACAATAAATGACAGTGATGTTGCTGTCAGGAGGCTATTGCTGCAACTCTGTTCCTCTGGGCAAACCACTGCTGGTGG
Organism: Podarcis raffonei; assembly: GCF_027172205.1. NCBI lineage: Eukaryota > Metazoa > Chordata > Lepidosauria > Squamata > Lacertidae > Podarcis > Podarcis raffonei. Next base: position 37,993,364 of record NC_070610.1, read on the forward strand.
TGGGGGCTTTAGCCATTCAAAGCAACAAGGAGGTGTCATAGAGAAGGAAGCAGGAATACTCTCATTAACATAATTGGTAATAGAACATGGTTTCAAATTCTGGAATTTGACAACAAACTGTCTCCCTAATTCTGAAGAAACCAGGTAGTTCACCCAGCACCGCAGACAGCAACCAAATGATTTAAATACAAACTAACTTGCATGATAAATTATGGAAATGAAAGGATGCCCTGACAACATTCTATGAACACTAATAAAACTGTTCATTATCAAGTAAGCGAGAGGAGTCTGAATATTTCAGTTTCTCTATTGAACATGGCAAATGCGTCTTGGCAACAGGACAATTTATTTCAGGAAATATCAGCAATATCTGTAAAGGGATACAGTTCCTGAAATGTTCTCTCACTATAACAGGTACACAGAAATGTGCACTATCCTTTATGAAGTTTCAAAAGAAAACATTCTCAGCGGTTACATCTATATCAGATTATTACATAATTTGACTTCAATCCATACAGTGTACATGAAACAACAGGGGCGATCAATACAAAGCTTTCTACATTGCCCTAAACCTCATTTTTTTGGGGGGGGGAGGGATGTGTATGGAACCTGAATCCAACCTTCTGTTCTCCTTGAACACCTAATTCTGGAGGGGGTTGACTATTGACATGGAAAGACAACATTCACACATGGCATCCTTTTACACATGGGGCTAGTCATCCAGCTAGAGATATATTTACAGAAGTCTGGTTCCCTGTCCATCTAATTCCTAGAGGACTTGGTGTTCTCAAGCTGCCATGCCTAATCCATTTGTAAGCACAATCACACATAAGCTCAGATAATGCTGTCAGGAAACCTTGTTGACTAAAATGTGGTATTGGATATACAATTGCTGGACAAACCAAACGCTAAAGATTAAAGAAAAAAATATATTTGAAGCACATCAATATGGTAGTAAGTAAGAGGTGTCATGATAGAAGTATATAATATTATGCATGGCATGGAGAAAATGGAGGAAAGAGAAAAGCTTTTCTCCCTCATAACACTAAGATTCATGGGAATCCAATGAAGATATTGGAAGATTTAGGACAGATGAAGTACTTCTTCATGCAGCACATAGTTAAATTGTGGGAACTCCCTCCCTGAGGAGGCAGTGAAGGCCAACAACTTGGATTGGCTTTAAAACAGGCATAAGCAAACTCGGCCTTCCAGATGTTTGGGGACTACAACTCCCATCATCCTTAGCTAACAGGACCAGTGGTCAGGGATGATGGGAGTTGTAGTCCCAAAACATCTGGAGGGCCGAGTTTGCCTATGCCTGCTTTAAAAGACGATTAGACAAATTCGTGGAGGAGAGGGCTATCAATGACTACTAGCTGTGATGGCTATGCCCTACTTTCACCGTTGGAGGCAGCAGTGCTTTTGAATGCCAGTTGCTGGAAACCACGGGAGGGGAGATTGCTCTTTTGCTCATGTTCTGCTCCCTGGTTTCCCACAGGCATCTGACTGACTGCTGGAAGTACAGGATACTGGGCCGCTGGATTGATCCAGCAGGCTATTCTTATGTTGTTATGTATTTGTCTTCATTCAGGGTGCAGTCCCCTGGCAAGACGTTTTCCTAGGGTGGTTTGATCCAAGGAACTTGGAAGCTCTTTGAAATTCAAGGATATGTTTTCAGCCAAGTAAATAAATAAATGTTGCAGCTAGGCAACTTTGAAATAGTTCACATTAGGAAGCTTATCATACTCATTTTCAGATAATAAGCCAAATGAGCTAATATACTTGAGTACATACAGTGGTGTTCCTTCCTTGTTCCCAGGTTGCGTTTATTGTGCCAAGCTTTTTATTTCCAAATGCAAGAGAAATGTTTCAATCTACCTCAATCCATCATTTTGAAGTAGATGACAGACATAATTGGGAAGAATATAAATGGCCTTTGAGTTAATATTAAGAATAGCTACCAGAGTGAGCTGAAAACATTAAAAGGTTATTGCCATTCATCCGGTCTTTTAGAACATCCTAACCATCAATAAGATGCTGTGGTACATGAGTAAGATGAAAATGCTTACCTTGAAATTAGCCAGAAATAGAACCTAAAGAATACAATAATTTCAACATGGACAACTGGGTCCTTTGGCTGCATTGCTATCTACTATTTCATGTGCTTGAATTTAACTTAACTTCCAGGGTTTTTTGTATTGCTTATGTCCCATCAGCTCAGGAATTAACAGTCTGTGGCCCTCTGGTTGGTGGATCACAACTCAGCCCCAGTTTATGGAATAATCAGGTGGTGAGAGTTAGAGTTAAGCAACAACTGGTTAGCCACAGATTTCCCATCCCTTCATTAACTTGAATTAATTTCACATACAGCTGTGTAGTTGTGTAACTGTAAATGCTGTACTGTAAATGCAATACATTCTATTCCTTTTATAATATCATATAAACCACCAACATTATTTATTTGTTTTCAAAAAGGTCTGCTTAGAAAAAAGAATCCTTCCTCTTTTTTTTTTATAATATTTTTATTAAGCAATTTTTATATTCATACATACAAAACATACATAAACAAACAATAGACAAAAAACAAAACAAAAAACAAGTACCATTTCATGTCCTAATTTCTTAAACCTTTCTTCTTCGACTTCCTCATGCCTCCCGTTTCTGTATTCCAAATTCTAATTAATTGTTCAGCAAATCTTCCCTTATTTTACTGTAAATTTAAACTAATCATCTTTGTTCTCCTTGTCTTAACCATTACTGATAGTAACCATTTACTTTAGTCCAACATCATTCTAACTGTCATTGATTTTGTAATATTTCTTTAAATAGTCCTTAAACTTTTTCCATTCTTCTTCCGCCGCTTCTTTTCCCTGGTTTCGGATTCTGCTCGTCATTTCTGCCAAGCCCATGTAGTCCATCACCTTCATCTGCCATTCTTCCAGTGTGGGTAAATCTTGCGTCTTCCAGTACTTCGCAATGAGTATTCTAGCTGCTGTTGTGGCGTACATAAAGAAAGTTATGTCTATCTTTGACACCCCCTGGCCGACAATACCCAAGAGAAAGGCCTCTGGTTTCTTGGGGAAAGTATATTTAAATACCTTTTTCAGTTCATTATAGATCATTTCCCAGAATGCCTTAATCTTCGGGCACGTCCACCAGAGGTGAAAGAATGTACCTTCCTTTTCCTTACATTTCCAACATTTATTGTCAGGCAAATGGTAAATCTTTGCAAGCTTGACTGGGGTTATGTACCACCTATAGATCATTTTCATAATATTCTCTCTTAAGGCATTACATGCCGTAAATTTCATCCCGGTGGTCCACAACTTTTCCCAATCAGCAAACAAAATATTATGACCAATGTCCTGAGCCCATTTAATCATAGCTGATTTAACCATTTCATCTTGTGTATTCCATTTCAGCAGAAGATTATACATTTTTGACAAATTCTTAGTACTGGATTCTAACAATTCAGTCTCCAATTTTGATTTTTCCACCTGGAAACCAATTTTACTGTCCAATTTAAATACTTCATTTATTTGGTGATAATGCAACCAATCTCTCACCTTCCCTTTTAGTTTCTCAAAACTCTGCAATCTCAGTTTGTCCCCTTCCCTTTCCAAAATTTCCCAATATCTTGGCCATTTCGACTCCATATTTAACTTTTTAACTGCCTTAGCTTCCATTGGCGACAACCACCTAGGAGTTTTATTTTCCAGCAAATCTTTATATCTGACCCAGACATTTAATAGTGCTTTTCTGACAATATGGTTTTTAAAACTTTTGTGCGCTTTAACCTTGTCATACCACAAATATGCATGCCACCCAAAAATATTGTTAAAACCTTCCAAATCCAAAATGTCTGTGTTTTCAAGAAGCAGCCAATCTTTTAGCCAGCAGAAAGCTGCCGCTTCATAGTACAATTTAAAGTCTGGCAGGGCAAACCCCCCTCTTTCCTTTGAATCCGTTAATATCTTAAATTTTATTCTGGGCTTCTTGCCCTGCCAGACAAATTTAGATATATCTTTCTGCCACTTCTTGAAACAGTCCATTTTATCCATTATTTGTAACGCTTGAAACAAAAACAACATTCTTGGCAATACATTCATTTTTATAACTGCAATTCGGCCTAACAAGGAAAGCTTCAAGTTTGACCAAATCTCCAAATCTTTTTTCACTTCTGTCCAGGTTTTTTCATAATTGTCTTTAAATAAATTCACATTCTTAGCTGTCATGTTCACACCCAGGTATTTCACTTTTTTAACCACAGTCAACCCCGTCTCATTCTGAAACCTTTCTTTTTCAATCTGTGTTAAATTTTTCTCCGATACCTTAGTTTTTAACTTATTCAATTTAAATCCTGCCATTTGACCAAACTCTTGAATTATTTCCAAAACTCTTTTCGTACTAGCTTCTGGCTCTTGTAAAGTAAGTACTAGGTCATCTGCAAATGCTCTCAATTTGTATTGTTTAGCTCCGACCTGAACCCCTTTGACCAACTGGTCCTTCCTAATCATATTAAGCAAAACCTCCAGGACCGATATAAAAAGTAATGGGGAGATAGGGCACCCCTGACGTGTCCCTTTTTCAATCTTGAACTCTTCTGTTACCACATTATTTACAATTAATTTTGCTTTCTGTTCAGAGTATATTGCACTTATACCGTTTTCAAACCCTTGGCCTACCCCCATCCCCCGAAGGTTCTTCAACATGAAACTCCAAGATATATTGTCAAAGGCTTTCTCGGCATCCACAAATATCAAAACAGCCTTAGTATTTATATTTACTTCCAGCTTCTCCAAAATGTCAATTATATTCCTTACATTATCCGACAAATGCCTTTTCGGGAGAAAGCCCGCTTGGTCCCCATGAATCTCCTCCATCAAAACTCTTTTCAATCTCTTTGCTAAAACATCAGCAAAAATTTTGTAATCCACATTTAACAACGAGATGGGTCGGTAGTTCTTAAGTTGGGTCTTTTCAGTCTCTGTCTTTGGTATAAGTGTGATGTAAGCCTCCCTCCACGTATCTGGTGCCCTTCTCCCCTCAATGATTTCGTTGCAGACTTCCTTCAAAGGTTGTATAAGTCCTTCCTTCAAAACTTTATAATATTTGGAAGTCAATCCATCCGGTCCAGGTGATTTGCCCAGCGTCATGTTTTGAATGGCATCTTCTATTTCCTGTGCTGATATCTCCTGGTTCAAAATCGTCTTGCTTTCCTGCGAAATCTTTTTCAGACCATTTTTCTCGAGGAATTGTTGTATATCTGTTTCTTTCTGCGGCCCTTGTGTATACAGTTGTCTAAAGTAGTTCTGAAAACAGTTCCTAATTTCCACTGGGTTGCATATATTCTTTCCCTCCACTTCTAGGTTTGTTACCGTGTTGAGTTTTTGTCTCTTCTTTATTTGCCAAGCCAATAACTTGCCACATTTATCTGCAGATTCAAAAGTCTTTTGTCTCATTTGTTTAATTTTCCATTCTATTTCTTGATTCATCAGTTCCATATATTGTGTTTGGTACAGTTTAATTTCTCTCAAAATCTCTTGCGATTTTGGCTTCAGTCTTAATTTCCTTTCCCCTTCTTTTATCTTTTCCAAAATTTTCTCTTTCCTCTCATTTTGCTTTCTTTTCTTTAATGTATTTTGTTGTATCAAGAACCCTCTCATCACGGCTTTACTTGCGTCCCATACTATTCTTTTTTCTACTTTAGTCCTTAAATTAATTTCAAAATAATCTTTCAGAGTTTCTTGGGCCTTTTTACAGATCTCCTCGTCTCTAAATAAGGTGTCATTCATTCTCCATCTGAAGGAACCAGTTGTTGTTTGCTTCATCACCATCTTTACTGCGTTATGGTCGGAGAGAGTTTTTGGGCAGATTTCCACTTTCTTTATATTCGACGCCATACTGCTAGTCACCCAAATTTGGTCAATCCGAGTCCATGTCATTTTGGCTTCAGAAAAGAAGGTTCCCTCTCTCTCTAATGGGTGTTTTGTTCTCCAAATGTCAATCAAGTCCATATTGTCAGTCATTTCAAAAAAAGTTTTTGGTAGTCTTCCATCTTTTGTGACAACCTGTCTTTGTGCTTTGTCCATATTTGTTGAAACTACTCCATTCATGTCCCCCATCATAATTAATTTATAATCCATATAGTCCATTAAAGTCTCATGCAACTTCTTAAAAAATTCTGCTTTCCCTTCATTTGGTGCATATATTCCCACTATCAAAAATTTTTCTCCTTGGAATTGAATTTCAATTGCCAAATATCTTCCTTGGTCATCTTTAAAGATTTGTTTCGGTTGCAGATTTTCCTTTGCATAGATCACCACTCCTCTCTTTTTTACTCTGTCTGAAGATATAAATTCTTGTCCCAGTCTCTTATTTATTAATAATTTTCTGTGTACTCTTATCACATGAGTCTCTTGTAGGCAAATCACGTCCAATTGGTCTTTCTTTAGAGCATGAAATATATTTTTCCTTTTTCGGGGATTGTTTAGACTGTTACAATTCCAAGTTAGAAGTTGCAAAGCCATGATGGGGTTACTTGCTTCCTCCTACAGCTCCCAGTTGTTGTTCGTCTTTTGTCGGTGGTTCTGTATTCATATCTAGTGATCCCTTGCTTGAAGGGTGTCCTTCTCCTGGATAGGTCTCTTTCTGTAGGTCTTCTTCGTGTTCTCCCAGGAACTTGTCTTTATCACTCACTGTTTTTATTCTTCTTTTCTTCCCCTTGTATTTAAAAGACAGGCCTTGGGGAAACTCCCACCTGAATGGTATGTAGTTCCTTTTCAGCAGTGTCACCAAATCCTTGTAAGAACCTCTTGCATCCAAAATACTTTTGGGAATATCTTTAAAGATCTCAATATAAAAATCTTCAATTCGAAGGGTTGTTTGGTAGTGCAGGTTCAATATTTTATCTCTCTCTTCCTTGGTTCTTAAAGTTATCAAACAGTCTCTGGGTCTATTCTTCCTCTGCCTTATTCCCAACCTAAATGCACTCTCTATCTTGAACTCATCTTCTTTCAGCTCCTGCTTCCAAAAGTCAGAAAACTCTTTTGTCAGGTAATCCACCAAGTTATCTCCTTCCTTTTCCGGCACAAGTCTGATCCTTAAGTTTTTCTCCTTGCGTTGCATATCCTGCATAGAAAGTGCCAGTTCATACTCATCTAGTTTCTTGTACACCGGTGGAAATTTTACCTCAGCAGCAGTAGCAATTTCCTTAGCTTCCTCAGCTATCTTTCGTGTTGTGGATGAATCTTCCAGTAATTTCCCAATTGCTTCTGCATTGGAGTTCACTTTGTTCCCGAGGTCAGTTATACTTTTAGTATTTAAATCAATTTTCCCAGAGATTTCTTCAATTTTCTTATTTGTTTCAGCACCTTGCTTCTTTAGTTCTTCTAAAGAGTCATTTATTTTTCCCAATGCCTTTGCAAACGCTTCCTCAGAAGACATTGTTTTCACTCTTGCCTTTGTGACAGCTGCAGTTCCCGAGGCCCCTGATACAGAGGCCCTTCTCTGCGTAGAAAGGTCGACTTTGTATTGTCTACCAGATCTCAAAGTTGTTTCTTGTGAATCTTCTTTCTGTTTACCATCTGCCATAACAAAGTCTTTCAGTCAAGGTCATTCCCACACTCTTAAGCTGTCAGAAGAGAAAAGTTCTCAGGTTTTAAATTCCACTTGTTGCTGAAACTATTCACAAATCCACTAGAGGGCGTAAAGTCAGTTCTTAGACTTCAAGTTATTCCCACACCTTCCAAAAGGCAAAAGCCCTCCTAGTCCCTTTCTTTGTAAAAGATCCAAATCGATAGTATCCTGCAGATAACTTACTATATAGCAAAATAGAATGTTTCAAGTTGAGAGTAGCCAGAGTCAATATTACAGTTACTTTCTAACCTTTTTGTAACAACCGTCCTTAGCTAGTTCCTTTCCTCCAGCAGTCCGACCCCCAGGTAGAGAAGCAGCGGTAAACAGTTCAATTTCTTTTAAAACAGGCAGGAAATCTCTTTAAAGTCTTCTTCCCCCCCCCCTCCTGCCTTCTGGGGAGGGAGTTCTTTACTTGGTGTTGGGTTTCTTAGCTCGCAAATTCTCCTGTCAAAAGTTACAGCTTGAATGCCTTTCGCTTTAATCTTGCTGCAGAACGGAAAGCAGACTTCCTTTTTAGTGCTTGTCCGTCTCGGTGCCCAATTTCTTTAATTTTAGCGTCCAATTTTAATGTAAGCTCAATCCTACTCACGGAAAGTTGCTCTTTTTTAATCCAAATTCTCGGGAAGAAGTCAGCGCTCTCCGCTAATGGCGACGCGGCTTCGCTTCGCAGGCTGGGTGAAAGCGACTCTCAGCACCGCTCCACACACCCTCCGCTGATCTTTAGCCTTTAAAAAGGCTATTTCACAGTGTCGGGGGGGCGCAAAGGTGCCCGCCGAGTCTCCGGTTCACAGGCTACGCGCCTGTGATTTTTGAGGGTCCCCGCTCCGCCGTAGCTGACAGGACCCGAACCCACGAAGCAGATCTCTCCCGGAGCTCCGGGAGAAATCCGCCATTAAGCGCTGGCGCTAACCCGGAAGTCAGAAAAAAGAATCCTTCCAATCCTAATATAATTACAGTATATGTTCCAGTAAGTGAAATCCATCTTTCTTGAATCTCAACTCAGTCCATTTTTTTCTGTCAAATTTATCTGTTGGGTTTTCAATTTTGTTGGCCTCTAGGAATTTGTTTAGCGATTCCCCAAACTGTTTGCAATTAAAGGCTTTTTATAATATCAGAAAGTACAATTTTAGTAGCTAATGTAAGATTAATCATAAGAAGCCTTATCATGAATAGCTTTTTATCCAAGGCAATCTATAATGCAGTTGTCAGATCAAAAACCAGATGAACCAGGTTATTTGAAAAATAGCTCTAAAATTGTTGCAGCCAACAGTGCAAACCCCACTAGTACACTTGGATCTACTGATTGGCCTCCCATTAAAAGTTGGGAGCAAGAGTTTTCTTATGCTGAATGATGGATGGAATTCAATTTCTAAACTGGATGTTAAAGAAACAATTTATGTTCTTGTGAACTGGTTCATGTTTCTTCCAAACCAGCAGCTTTAGTGAAGTATCAGCAGGAAAATTTGTCCCTAATACAAAATTAAGGGGGTGGGGAAGCCTGTGGATTTGGGCAGGTCTGTGCTGTACATTCTGAGTTTAACTGACAAACCCTTCATGTTAATATGAGGATCAACAGGAAGAAGAGCTCAAAATCTTGTATTGTTACTATGACAGCCTAATTGAATGTTTATCTTTTTCTCTAATATATTAAAGACATTCACCTTTCTATTTGAATCTTCCAAAATTTACATCCCTTACCCCCAGTAGCTGATAAAATTAAAGAAACAGCCCTACTAACAGTGCTCTTTTCTGTTAATGGATACTGGTGAAGAGTTAGTTTCACCTGTGGACTGGAAATAAATATTTCTTTTCTTATAGTTAATTTTCAGCCTGATCCATAATATCTGTATTGGATGAATAGTCTGAAAATTGTTGTGCTCTGATTTAATGAACTATTTACAGTTCCAGAAATATTCTCAAAAGCATCCTGGTATATTCAATACACATGCTTCCCAAAAAAAGTTGGAATGGTTTCAGCAGACAGTGTAATCTGCATCCCCTTTACTAATTTTAGTTAGCTCAGTTGGTTAGAGTGTAGCGCTGATAATGCCAAGTTGCAGGTTTGATCCCCATATGGGCTACTAAGATCATGGCCACTTGGCCCATCACCTCCTGGCTAATAGAAGGGGAAGAAATGGAGGCAGTGAGAGATTTTACTTTCTTGGGCTCCATAATCCACTGCAGATGGTAACAGCAGCCACAAAATTAAAAGACTCCTGCTTCTTGGGAGAAAAGTGATGACAAACCTAGATAGCATCTTAAAAAGCAGAGACCTTGCTAACAAAGGTCCGTATAGTTAAAGCCATGGTTTTCCCAGTAGTGATGTATGGAAGTGAGAGCTGGACCATAAAGAAGGCTGATCGCCAAAGAATTGATGCTTTTGAATTATGGTGCTGGAGGAGACTCTTGAGAGTCCCATGGACTGCAAGAAGATCAAACCTATCCACTCTTAAGGAAATCAGTCCTGAATGCTCACTGGAAGGACAGATCCGGAAGCTGAGGCTCCAATACTTTGGCCACCTCATGAGAAGAGAAAACCCACTGGGAAAGACCCTGATGTTGGGAAAGATGGAGGGCACAAGGAGAAGGGGACAATAGAGGAGATAGTGTTCTCGAAGCTACCAGCATGACTTTGACCAAACCGTGGAAGGCAGTGGAAGACAGGAGTGCCTGGCGTGCTCTGGTCCATGGGGTCACAAAGAGTCGGACATGATATATTGGATCTGGAGGGTTTCGATAATAGGTACGGGTGGCACTCGTACCTATGGTACGAAAAGGTGAAGGTGCACAAGGGCTTTCTAAATCATATTTTCAGGGGACCAATATTTCAGGTATGGGAGAGAAATAAAAATTTACTGGAAAGGAAGACCCCCTGGTGGATTTCACCAATAGAGGTGTTAACTATCAAGAAATCTAATATGGAAGAGAAAAATGCCACCTATGAAGATCTCATAAGTAAAACAGAACAAGGTATTAAACTTAGACCGTATGAAGAAATAAAAGGCTCGCTTACTGGTTGGTTGCAATATCACCAGGTGAATGATTTGTTAAAAGAAAATAAAAAGAAGGCAGGTTCTGAGGATAAAAAATCTAAGTTTAATGTGGAGGTTGTTGAAGGCAAGAGTAAAATATTGTCTAGAATATATGATATATTACTTGAGTGGTATACAAAAGACGAGGAGGTGAAGGAGGCAATGACCAAATGGGCGATAGATTTCGGGTATAATATTGAATTTGAAAGATGGCTGGAATTATGGAATAAAAATATAAAGTTCACAGCGTGTACGGCACTGAGGGAAAACGTATGGAAAATGATATATAGGTGGTACCATACACCGGTGAAATTGGCCAAAATGTATAGATTAAAGAACAAAAGTTGTTGGAAATGTGGTGAGGCGGAGGGCGATCTTTATCATCTATGGTGGTCATGCAATAAAGTGAAAGGCTTTTGGGAACTAATTTATAATGAGCTTTAAAAAATTCTCAAATATACTTTTCCCAAAAGACCCGAAGCCTTTTTGTTAGGAATTTTGGGTAAAGAAATTAAAAAAGAAGATAAGGTAATATTCCTCTATGCCACTACAGCCGCAAGAATTATGTTGGCTCAAAACTGGAAAACGGAAGTTATACCTAATATAAATGAATGGCAGCTTAAAATGGTAAATTATGCAGAGCTTGCCAGGATAACAGGAAGAATACGAGATCAAGATGAACAGGAATTTCATAAAAATTGGAATAAATATTGGAAATATATTGGAAATAATTTGTAGATGATATTAGCGGGGATGGAGTAACGCTAACAGCAGTTAATATATAAGACTAAAAACAAAGTACGTGATTATAGAATTTTTATTTGATACTTACCAAAAGGGTAGAGGGGAGTCCAAAGGTTTTTGTTTGTTTGTTTAGGGAAGGGATATAATAAACTATGTAAATGAAAGATATGTATATTTATATATATATTGTAATATTTATTGGCATGTTTATTTGTGTACCTTACATTTATAAGAAACTGCTTATTTACAAAAATTTGAATAAAAATGTATTGGAAAAAAAAAAGAGTCGGACATGACTAAACGACTAAACAACAACAACAATATCTAAACCAGGGATGGGGAAGTTGTGGCCTTCCAGATGTTGACTTCAGTTCCCATCATCACATATTATTGGCTATGCTTGCTTTGGCTGATGTGGCTACAGTTGGAGAGTTAAATGATACCTAGTGCAACAGAATTATGTCATATACATGATTTTTGGAGGTAAAGTCTATGTATGTATTTTTGAGATATTTGGGTTTTTGAGATAAAGTATAATGACAGCAAAGTTGACCATTAAAAATAAGAATACTATTTAAAAATATGTAGCCAGTTTTTTGGCTACTACTTGGCACCTGTACATACTGATTTCGTATTTCCTTAGAACGGAAATATTTGCCTATACCTACAGGGCAAAGGTACTGGCAATTTATCATATATAAGAAGCCTGACAACTTATTCTTTGTTTTATGAGTAGATACATGATCCTTAAAACTTGCTGGGAATATATTGGTTAGCAATGAAGTTTCTGATTGCGGTGATTCAGAGCACACAATACTAGAGAATAAATTCTTACATGGCATCCACAATGTCCTTGCAAAAGAAAAATGAAAGTGAAATTACAATACTGCAATAAAATGCAAGCATAGTCTATAGCAGTGCATTGGATTTATAATGGTAGACTAACAAATGGTAAAGGAAGTTCTGGCTTCCTGCAGGAAGTTATACCCTAATTCTAAAACCTTTACCTGGAAACTAATGAAACTGTCAGTAATTCATACTAATATATAGAATCTTGCATTGGATTCACAACCTCTCTTCCTAATGCAATAGCAGAGTAGCTACTGGAATGAGTAAAACAACACTGCTGCAATTCAGTTTCATATCTTGTACAACTCCCACCACATTCTAAGGTATCCCAGGGCATTGAATTTCCAGCAATGGGGTGGCCCACAAAAACTGTTGGAGCACATCAGCAGTTTTTTTGTTTTTCTTCATTGTTTTGGAACAAAGCAGCTAATTGCATCAGGCAAAGTTGAGTTGTGTCAGGGAAAGGTTCAGGGAAGAGATGAGTCAATTGCATGGTGAGGCCCCGGGCCCTGGGACCCGCAGTTCCCCTCAGAAATAAACACACAGACATGAATACGTTGGGTTAATGGGATAGATTGAGCCACAACTTTATTGGTTACAGATGTTAACGGTTTGGCTTAGGCATTTGGGTGAAGCCAGACTATATCCTGACTCCTGCCCGTCTGTAGGAAGTCTCTAAAGGGTCAACCACCGATAGGAGGAGCCCTGTGATATACATCAAATAAGAGCACTCCCAGGGTCACCAATGGGGTCATGGCATGGCCTTAGCCCATGCCAAGACTTCAGACAGGAACCACACTCCTGGATCCTCTTAATAAGGAGGGGCAGGTGGAGGCAACAACCTCCACTCCCATAAACAAGGCTTACCCAATGCCTAACATTACAAAGTTGTGACGATGGCCCAAGATAAGTGAAAACCAAGTGGCTGGTGCCATTTTGACAAGTGGAAAAAATTCTACCTGGCCCCCACAACCAGACGGCCGACATTAGTCCATAGCAAGTCAAGCAATGCATAAAAGAGAGGGTGAGTGGGCTGGGAGATCCAATGAGAAGGCGAATGGAGACTGCACCCCAGCCACACTGCAGTTTATACAGCAAGTGGCCACGCTCCCTGGCTAACCCGATTGGTCAGCCAGAGGGGCATGATGTGGCTGGGAGCCCTAATGACATGGGCAGCATCCCTCCACCCACTCCTGGGTCTCTGGGAGGTCCTCCCGCAATGCCGTGTCCCCCGGTGAAGGGGTATGGTCCTATCTGCATTCTGAAGCAATTTTAGCTTTTCATTGAATCATTTGTACTACTTGGATTTAACAACTTACCTTGCATAGGATGTTCCCCTATTTGCTGCATGAGTGCAAGCCAGTCTGTGCTCTGTTGCACCACATTAATACTTGACATTGGTTTTATCTGTATTAAGAATTAAAAATAAAAAAGGAATTCTATCAAAGGCTGCAATCCTTGGGATGCAGTGGAGGAGAGTGCTATTGATATGACTCTGCCTTGGGATGCAGTGGAGGAGAGTGCTATTGATATGACTCTACCCCTATCTAAGTGGGTAGATAGCAATCACTGGTAGCTAATGGAAAAAACCTCAGATGGGTTCCTAGGGGCATATTATGGGGCAGGGTGCTGGAGGCTTTGGATGTGGGAACTAAATACTACAGTTCATTCAACAGGCTCAATCTTCAGGATCCTCAGCAGGTTGAGCTCTGGAGCTGGTGCAGCAAAAACGAACAATACCCTGTGCAAAGTAGCCGTGCAAAGTAACAAATATTGTACCTTCTCCACATTAGTGCATTTCCTTAGTTCAGCTGAGACATTGTCAGCATTTATGCTTCTCACATATCCCAGGCAGAAGAACATTTGGCCATCAAGATTCAAGCTCATCAGCCATGGAAGTTTTCTTCTATTGTTCCATTAGCCATGGAAGTTTTCTTCCATTCTGCTACGCAGCATTTGGGGTGATCTCATTCTCTATGCGCACAGATTTGCCTTCAATACTGAACTGAGTAACAAACCTTGCCCCTCACTTTCTAAGCTGACCAGCAGGATCTGGCAGGCTTTGAATGTGGCAGTGGCTCTACTACTACAATCTCCCCCAGCCTCACTTAGGACTCCATGCAATCAGTACCAATATTCCATATAGTTCTTTTCATATTAGCTGCTCCCAGCTTCCAAGTGAAGAAGGCAGAAAAAGCCAAAGGATTCATTTACACCTGGGGGTTGCTTTCCTCCAAACGCCTTCTCGTTCTTTCCCCGAAGACTGAAATGCTGCTGGAAAGCTGGGTGCTTCTTCAGCTGACAGATCTAAGAGACCTGCTGAATATATTACATTACTGTAGTAACTCAAGCCTCTTTCAAGACTTGACAGAACAAGTGAAATTTCCTGCAGTTATTTCGTGCTATGCTACATTCTGCCTTATCAAGAAATTTGACCTTTCTGGCTTCAAAGTGAAACTCTCTCTTCAAAGCAAGAATGTTTGGGAAGAAAAGCCCAAGCAATTAGAAAGACAAAACTCAACACAAATACCAGTATTTACCCTTTATTGAGTGATCACCTTAATTTTTATTAAAGCGGGCTATCACTTTGTTTAGAGGTAGGCAGTGTTGTCGGCATTTATGCTTCTCACATACCCCAGGCAGAAGAATATTTTGGCCATCAAGATTCAGGCCTATTTCAGTCATCGGCAAAAGTCTCTCTCTCTCTCTCTCTCTCTCTCTCTCTCTCACACACACACACACACACACACACACACAGAGAGAGAGAGAGAGAGAGAGAGAGAGAGAGAGACTGTATTTAGGAATAATAGGTTTGGCAGATATTAAAAACCCATTGACTTAAAAAAAAAACCTATTTGAGGATTCTCTCTGTTTGTGCAGATAATAAGTTCATAACATAGTAAGAGGTCTGCTGGATCAGGCCAAAACCCACCTAATCCAGCATCCTGTTTTCACAGTGCCCAGTATGCCTGTGGGAAATTCACTGGCAGAAAAATGAGACCAACAATACGTTCCTCAGTTGTGATTCCCAGTAACTGGTACACCTGGCAGACTGTCTCCGGTACTAGAGGCAATAAATGGCTATCATGACTAGGGATGGGTTTGCTGTTCTGTACCTGTTTGTCATCTGTGTAATTTATGGTAACTCAAACTGAGTCTGCTGCAGTTTGCATTTCATTAAGATTATATGATCTTCTCCCATCTGGTGGTTTGCAACAATTACAATGGTTTTTGACCCTTCTGACAGTGTTGCAGGTGTTCCAGAATAGGTACTAATATTTAAAATACAGTGGTACCTTGGGTTACAGACGCTTCAGGTTACAGACTCTGCTAACCCAGAAATAGTACCTCGGGTTAAGAACTTTGCTTCAGGATGAGAACAGAAATCATTCTTTGGCGGCGCAGCGGCAGCAGCGGGAGGCCCCATTAGCTAAAGTGGTACCTCAGGTTAAGAACAGTTTCAGGTTAAGAACGGACCTCCAGAATGAATGAAGTTCTTAACCCGAGGTACCACTGTACTGTTGTTATTCATTGTCCATCATCAAGTAGCCATTTGTATGCCCTCAGGGATATTGTTATTTGTCTTGCAGTGCTGTCTTAATTTTGTCATGCCCCTTTCTCCTTTCTATGTTTTTAAAGGAATTTTTAAAGGCTTGTGCACAAAGTACTTTGAATAAAGTACTTTGCCTTACTATTTTGCTCTTTTTAAAGTTTACTCAATCATCCATCCTCCCCCCTTTTCTCTTTTTCTATACTTGCAGTGCTGCATTCTCTTCTGTTGGCTTTACAGTTACATAGTATGATTGCGAAGTGTGACACAACCCCATCCATTCCACCCAAACTAGCCCAAATGTTTTTAAAACGTACCAACAGCAGAATACTTTTAAAACATTCTCCCTCTTGTAATATTTGTGTCCCATCCCCATACAGCTGGTGCTAATTTCCCCCAATGTGCCATCAATATGCCCACAAATCCCAGAAGATATTGAGGGAGCAGCAGTAAGAAGAAACCTAGTTTAGAAGAGAGGGAAGGAGTCTCGTGGGCTGTGACTATATAGGTTCTACCCAGTAGACCTGATAACAAATATCAATGCTGGTAAATACTGCAGTTTCATGAGACTGAGCTGTGGAGCTTTATGGGAAAACGAGATCAACAGACACAAGTCAATTCTATTAAAAAGACTCCTCTGAGGCCACTGAAGGATAATACCTTTATCGTGTTTCTTTCCCTACAGCATTGCAAAAATGACTATGAGATTACCATCTCAACAGTGTAATGAGAAGGGGTTAAGTCTGTAGTGTTCCCCATTTGATTACATTCCATTAAAATCTGTGTCATAGGAATGAAAGAAGCTGGGTGAAATCATTGCCCCATTTAAGTCAATTGGCGCTTTGAGATAGAAATCAATGCACTTGAGTTTTAGCCTTGACATCATTCAGTGTTTTGTTTTTAATTTTCTTGCATGAAAATAGATGCACGGCTAAGTTCAGCTTTATTGGATTTGTATTAAATCTGAGTATTTACCAGCTAAATTTTAGCTCCTAAAAAATAATACCACTCAAAGTGACAATGGAGAAAAGGGTATGACACATACTTAACTATTCCCTTGGAGGTTTGGGCTAAGAAATGATAGCCATTTTCAGTCTGGTTGTATATCTGGTCCATTGAGCAAAATGGTCACAGCCCTTCCTTACTGGCAGGCAAAGGCATTGTTGTGTCACAATGATTCTCCACACATTTTCACTCTTTATTTAATTCATTTCATGTATAAGGGTCAATACACACAATACTTTTTTCAGTTATGATAGATGCATAAGTAATAAATAGCCATACCTATGTAATAAACAGAGCCTGCTATCTCGCCTACAATCTTATTTGTGCTCTAGAAGGGAGTATGTCAGTTGGCCTATGTGTCATACCCATTACCATCATAACACCTGTTTTGTCAGAAGCTCGTCCTACACTTGAGTAGGACCCTGGCAGAGACACATGCTGGACTGGCATGTTTTCTCTCTCCTGGTCAATCATTCAGGAGCTTCAAAAGCTTTCTTCAGCCTGAACATCACAGCGACCGATGGCAACCGACACCGGCACACTTAGGGATCCACAGAGGCTTCGCAGTTGCATAACAGACTTCAGCAACTCAGCATTTTGGCTAATCTACTTTATTTACATATAAACACACATGGAGCACTGCAACATGGCTACCTCTCTCTCTAGCATCAGACAGCAAAGAGAAAGAACAAAGGACAATAGTCCCACTTCACAGAACACAGTAACACAAACATCCTGTCTCCGTCACTTCCCACTTTGTGGAGTCAAAACATACACCATCATGTAATAGACAACAATCCCATGACTGCAGTCATGGAGCAGGAATTCTAACACATAACACCTGTATCCCTCATGCTCAAAATAGAAATGTCACACCAATCAGGTAGGCTGTACTCCCTGAGATTATACAGCAATAAGGGCATTTTTCAAAGGTCTTCATTGTATCTGGTTCCATCTCTGCTCTATTTTCCACAATGACAACATTTCCCAGAATGCACCTGGACCCAGATCCATGCACCCATGTAGACACAGTAGTGTGAGTTTAAAATGATCAACAATATTTATTATATATAATTAAGGCTCTGTGGAGGGGAAAAACTTGATAAATGCTCCTATAAATCTGAGTGGTATGAAAATTAAACCAACTCAGATTGGGCTACCTTGGCTTAAGTACCCAGAGTAGCTAACTATCTACTCATGGCCCATCATTGCCAACACATCCATTGTTCCTAGGAAATTCTGTCCCGTCCATCTTCTGCTCCAGCTTTGAGGCACTGGTATCTATGAGCTGAGCAGTCCTGAAAGTGAGATCCTGTCCCCGCTATATAGTCATGGGTAAATCTGAGGAAGCCCCCTTTGTATTTTAGAATGTGCTACAAGGTGCTCAACAGATTTCCTTCCCCTAACTCCTCACTGGCTCAGCCAGACAACAATTAGATCTATTAGATCTATTAAACAGTGTGACACAGGCAAAACAGCAACAACCTCCCAGCACTGTTGAAGGCCAATCAGGACACTGAAAGGGAAAAATCCCTACATGGTTCCGAAATTGGCAACTGGCAAAACCGAAGCTGAGGGAATGGGGTAGAGTGTGGTTGCTGCTGAAGGCCAAACTGAGAAGACAGAGGGAAGGAGCAAGAGCCAGATTAATAAGCCAACCCTCCGCACCTCACCAGGTAGACTCAACACCTGCACATGGCCTATGGGGTCATACTCATCAGTGATGGGCCAGGTGTAAAAGGGCCTCCTCAACAGCTGAGCCTAGGTGGGGGAGTGGATATCAGTTCTCTGAATTTTGATGTCATGCATTGCTTGATCTGGATTGAGGAAAAGTTCTGGTAGAACATAGAGAAGCTGTGCAGTACGTACTTTCAAGGGCACAGTGGAAATCACAGAAATTGATAAAGTTATTTTAGCAGCTTGCTGTAACTAATCACATCAGTTTGACTCTCTTATTTAGAAACATGGTCCTTAAGGAAAAGTAGCATTAATATTCCAGCCTTGTTGTACACAATAAAGCTGTAATAAAAATCAGATATTGTTTTAAGAAGAGCTGAACTCCCTTCCAATGATTTTTAAGGCAGAAATAATCACCCAGGCAATCAAATTATGCAATACATTTAAGAAACAGTTTGTGTGACTTTGACAAAATATGAAATAATTTTTCAGAGAGCAACAAATAGGAGATGCAGAAACCATACACCTGGGATTTAGGCAGTCTTGGTCCTAACAGGAAAGTTCTTTAATTTACATTTTAAGTGCTCATCAAGGTAACAGGCAATGAAGTCAGAAGAATGAATGTGTAATAATTTTCCTTTCTCTTGGAGCAGCATAGAAGGGGAAACACTTCAAGGTCAGATAATTTTAAAAATTCTAATGGCTTTATACTTGCACATGAAACTAAAGTATATGCAATTTAGAAAACAGAGTGGGAGGCTGTGACTGTCCTATGTCTTTATGTTCTTCAATATCTATTTTTAGCACACCTGAGACATTTCTATGACTGTATCATTTTGGTTAGAGGGTGACTGGCTTTGCATAATTGTTAACCTCCAAGGCCAGGACCCAAAGAGCCTCTTAATTATTATTGCAATGGAATTCCAGCATACCACTGGAGCTTCAACATTCAATCCCCACCCCTGCAGTTCCTTGAGTTGCATTACAGCATCTCCTAAATACACCCCCCTTTATCTTAATCCCTCCTCTATAAAAAGAGGGCCACTTTGTAGAATTTTATCTGAATATTCTCCACCATATATTTTAGTGGCAGTCATTCCCTGCAATGGGAATGCAAAATTATTAAAGATAAAGTAGCCATTGATACCCTTATTTTGTTTAATCCTCTTTTAAAGCCATCCAAGCTGGTGACCATTA
The DNA here is from genome assembly GCF_027172205.1 of Podarcis raffonei. Classification (NCBI taxonomy): domain Eukaryota; kingdom Metazoa; phylum Chordata; class Lepidosauria; order Squamata; family Lacertidae; genus Podarcis; species Podarcis raffonei. Next base: position 38,013,056 of record NC_070610.1, read on the forward strand.
CTATGGACTTTCTTTAGTCTGTCCCGAATCTTCCAACATACAACTGAAGCTCTTCATGGGCCAATAGCACAATCCTATAAGTGTTTAACTGGAATTAGATCCCACCATGTTCAATGGGACTTACAATCAGTGCATTTAAGACTGCAGCATAAGAATTACATACTGCAGAGGCTGCTTCTTACCAACATGTGCCTATTCACCAATAAGACCTGCAAAGGTGGTTTCTTTTTCAATGTGTTTATTGACACAATTGCTTGGGACACGAGTCTGTATACATATCTGCATACTTCTATGTCTTCAGAGAATTGGGCATTTCAGAACACAAAGGATTACAGAAAATTTAGTTCAAAGAGGCTAGTGGGTAACATTGTTTTATTGCGTCCCTGATTCTCTTCTGTAGGAGTTTAGGGATTCGGAGGTGAAAGACTGGGCATCCAGCCAACAGATCCAGAACTTACGTAGGCAGTGTGACCACCTGAATAATTAACAGAGAAGATTTGGGAGGCTTGTGGAGGAGTAAGGGGGCTTTTGGAGTTGAGTATTCCAAACGTTTACAGGTTTGAGTGGTGAAAGAATCACAAAAGAACAGGAAGGCTTTGAAAGGATGGTTTCCTGGTGATCAAAAGAGGAATGTTTGTTTTGTTTCTGCTTAACTAAGAAAGGGGCGAATCTGGGCTTTAGGATGAGTTTAAAATAGGGTTCTGCACAGGGGCCCCACTGACCCCGTGGCTATGTTCCAGGAGCTCCCTATCAGGATGGCCCAGGGACCATGTGTACTGAGTGGAGGTCGAATGTATTTAAATAAACATTTTCCCATTGCTTAATTATGTGCAGTAGAGAAATCTTTGTTTACATTTAACAAAGACCTCGGAATCCTACAGAGTCCTGCAGCGTCAGAAGCTGCAGTCTCCAACCAAGGAGACAGACAAAGGTGCAGGACTCTGAACTTGTTGCTGGAGATCAGGAAATCACTGGATATCCCATACCTGTAAGGCTGGAGCCCAGATCTTCACAGGCACCTTACCCTGAGGAGCCTAGTGCCCCTCATAGGACCACACTGATCCAACATTACAGGGAGAGCACCAAGCAGGAGGCTATGGAACTGAGGCGGTGTGCTCATTTTCAGGACAGAGGGTTGGCCCTTTAATAATCTTAAAGTTATCTACTGGGGGGGGTGGACTCTGAAGGCTGTATAATTAAAAGCCTCAATTTCCTCTGAACCTCTTCAACAGAGCAAGGTTCTTCTCCTGGAGCTATCTGTGGTCATGCAGCTTCTAATGTTCATTGCCTCATGAGTTCCAACTTCAGACTGACCATGACAGTTAATGACTTTCCAGCATTCTAGACTGTATCTTTTCTCTGTTCTTAGTTACCTACTAACTAGATTCTGCTCAACTTCCAGGTACTCAAAATCAAGTGAATGGGTTATACATGCTTCATTTTTCCTGTGCTAGTGCTTTCTTTGTCTTCAGATTCAATTTGCTGTTTACTCTGTGAAAAAAGCAGATCAATTCCTATACTTGTTGCCTCCAAAGTCAAGTCTCTAACTCAGTTCTTCCATGCAGTGGTTCACACTGCAGGAATAGATATCTTGGAATTACAAACTTGACTGACAAACCCAAGTGTGGTTCAGTGGATGAAACATAGTGCTTTCACTAGCGTCGTACCTAGTAGGGTTATGGATTTACACTAGGCATTTCTCCACGCTCATGGTAAACAGAAATCTTTACCTTTGGCAGAGGTATGATATTGTTGCTTGAGTGTAGGATTTGGAATGTGAAAATCTGTTGGTTTATTTCTCCAGGTGGTCATGAAGCTCAATGAGTGACCATAAGCAAATCATAATCTTAGCCTATCCCGTTTTATAGCTCAGCTTAACCAACTGGGGAGGATAAAATAGAATGGCTCCATATCCTTCTTTTTAAAAACTTATTCATACCTATACCCACCTTTCTCCTTAAAAAAAAAATTAAATTCAAAGCTGATAACAGTATAAATAAACATGCCAGTCTAAACTCCATTTATTTATCTATATTTGAAAATCTATGCCCTACCTTTCTACTAAATAGTCTTCAAGGTGTCTCCAAGGAACACTAGGATATAAATGGGATATATATTCTTGTTTTTTTTTCTTACAGGATACCATAAATTGGACCATAAAACTAGAACGCATATATTTAACTATACGATGGAATGAAATGAACTATACCATAAACTGGAATATGTATTCAAAAACGTATTTTAAAATACAGAAAGGTTTGTAGCTAAGAGAAAGACATTTCTCAAAAGAAAGACTTTGTGTCCTCTATGTTGGATACAGGAGATTTTAATTTGATGCCTGGTACTTTCATGGATCTATGGATTCTTCTAAGCATTATTGAAAGTTGCTGTTCTTCACTACTTTTTCCTGTTGAATGCATTTGATAATGCTTTCCTTTTTTGTGGGAATGTGGCAAAGATACTTTATCTAAGATGGATGGAAGAATGAGCTGAGCCTAAATAGAATTTTCTAGAAATCTTATGCAAATTGCTTTCTTGGCTGTATATCTATTTCTGTGTCATTCTTAAGTAGCAAGAAACAAGGCAGTTATTGATTATTGCGGCTCCGACTGTCTGAATCCACATTTCTTTTTTTAAAAAGATATTTATTGAAATTTTCAATTTTAATACATTAAAAAAGAATCAAAAAAGGAAAAACAAAAAGGTTTAAAAACACATAAAGTTCACAATCCTTATTTTTCTGTAACATATTTCCCTGACTTCCCCACACCTCCCCTTCTTATATTCCAATTCAAAATGTTAGTTCAGCAAGTTCTTATCCCTAATTTTAACCTTTTTCTATTTAGTTCATTTAAAAAAACCAATTTTGCCTTATCCAAACTTAAACACAATACTTATGCATCAATACTCATTCTTAAAACATTTTTCTAACGTCGACCCAATTTCCCTTCCACGAATTCCCCAATTTTCATACAAATAACAAAATAAAATAAAAATAAAACAGATTGTAATTATACACCCTTTGCATTCCCAAACTCCACCCCCCCTTTCCCAGTTTCAATCCCCAACAAATGTCCATCAGTCTTAGTCTACTATCAGCCTGGAGATCTCACGTCCGAGGCTCTTAATTCTCTCTCAATTCCTCTCTGCCAGTTTTTTTTATAGTCCTTAATATTAAACACCAGATCTCGGAGAAGCTCTGGCCCAACGGGATCCATGTTTCTTCCAGCCAGACCTCCATACTTAAAAGTGGAGCCCGAATCGTGTTTCTTATTCCTTTCAAGTCCAAATGTCCCCAAAGCTCCAACTTCCACCTTAAGCAAATTTGTAATCCTTGGGTCTTCAGATCTCCACATGAGGAGATCTCTCCATTCTTCAATCTCCAATTCAAGCCAGATTTTCGATATCAAGTTCTTATTTTCCTTTGTAGCCATCATGTCAGGCCTCTGGCTCTCCTTTATCATCTGCAAAGTTACAGCTCCTCCTTCCTTTTCCTCAGGAACAACATATATCTCCTTCTCCACACTCTCAAAGCTCTCAAGTTTCTCTTTTTGTCCAGCTGCATGGGCTTCCTGAGTCAAATCCTTATCAAATTCAGTGATGTTATTTACTGTTAAGTTCAGAGTTGCAACATTTGTAGCCAAAACATCAATTTGGCCTTGTAACTTTCCCAAGAGAACAAAAACTTTGTCCAACCCAGCCTGAATTTTCCCTCCTCCAACCATTCTTGTAATGTCCCAAATCCCCCTCTAGAGGGATTTTGGTAACTTAATATTCCTTCCAGTTCAAATCCAAAAATCAAGTTAGTTTGTAACAGTTCTTCCTTGTTTTCAACAAATTGTAACCAAATTGTAACAAATATAGCCAGCAGAAACAACAGAAACAAAGTTCTCTTTTCCCGTCTTGACAGCTAAATTTGACAGCTGTCAAACTCTTCAATACCTCATCAGCAGGCTCTCTCGCGGAGCACTCCCGGGTCCGGGGGGGTGGCACTTCAGCTCCCAAGATTAGCTCTTTATCCTCCAGTAAGATTACTTATATTGCCAAATCGTGAAATTAATGTCTTTTACCAAGTAAAAAAGAAAGGGTTCTCTCGACCTTAGTTAGCAGGTCCTTGCTTTAAATTATTTACAAGACGGGGAGACGGACTTCCTGTTTGCGCCTTCCCCGATCGTGCCTAATTCAAAAAAAAAAAAATTCCTTTCCAATTTCCGTACTACTCACGGGTTAAAGTCCAATTGTTCACAAGAAGAAGTCAGTGCTCTCCGACCATGGCAATGCGGCTTCACTCCGCAGGAGAAGCAGTCGACTCTCAGCACCGCGCCGCTCACCCCGTTCCCCGCTCCGAAGCCTTTAAAAAGGCTCCTTCACAGGTCGGGGGGGCGCAAATGGTGCCTGCCGAGTCACCAGGTTCACAGGCTTCACCACCTGTGATTTTTGAGGGTCCCCGCGTCGCCGCAGCGGTCAAGACCCAATCCTGTGGAGCCGATTCCCTCAGGAGCTCGGAGGGAATCCGCCATTAGCCGATGGCGCTAACCCGGAAGTCCTCTGTCTGAATCCACATTTCACAGCATCGGCCTTAATTGTGAAATATGTCAAATATGATTTAGAAACAGGCCAAATTCACAGAAGTTGGCATTCTGCCAAACATGGGATATCCATGCTTCCAATCATCAGTAAATCAAAACTACAAGAGACTATAATGAATTTACTTGAATAGATGTCTTCTGCTTTCCTAAGACAAGCTTCCCCTTTCTAGGAACCCTAGTCAGTTGGGTGTATTTTTGCACTTTTGTTTTTTAAAATGCCAAAATTTCACAGTTGAGAAAAGTAGAAGGGTCAGAAGAAAAAATCTGATTCAGTCTCAGTGCAAGGATTGGAATATACCTTTGTATGATGCAATCTCAGGTGTCTATCCCTGCTATATTATTGTTCCTAGAAGAGAGGCACATCATTGAGAAGACATTGGTCTAACCTTGGAGATGAAAATGTGACATCTGTTTGTCAATATTCTTATATATTTATTTATACCCTGCCTTTTCCTGTTATGGGACTCAAGGCAGTTTACAGATAAAACCAAGAATTGCTGAAAACAATTACAATTAATACTGCTAGAAGCTTAGGTGCAAGCTACTCTGTGGGTAGTTGCTCCTTTTACTAGCTTTTGCTGGTAAGACAGCCAAAATCATTATTAGATTGGGATAGCTTGACTTCTGTTGTCCATGCACTAGTAGCCTCTAGTAGTGGATTATTGCAACCTGTCACTGCCCCTGAGGTGGTCCAGAAGCTAATGCAAAATGTAGTGGTTTGATTGCTCAGAGGGCCAGGATATTACTATCATGTTACACAGCTGCTAAAATAATTACATGGGCTTGCCTTTTGGCCCACAGGCTAAGCTCAAGGTGCTGGTTTTAGTGCATGAAACCCTATAAAGCTTGGGACTAGGATTCCTGAAAGATCATCCCACCCTTTATATATCCAAATGACCACTGCACTATGCAGGGTCTCCTGTAAATACCATCTCACCAAGTGCTCCATTCCACACAACATATGAATCTGGTGTTTAAGTGTTGTAGTGCCTGCCTATTGGAATTCCCTCCTGCTAAATATTAGACAGGGTTGACTCTTTTCAGCCCATAAGGTGGACCTTCTTCCAACAAACTCTTTAATAAGAGATCTTTCCCAGTCTGCATCTGTATTGGAGATGTTTTTAGATATTTTACTTTTTGCATGTTTGCCGTTCTTTGTTCCTTTGGAAAACAGGGTTGGATATCAATTTAAGAAATAAATAAAATCTAATTATGAATTGAGAGCAGTGCTGAATTATGAATTAATTATGAATTGAGAGCAGTTACGGTTTCCTTTGAGAGAGAAAGACAGAGTTAGTTATACTCTAAATGGTATATCAATGACATTCCAATAAATTGGAAACAATCTCAGGTCCAGGTGTTTTGTTTTACTTGCATGGTTCCCTGTGTTTTGTTGTCAACAAGCTTCCACTTATCTATATGAACAGTTGTTTGTACAAAGAGTTGTAAAAGCTCATTACAACACTTTTTAAATTAAAAGATGGTACCACAAAACCTTTTGGCCAGATACTTGGGCTAAAACGGTTTGCTGGTTTGCTTTTGGGAATTTTTTTAAAGCATTGTAGGAAAAAATAGCTTTAGGTGAATTTTAGTTTCAAAAGGAAACTTCTTTGCCTTGATTTTTTCAATTATTCCTCAACATGAAGCACACTAGCTAAATATCATTAGCGGCAATGAAATTTTATTTTTGACATTCAAGAAAACAAGCTATCTAGTGGCTTGTAAAATCCATTTTACACCTTGATCCTCAAGTTATGCATAGTGTGGCTTGCACCACAGAGCTGAATTAGCATCCTGTGTGCCAGGCAAATCTGTTCTGCTGTGCTTTCTGTTGAGTTTCTGTATATGCAAAGCCATCAAACAGTAATGATATCATTTGTCTTGAGAACAACCTAGTGTCATTAAGATTCCCATTTTACAGATGGAGAGCTGGGGCAGAGAGAGGGTGAATAGGAACTGTTCTCTCTGCTGCATGTGAAAGTCAGCTTTCATGTATTATTCAATTGCTTACAATGAAAAGCTCCATGGTTTATTGCTTGCGTACACCAGGCTAGTCACTTGTACCAACCCCCCAACCCCCCCACATTTGCATAAAATTTGCACATGGTAATTTATATCTACAGATGCAAATTTAGAAATAGTTTAAGTAGCACTGCATCAACTTTTCATTTTTTAAATTATTTTTTAACATGAAAAATAAGGTTTAAAGAATTTTCCCCAGGAGTTGGCTACACTAGTGGCCTGTCACATTTTCCCCAGCTGTCTCCAGCTCCTCTAGCCTGCTATTAAAAAACAATGTTTAGGGGTTCTTTGCGACAGGATCCCAGCCATCCAGAGATCATTGAGTGAGCATGATGACCTGAATATGCTGCAAAGCAAATAGTAAAATTATGCAAACGAAAACCACTCTGAATGAGGAGGGTAGCAGATACTTTCCCATTGCTAAGAGAACTACTTCTTCTTCTTCTATGGCAATCACTCGAGCCAAGTAAGATTGTCTTCCATAAACACTGTTTTAACAGTGAGTCCATAAATGACTGTGGAGGCTAGTTCTGGATCCACACTTCCTTCCACAGTGGGGACATAGGTTTCCGGGTGGGAGTTGACCTTGGTGAGGGTTTGCCAAGTGTGCCTTCCTCCTAGCACGTTTCTCCCTTTCATCCTGAGTTTGGGCATCTTCAAAGCCCATGACACCTTTGGTAAAGGCTGTTCTCCAATTGGAGTGCTTGCAGGCCAGTATTTCCCAGTTGTCAGTGTTTATGCTACATTTTTAAAGATCTGCCTTGAGAGAGTCTTTAAACCTCTTTTGTTGACCACCAGCATTACAGTTTTCATTTTTAGGTCTGAAGAACTAAATGAGATCTCCCTGGCTTGCCACACTGAGTTTTATTCCAATCCTGCTCAAAAGTGGTGCAAAATAAAATAAAAAATAAAAAATTGTGGTGTGTGTGTGTGTGTGTTTTGGAGGCGCAGTGTGCCCTGTTTTGGCTCAGAACCCATGACTTTTGCCTCTTAAGAACATGTCTTTTGCCAGGACATATACTGGCAGCTTGCAGTGCTCTATCAATGTACTCTCTTGCCACAGTCTCATAGCAGCCGCTTGCTTGGAAGGGTTCCATATCTCCTGTCTTTCGTAGAGCATAGACCAATGTGCCCCTTTTTTATTGGTTTTCCTCATTAGTAATGTAGACAGACATTCAAAAAGGAATGTGTTTATAAGCAAAAAAAAAAGGTTAGATGCTCTTATCTATTTTCTCTGTCTTTCAGTGTTTTAAAAAGAGCATTTCTTTTGCAGTGGATTCCTCTTATGTTTCTCGCCTTTCAAGATTTTATTGGTTTATTTTTCGCTGCTCATGTCAGGATATGGATGCAGAATGTTGATTAGAAAATATTGAGTACAGCCCAAACAGCTGTATTAGCTCCCAATTCCACCCACCCATATATCTGTATTAGCCTGTGCTGGTTTTCTACTGTTTGTTGAAATCTGTAAATTAAATTCAAACGTTTTTTAATATTTATGGAACTTTAACAAATCCACTATATCTCTGATTCATAACACTTTCCTTTTCATCTTGTTTGTTTAGGCAGAGGGTCTCGAAAAGATGTTTAGGTGGTGGACAATTGTTTCTTTCCTTGGAGGCATCTTATTGGGTGTGGAAGCATGGCCAGCAAAAGAAGGATATGACTTCAAAAGCTACCAGCCTCTTGTACGATTACGCCACAAGGTACTGATGTTCTCTACCAACGCTGTTTGCTTTTTCATTTAAAATTTTATCCCGAGGGCTGCATATTATTCACATGAATTCTTGTAGAATTGTACAGTTGGAAAGGACCCAAAAAGTCTAGTCCAAGCCATTGCAATGCAGGAATCACAGCTACAGAATCCCTGATAGACACTATAAGGTTTACTTTCATCAGCATACTCTTTGGAGAGAAAATAAAAAAAAATCATTCATTGTATTTTGAAAGATTGCTAAGATCAGCAGAGGGGCTCTTGGTTCCACCACCGTCAGAGGTTCAGTGGTGATGGTCCAAGAAAGGGCATTCTTTGTGGCAACTCCCGCCCCCAGGTGTGGGATTTGCTCCCCATGGGCATGTATCAGGTATCCTTGTTGTACAGCTTTTGTCATATGCTGAGTATGGAGCTTTTTACTCTGGACATTGACAGCTGAGAGATGACCTACCTTTATTCTCTGAGTTAAATTGTTTATCAAGTATTAGTCTTATCTGATTTTAAAATGTATAATTTAAAAGGTTTTGCTGTAACCTACCCTTATGGTGAGGACATGGGTGGCGCTGTGGGTTAAACCACAGAGCCTAGGACTTGCTGATCAGAAGGTCAGTGGTTCGAATCCCCACAATGGGGTGAGCTCCCGTGGCTCAGTCCCTGCTCCTGCCAACCTAGCAGTTCGAAAGCACGTCAAAGTGCAAGTAGATAAATAGGTACCACTCCAGTGGGAAGGTAAACGGCGTTTCCGTGCACTGCTCTGGTTTGCCAGAAGCAGCTTAGTCATGCTGGCCACATGACCCGGAAGCTGTACGCCGGCTCCCTTGGCCAATAAAGCGAGTTGAGTGCCACAACCCCAGTGTCGGCCACAACTGCACCTAATGGTCAGGGGTCCCTTTACCTTTACCTTTACCCTTATGGCGAAAGACAGCATAATACAATACAATACAATACAATACAATACAATACAATACAATACAATACAATATAATAATATAATAATAATATAATATTTATATTTTGACCTAGTTGGTTGATTATATAGCTTACAAAATACTATCCTACGCATTTGTTAAGTTATTCCCACTGTGGCCCTATTCCAAATGCCTGCCTTATCTGAAGTGTGCAATGTAATCACAGGGAAAAACCCAGGACTTACTGACATTAGATTAGCTTCCTCAAAGAGGTTTGTTTGGGACCTACTTTACAGTTTTTTGGAAGTGCAGGTTAAGGTTCTTTTCATTTAGCCTGATTTTAAAGATATCATCTGCCTTCTTTATTATGGTTGCTAATGTTAGTGTTTATTGTACAGGGTTGGGGTTTAATTAATTTGTTATCTATACTCTTGTATACCTCCCTGGAATCTCTTTTGATGTAATGCAGTGTAGGAATGTTTTTAAATACACAAATCTTAAACACCACAGACACTGAGGTTTGGTGCTCAGAAGACCCAAGACTGGAGGGTGTTATGTCTCAGATCATGTACATATTATATACAGCCCAACTGAATGGTACAAATACAGGAATTAAGTATGCAAGACTTGGGTGTGGGGGCCGTTTCTTTAAATAGTAAATTGTCCAGGTGGAGTTGTAAGGATACATTACCTTTCTAACTGAAGACTTTTTTCTTTTGTATTGCGAGCAGTAAATAAATAGCAAGCACCGAGGCTGTAGTTCATTGCAGTTGAAAAATTGAGTGCAGAATATCATTCCCTCCCCCACGTCACTTGTTGCTGAAGTGATGGTTGCTTTGCCCCATCCTTTATGGGTGAAGGCACATGGCTGGAGTATCCAAATTCAACAGGCTGTATCCTGAATCCATCTTATGTCTCTGGTTTGCCAGCAAAATACTGATGAGAAGGCTGTAGTTATGTAGGATCTTCAAGCTCTGCACAGAGGAAGTACCGGAAAACATGACTTAGAAGGGAATGTATCTTTACCGCCAGCTAACAGAACTGGATGTTTGTTGTTTCTAAAAGTTGCTACATTTTGACAAACCTGTGAAATCCAATTATAATTTTACTGATAAAAACTAGTATTAATGTACAGGAAATAAAGATAAGGGAAAGCTCCAAAATGTGGGTATTTCAAAATCAATTCCTGTATGGCTTCACGTACAGAGTATTCCTATAATAGTTTTGTGCAATGTTTGATATGCACTGTGATAATCTTTGCAATTTAATCTGCAACCATCAGTAATTGCGTATTTTCATGTGTTTCAAGAGATAAATAATTTTTTTGCAGTGTTTATCACGTATAAGAAGAAAAGATCCTGCACATAGACCAAGCACTGAGACTTATAACTGTTTTGTTTGCTTCCTGATGCAAAGAAAGGGCGCAATTATGGGCTGGCTGCTTGTAGTTCAATGGGCCATATGATTGGAAGAGAATCAAAGTAACACATTGTTTTTTAATTAGTATCCCCAGATTCTGATTTGACAGCAGCCAGACTGATCCATAAAACTACACTCCACTCTCTCTATGTGTGGTTTTGTTTTGTTTTTAAATTAAACTTATGTTATTTAAAAATGAAACTTCCAGTACTTCACCATTATGTTCATCTAGAGTTTGAATATCAGAGTTTCTTCTCTTGTGTGATTCCACGCATTCCTCATGTTTCTCAGTGTGTGTGTGCTAGGTGTCTACCATGTAGATGTGCTTTGTGTGCTATGTGTGGTATAAGAAATAAGAGATTTGAGATTGGCACACATGAGCAATCTGCATAACCATTCTTGTGGTCAGAATGATGGTCAGTTCCACAGCAGACAAGTTGATTGACAGAGGCTGCAATCCAGAAAGTCCCTTTGAACTCAATGGAGATTACTTCTGAGTAGACATGGATAGGCTTACCCTATAAGGCTTCAGTCCCATGAATACGTATATGGAAATAAGCACCATTTAACAAGGTTTACAGCTTAGGATCTGGCTGCAAAAAATCTAAAATTTCTATAACAGAGATTTATAAGATCAATAGAAAGTGTAGAATGGTGTCACTAGCTAACTTCATCATGAATCTACAGTGATTTTGTGGTTTACAGAGATGCATTGACAAATTTGTGTGCCTCCTGCTCTTTCTGTTTAAATTTAAGTTTTTTGTTATTTTTTAAACATACATCTCATTGCTGATACTTCCTTTTTATACCAATTGGCAACACACAATATTATAAGTGAGGAAAGACTGCATTGCACAATAACGTATCGTACTGCACCAAGCAGTGCTATTTTTCTAGGAAAAAAGAGGTGCTAGAACTCACCCTTGTTATCTTAGAATGGCAATGGCACCTACCTGAGAGGTGCCGGAACTGAGTTCTGGCGAGCTCTGGCTGAAAAAAGCCCTGACACAGAGGATGAACAAAAGGTAGTTTGGGATCTACTGGAAAATCTAGGCTGATATGTAGTAGATCAGAAATGGTTTCTGAATTTCAACTGCTTAACAAGTAGTTTCCTCACCTAAATTCGGTTATTGAAATAAAGAAAGCTACCCAATAGTGGACTTCTATGCAAACAGACTTTGAGCTCTCATCTGTTCTGGTACTGAAACAATTCCTAGGCTCAGAATGTGGTCAAAGGCACCCTGTTCTTCACTTCAAATTGTATTTTAAGTAAATAGATACAACTTTAGCTTCCCCACCCACCCAGTGAATTGCCAGAGGCAGCCCCCCCCCACTGATACTGAACTGTATTACTTATTAGGTTATATGAATGATGTTGCTCTCTGTGTGAAGAAAGAGAACTAAACTTTGTAGAGTACTCTAGATTTTATTCAGCTTCAAATATGTGCATGTCTTTTAAAAACCTTTTGAAAAAAATCAATAAACATCTTTTCTCTGTGCTAGAGAAACAAACAACCTTTTATGGGTAGGCTTCTTTTCTTTTAACTTCAGAATGAATGTCCCAGGAGGTAAGTCTCCCATTTTTCAAGCTAGATGATTTTACCTCGATTCCCACCAGAATGAAACTAGATTATTTTTAGAAGTTTGTTTCTATTTGCAGATAAGTGTTTCAAGAGGCAAAAACGGGCCTCATGAGGGGCTCTCAGGCCCATGGTTAATAGTTGCTCAAACTCAACTATCACAGGAAAAGATAACTTCAGATAACTTTGAAATGGAATAAATTTATTTCATACTTTCGTACTTCATTTCATGTGCTCTTTCCTTCTTCAGTAGATTGTAGATGCAAGTGAAACACAGCAAAATCCTATACATGCTAATCAGAACCAACCCCCATTTAATTCAATGGGATTTACTCCCAGGTATATTGGATTGCATTCAGAGGTTCAATGCAGTTACACTTCCTGATCTCTTAAACCAGGTGAAGAAATGTGGAGTGCTTCCCCCACTTCATCTATTCCCTTCTCAGCCCTAACTATAGCCCGATGTAAATATTCATCTTCATGATTCCAGGTATCTCAGGAGGGAGAGCTGAGGTCCCATCACTGCCATTAGCCCAATAGGCCTCATGCATTAGAGCTGATCATCTTTTGTGAGGAGCCTCCCAGCACAATTTAGAAATCTAAACAATAGGGGCTTTAGGTGGGCAGAAAAGCTTCCCTGCTGCAGAACTTCACCACTCCGCAACACTTGAAGGATTGCAGGGCCAGCAATAGTGGATGCAGCAGAGGAACTTTTCTCAGTCCAAATGTCTTCACCTGGTGGTTGAAGACCCTACATGGATGGGTGATGTGAATCTTGGTGGAAGACCACAAATGGAAAGATGATTTCCATAATCTGAGTGCTGTCCTAGAAATGGCTTCTTTGGAGACTGCATTACATGTTTTTTGTTGTTTTTTTACTCTGCCAGTTGCCGGGAATCTTAAGAAATTATTGAACAGGATGTGTTCATTTTTTAGTCACCCTAGTTTAAAAGTATGAAAGTAACAAACTCTCTACGATAGCTTGTATAATTCATTTAATTGTCTGAGTACCTTCCTTTTTGCCTTTGTTCTCCTAATCAGTCAGTGTTACTGCTTCTACAGAATCTATTTAATTTTTATGTAGGCAGTACAGTATTATAAACCCTGATGGCACATCAATTAAAATGATTTCTACAGAACATAGAAACTTCATCCTCTTGTTCATTACAGCAGTATAAAGCTTAATTGACTTATTGTCCAGATCTTTCAGAATGTAAAATAGTATGTCACAGAACTTTCTGAAAACTTTCTGCATTGAGTCTTCAAACTTTCTTTTAAACTTTGGCACACCTTTTCACTTCTTTATGGAAGATGAAAGAAAAGGGAGAAAATTATTCCTGGAATATTGCTTACCTGACAGTGGTCCATCAACGTTTGCAGAATGTTGCAACTCCGTATGTTTAGCATTATACATGTAGGTAGCCATGTTGGTCTGCCGTAGTCAAAACAAAATAAAAAAATTCCTTCCAGTAGCACCTTAGAGACCAACCAAGTTTGTTATTGGTATGAGCTTTCGTGTGCAGTCTCAATAAAAGACTGCAAAGAAAGGTTCGCTTCAGCTTTTCTGAACATTGCACATTGGAGTTTGCCTGGATCTGCCTGTCCCTTAGATAATTTTTTTCATGTTTATTTTCCTATTATAAATTACTTTATTCTTTATCTCTAGAAAATAGAACCTCCACTCCATTCTTTCCAGTTGCTTTAACGTTCCCTGGCAAAGATTCCTCTTCGGATTCCATTTATTTATTTATTTATTTCATGGAAGTGAACACATAAGAATCTTTAGTTCTTCACAGAAATCATTCAGTGGCTTTTGTAACTTGCTTTGATCTCCCAGTGTCAGTTCAAGACTTCTTTGGGAGTGTGTAATATCCCTCAGTATATACCAGATCCCTGAGCCTCAAGTATTAATGGATGCAGAAATGTACATTAAACCCTGGATCACTTGGATCCCCACAAGAAATAAGCATTTTCAAAAAAAGAAACCAATCCCCCTCCCCCCAAAAAACCAATCCAGTTGTAAAGTTTCATTGTTTGTTTTATTTGGTTGCTGTTAATGTTCTGTTGTAAGTTTAGCTATTTTTATTCCCTGCTCCATAAACTCTCCCAGCCAGAACCAGCAGCTGGTCACTTCAATTCATGTGGGTTTTTAGTAGGAAAAGTAAACCCTGCTGACTAGCTTGTTCAGAATAGCATCCCTGACATCTTGCTGGGGAATCAAATTTAACACCAAGTGCCTTTCAATAAGAAATGGGTATTGTTCTTGTAGGAGCTTGTAAAAATAATGTTTTAAAAGAAACTCTTTCCTTTGACTGAGTAAACCATTCCATTTATTGTGTCTTTTTCTACTTGAACAATATTTCAGTGTGTAGGTGCAACAATAGAGCAGTTTTCAGAAAGCAATCCAGAAATGAGGTTCTTGTCTTAATCAGTCTCTTTCCCCACTTTCTTCTTGATAGCTAGCTTTTATGAAACGAAGGAAACAGCTTTATCTTGGGCAACAACTCCTACATAGAATCCTATCTTTATCTCACTCTTGAATATTGCAATTCGTTACAGGTTGTCAAAGTGGTCCTATTCAAAGCCAAACAATGCTGGGTGCAATCCTAACTTCCTAATGTTGATGTCTGGGTGGGGACGGGGCCTTGCAGTATAGGACCCAAGCTCCACCATGTAGTAAGAAGGTACTGCCAATGTTTTGGTGAAAGGCATAGTCTGCAGAAAGCCATGAAACAGGTTGTTTGGGGGCAAAGAGCTGGAGGCTTTGGATCATACATTTTACAACCTTTCTTCATAGTAAACTGTTAGAACATTGTTGGACACCATGTTGATATAGCCCTTTTACATGATCCAAAACCTGCAGAGGCCCAGGAAGCCCAATCCTTGGACACTTCAGGTGTACCAGACTGGAGCTGTTGTGGGGAGGGAGGGGAATCAAAGGGGGAGAGGAACTGTAGTCCAGGCCAGCAAGAACCAACAGAATAAGAATTATAGAGTTGGAAAGTACCACAAGGGTCATCTAGTCCAAACCACTTCAATGCAGGACTCTTTTGCCCAACATGGGGCTTGAACTCACAACTAAGAGTCTCATGCTCTACCAACTGAGCGATCCTTGAGTTTGATGATGGTTCCACTACTCTGATTCTCCTTGGTTATTTTCCTCATCAAGTTCCTTAGCTATATGCATGCCACTGGCTTGTTCACGTTTTATAATAAGTAGGAAACTTCCTGCAAACCAAGTTTGACCATATTTTTGAGGTTAGAAGTGTGCATCTCAATCCAACTTCAATCGCTTCTGCCTTTACTTTCAAAAAAACATTTGTTGGGGAGAAGAGGCATCAAAGAAGATCATAAAGCACCCTTTCATAAAGAAAACAAAAAGAAGAACGTATGCTGTTTAAAGGCAGTATAGTGCATAGTCATTTTATTTTGTCATTTGCACAAAATGAAATTGTTGTGGAGAACAATGGGTTATAATGAGCATCAGTGGTCTGTTTTCATAAACAACTGTAACCCAGCCCTTTGAGTGTAGCATTGTAGGCCACCATATGAGAATGTTCATGGTTTACACATATCTTAGCTGGAAACTTATGTATGAACCAAGTTTGGCCATATTTTTGAAGTCAGAATTGTGTATATCAAACAAACTTCAAACACTTTGACTTTCTGTTTCAAAAATAGTTGAGCTTTTTGGGGGGGAGGGAAGTGGGGGGGGGAAGGACTGCTGAAGGCACCAAGGAACATAATAAAACCTACTTTCAAAAAGGAAAGAAAAATGAGAATTTGTGAAGGCTTTTTTGCTTTGAAAAACAGAATATAAATTCCGAAATAGATATAAATTACATACCAGTGAACGTTTCACTGCAGAGTTTACACAGATGTAGACCCACAAGGTCTTCTGGGACAAGGTCAGCAGCAAAGTAGTACACAACACCCTCAAATCAGTGGAGCAGGAGTCTTTCAATCTTAGGATCATGGGCAAAAGATTCCTGCATTGCGGGGGGTTGGACTAGATGACCCTTGTAACCCTTCAGACTCATGCTTTGATTCTAAGTTTCAGCAACTTATCATTTACAGCTTGCTTCCTGTACACAAAAAGCACATGGAACAAGATAACCCAAGAAAATGAAAGAATTGTGGGGTCTGCTTTTCAGGTGGCCTGTTGGCTCGGAGTGTCTTTTACCAACTTTGTTGGTAAGATGGCTAAGACCCTGCCTGGACTGAGATAGCTTGAGCACAGTTGTCCATACATCAATAACCTCATGGCTGGATTGCTACAATGCTCTGTGTGGGGGCTGGGGGCTGCACTTGGGGTTGGTCTGGAAGCTGAAGTGGATTCAGAATGCTGTGGATAGCTCACTTGTGGAGGCCAGCTACCACCGAACTATGACACATTGCTTTCAGAATTTTCACTGGCTGCTGATACTATGCCAAGTTCAATTTGTTGATGCTATATAAGGTCCTGAGCTGTACAAGGCCTTATCCCTTATTTACCTAGAAGGCCACTGTGGGAGAACCCAAAGAACTCAGAAGCATGTTCCACAGTAACTCAGAGCAGGGCTTTCAATGTGGCTGCCCCTGTTCTGTAGTATAGCATTCCTATTAAGACATGACAGGCTCTTTACAAAATATTTGCAGACATTTTGGCAAATAGACTTAAAAAAGTCTTAAATGAAGTAATTCATAAAGACCAAGCTGGCTTTCTCCCTGGTAGACATTTATATGAGAACACTAGAAACATCATTGACATTTTAGAACTTTTGCAGACTAACAGGAACACAAGGGCGGTGTTAATCTTTATTGATGCGGAGAAAGCATTTGACAACATATCTTGGATGTTTATGAAGAAGAACTTGGAAGGGATGGGAGTGGGACGGGGGTTTGAGAATGGATTACATGCAATCTATTCAGAACAAAAAGCTAAATTAATAGTGAACAATGTGGTGACGGAGGAATTTAAAATTGAAAAAGGGACACGACAAGGGTGCCCTCTATCCCCTCTGTTATTTATTTCAGTCCTGGAGGTGCTATTGAATATGATCAGAGAGGACCGGTTGGTACAAGGGATAGAGGTCGGAGTGAAACAATATAAACTGAAAGCTTTTGCAGATGACCTAGTTTTGACACTGCAGGAGCCAGAATCCAGTACAAAAAGAGTTCTCGAACTTATATCTGAATTTGGTCGGGTGGCGGGATTTAGGTTGAATAAACAAAAAACTAAGGTTCTGACCAAAAATTTAACAATTACAGAAACAGAGGGGTTTCAGAGAGAAACAGAACTGAATGTGGTTAAAAAAGTGAAATACCTTGGGATCTATTTGTCCTCCAAGAATTTGAATTTATTTAAGGATAATTATGAGAAATGTTGGTTGGAAGTTAAAAAGGATTTAGAAATTTGGTCAAGATTGAAACTTTCCTTGTTGGGAAGAATTGCAGCTATAAAAATGAATGTGTTGCCGAAAATGTTATTTTTGTTTCAAACCTTACAGATCGTGGACAGAGTGGATTGCTTTGGAAAATGGCAGAAGGATATATCTAGATTTATCTGGCAGGGCAAAAAGCCCCGAATAAAGTTTAAAATATTAACAGATTCGAAAGAAAGAGGGGGGTTTGCCCTGCCGGACTTGAGGTTGTATTATGAAGCTGCAGCCTTCTGCTGGCTGAAAGATTGGTTTTTGTTGGAAAACACCGATGTCCTAGATCTGGAAGGTTTTAATAATGCTTTTGGATGGCACGCATACCTATGGTACGACAAGGTTAAAGCACATAAATTGTTTAAAAGCCACATTGTCAGAAAAGCAATTTTTGCAGTCTGGATGAAATATAAAGACTTACTAGAGAGTAAAACTCCGAGGTGGCTATCACCAGTGGAGGCCAAGGCCCGAAAAAGACCCAATATGGAGGCCTATTGGCCGAAATATTGGGAATTGACTGAAAAAATTGGAGACAATTGGAAGTTGCAGAGCCAGGACAAACTAAAAAATAAGGTGCGAGATTGGCTACATTATGCTCAAATTCAAGAGGTTTTCAAAATGGACAAAAAAGTTGGTTTCCAGGTGGAAAAGTCGAAACTAGAGACAGAATTGTTAGAACCAAAGACAAAGCTGTTATCTAGAATGTATAACTTGCTGCTTATGTGGAATTTACAGGATGAGACAGTTAAATCTGCTATGATTAAATGGGCACAGGATGTTGGACACAACATTATGTTTGAAGACTGGGAAAGGTTATGGAACACCGGAATGAAATTCACGGCCAGTACGGCCTTGAAGGAAAACATTATGAAAATGATATACCGGTGGTACATGACCCCAGTCAAGTTAGCTAAGATACATCACCTGTCTGACAATAAATGTTGGAAGTGTAAGGAAGCAGAGGGGACTTTCTTTCACCTCTGGTGGACATGCCCAAAGGTTAAGGCTTTCTGGGAAATGATTTACAATGAGTTGAAAAAGGTATTTAGGTATACCTTTCCCAAGAAACCAGAGGCCTTCCTGTTGGGCATGGTAGACCAGAAAGTGTTAAAGAAGGACAGAACTTTGTTTATGTATGCTAGTACAGCAGCAAGAATACTCATCGCAAAGAACTGGAAGACACAAGATTTACCCACGCTGGAGGAATGGCAGATGCAGTTGATGGACTACATGGAGATAGCTGAACTGACCGGCAGAATCCGAGATTTGGATGTAGAAACAATTGAGGTGGACTGGAAAAAGTTTAAAGACTACTTGCAAAAGTATTACAAACTGTATGAATCTTAAGACGGTGCATGATTTGGAAATGATACGCTTTAGCAATTATGATTAAGTAAATAGTAAACTAAGTGATAAAAGAGAAAAGGAGATAATATGAAATTGAACATGTTACGTTTATTTTAAAGGTATAAAAATTGTGACATAATACATTGAATATAGATACATAACATGTAAAAGTTACAATAAGGTATGACATAAGGTAACAAATTGCTGACATTGTCAATATAAAGAACGCAGAATCGGAAGGGGTGGGGAAGTCCAAGTTGGGATTTTTGTTAAAAAAAAAAAAAATGGTTTCTTGTAAACTCCTTATTTGTTTGTAATGTATAAAATTTGGAAAGAAACGTAATAAAAAATATTATAAAAAAAAAAAAAAAGACATGACAGGCTCTTACTATCTTACTATTCCAATGTCCCATTGAAGACATTTTTTGTTCCAATGTGCTTTTTTAGGTGGATGAATTGGTCTTTGCCATGGGTGTTTATTTTGTATTGATTCTATATCTATATCTATATATCTCTATATCTCTATATAATCTATATCTATATCATCTATATATCTCTGCCCTTTTTGTGAATTGTGCTATCTTTATTGCGCATCACCTTAATATGCTTAATCATACCATAGAGAAAGTTAGCCCTTCAGCCAAGAGTATTTTTCCATGCCTTAAGACAATGCACATTTAGATGAACAGATCATTGCTGAATCCACAGTGGATAGTATGACCTAGCTACTTCTGTAATGCGGTAGCTGTATAAATTTAGGGTTGGTTTAAAAGAAAAACCATACAAATTGATGGATTTCAGTTTAACAATTCTTGGACAACTGATTATATAAAAGGGATCAAAGTTATTGACTTTAAGCAGTGGTTCCAAAATGTATGTAGACTGGGAGGGGGAAATTAAAATTATTCTTGCTGCTGCAATATTAATCCTCACAGCTATGGATTTGGTACACTAAGTTAATCAAGTATAATGGTAATAAATTATTGATATAATTGTTGATATCAAAATAAGCATAATGGTGTGTTAGCTGCTAATTTGAGCTGATAATTACAGTTTTTACACCTGAATTCATGCTCCCTATTTATTAAAACAAAGTAATAACAAAAAGTATGGAAATAAAATCTGTGTGTGCCCATGCAATCGAAGAAAGAAGAATTAATGTCATACCAGTGGATATGCTATAGAAAAATGACCCATAATGAAGGTGGTAATTTTTATAAATAAATCTTGGCATTTGTCAATGCTTTAAATGCCTCTATAAATCTTTCTGTCACAATGGTACATTATTGCTGCAGTATAAAACATGTATTTCCAGTCCAAGACTCCATAAAACTGAGTTATATAAGCTTACTCTTGAATTCATGCATTTTTTAAAAATAACTTCTTTCTGGATCAATATTGTGGGGTCATCTTAAGAGTTGTTTGACTTTGGAAGTCAAATTAAAATTGACATTTTAAACAAACAAACAAACAAACCAACAAACCCAAACTAGACTTTAATATAAGTTTTTGCTGAATGGTAACTAATGTGGAGAAGATTATGAAGGCTTTAGTCTGTACTCATTTACCTTTGTGAAAGTCCTGTAGTCATAAAACTGCTAGCACATTTGCAAAGTTAAGGGTCCAGTGTGGCTTCAAATTAGATGAGGAACCTCATGTTGAGATTCCTGCATTACACGGATTGGACTAGATGACCCTTGGGGTCCATTCCAACTCTCCAATTTGATTATTCTATTAACTCGACTCCGTCGAAACCGGGCCCCTTGGTTTACTGAGGAGCTCCGGAAAATGAAGCAGGATCTCAGACGGCTAGAGACGAACTCGTGACGGAGCCTCAAGAACATCTTATAGGATGCTTATGAAAGCCTATGAGATGGCTATGAAAGCTGCTAAGAAATCTTACTTTGCAGCTTCCATTGCATCTGCTAGCTCTCGCCCGGCACAACTTTTTAGAATAATTAGGTCAATAACGTCCTTAGGAGGACAACCAAATTTAAGCACAAATTCGACTCACAGCTGTGAGGCATTCGCGAGCTTTTTTGTAGAGAAAGTCTTGTTGCTCTGCCGTGACCTCCCTGCCAATTTAGATACTGAACTGGAGGCCCCTTGACTGACTTCAGGTCCAGTGTTGGACCATTTCGATCGGATACTCCCTGCTGATGTGGATAGATTCCTCCAAGTTGGTAGGCCCACCACCTGCCTCCTTGATCTGTGCCCATCTTGGCTGATTAGGGAGTGTCCAGATGTTTCGCGGACCCCCCTGGTTGAAATTATCAATTTGTCCCTTGACACGGGGACATTCCCAGGGGAACTGAAGGAAGCAGTAGTGTGTCCACTCTTAAAGAAAACTTCATTAGATCCCTTAGACCTATCCAATTACCGCCCAGTTTCAAATCTTCCATATCTGGGTAAGGTAATTGAGAGAGCGGTTGCTGAACAGCTTGGTAGGTTTCTGGAGGAAACATCGGCTTTAGATCCATTTCAGTCCGGTTTTCGTCCTGGTTTTGGGACCAAGACGGCTCTGGTTGCCCTAACAGATGATCTCCGTAGACAACTGGATTGAGGCGGGTCAGGACTGCTGATCCTTTTAGATTTGTCAGCAGCCTTTGACATGGTCGATCATGATCTTCTGGACCACCGCCTCGCAGACGTGGGGATACAGGGCATAGCCCGTAACTGGCTGTGCTCTTTTATCTCTGGTCAGGGAAAGAGGGTGGCACTAGGGAGGGAAATGTCGTCGCGCCATTCCTTGGTGTGTGGAGTGCCGCAGGGCGCAATTCTGTCCCTGATGCTTTTTAACATCTTTATGCGCCCCCTTGCCCAGATTATCCGGAGCTTTGGGCTGGGCTGTCACCAATATGCTCATGACACTCAGCTCTATCTGCTGATGGATGGCCACACCGACTCGGCCCCGAACACACTGACCAGATGCTTGGAAGCTGTGGCTGGGTGGTTTTGTGGGAGCCGATTGAAACTAAATCCTTCGAAGACAGAGGTCCTATGGCTGGGTCGGGATGGCATGGGGATGAGGGACCAACTCCCTTCTCTTGCGGGGGCCCAGTTAGTGCCATTGCCTTCCGTTAAGAATTTGGGTGTAATCCTTGACGCCTCCCTTTCTATGGAGGTGCAAGTTACAGCAACAGCCAAGGCGAGATTTTTCCACCTTCGCCGCATCAAGCAGTTGGTCCCTTACCTTTCCCGCTGCGACCTGGCCACAGTGATCCATGTGACGGTCATCTCCAGGCTTGATTACTGTAATTCGCTCTATGCGGGGCTGCCCTTTAAGCTGACCCAGAAACTCCAGAGGGTGCAGAATGCTGCAGTGAGGCTCCTCACGGGGTCTCTGCCATGGGAGCATATTCACCCAGTGCTTTTCAAGCTGCACTGGCTCCTGGTAGAGTACAGGGTCAGATTTAAGGTGCTGCGTTTGACCTTTAAAGCCCTTCACGGCCTAGGACACTCGTACCTACGGGACCGCCTCTCCTGGTATGCCCCATGGAGAGCCTCAAGGTCCATAAATAGCAACACCCTGGTGGTCCCGGTCCCTAAGGAAGTTAGATTGGCTTCAACCAGAGCCAGGGCCTTTTCAACTCTGGCTCCGGCCTGGTGGAACGTTCTGCCTCATGAGACCAGGGCCCTGCAGGATCTGATTTCTTTCCGCAGGGCCTGTAAGACAGAGTTGTTCCTCCTGGCCTTTGGCTTGGAGCCAATTTGATTCCCTCCCTCTCTTTCTTTTTTCCTTTCCTTCTCCTCCTGCGATGAGGCTACATTTTAATATTTTAATGTTTCAATATTTTAATTTTGTATATTAATGTTGTTTTTAAGTTGTAATCATTCAACTTGTTTTTATTATTGCTTGTAAGCTGCTCTGAGCCTGGCCTTGGCTGGGGAGGGTGGGGTATAAATAAAAATTATTATTATTATTATTATTATTATTATTATTATTAACTCATTGGGAATTACTTCTGATTAGATATGTGTAGTGTTGCACTAGTTAACTAGTTAAAAAGTTAAATTAACTACACTCGTACCTTGGAAGTCAAATGAAATCCATTCCAGAAGTCCGTTTGACTTCCAAAACATTCGGAAACCAAAGTGCAGCTTCTGATTGGCTGCTGCAGGAAGCCGCGGAAGCCCTGTCGGATGGTCGGGTTCCGAAGAACATTCGGAAACCGGGATCCAAGGTATGACTGTACTACATCTCACTGCAATCAAAATGACTCCTCCAGAGTAAATGATAAGCTAGTCAATATTATCCAGTATATCTAGGAGTGATCATGGTAAAGATAGTGCTGTACTACTGATGCAGTGTCCTACAGGATAATGTTGTGTTCCAGAGAATAAAAAATGGTATTGGATGGCCACAACATAGATTATACCAGGGAGTGCAAATTTCATCTATAAATTCTAGTTTTGTAACATGGGAGACTTGGGACAGCTAGCGAAAGAAGAATGACATGTGCCAAGTGTCACTAGAGCAGGTGCCAATTGTTTGGATTGTCTGCTGTAAATTCAGAATATGTTTCATTTTTATCATGTTGTGTGTTTACTCTCTGATCTGAGTGCTGGTGGAGCTGTTCAAAACAGAAGAGAAAACATACAGCAAACTATACTCATGGGTTCAATTTGGAGGGGTTAAAACTGCAAGGCAAGTTTCCAAGGCACCAGAAAATTCCCAATGCACAAATTAAACAGAGAGTGGGGGGGGGGAATACATGACAGAGGATCAACAAAACAAAGACATCATTGAAAACCATGTGAGTGTGTCGGGAATCTAAAAATCAATACAGTCTTAATCACTGCAGGAAGTGCAGCAGGTGTGACATATTCTGGTATTCTCTGGAAAAGACATGAACATGATGATAAAATAGATAAGAAATACTCAAGTGGATATGATTTATTTACCATGCGAGGATCCTACCCATCCTCAAGGAGCTTGCTTGATTTTATCCACAACATTCTTGATAGGTTAAGCTGAGAATCAATCACTCAAAGCAACTGGGTTATTATTGCAAGACTGAATCATCTCTGCAAATTAATCTAAGATTGCCTCCGTAGTGAAAAAAGCAAAGTTTGTGTAAGCAGTCCACATGTTTAAAGTAACACATTCTTTACAGCTACATGCATTTTTGCAGCTTATGACATTGCTTGCAATAAAGTTTGTTCTCCAGTTTCTGTGTGGCAACAGCAAATCTTTCAGTTCTTAGCGTAATCTATTTCTCTCAGATAGAAGGTGAACTGTTTTAGCTTAGTTGTCAAAATCAGCCAAACTCTCAAACAATAATTTAGTTGATTTCCTCCTGGGTTCAATATAACTCTAAAAATTGCAATAAAACACATAATGGAAACATTCTCAATCTCAATGACACAAGCTCTACAAATATAAAGATATTTGTCTAAAGCATATTTCAGGAGGGTCCCTCAGTATATTACAGCATATGCAGTGGTGCTGTTTTTGCCTGTTTTTCACTATTTCCCCTTCATACTGCTGACCTCTGTGCCATATCCCATCCTGCTCCATTGGAGCTCCAGTTCTCAAGAACAGTAGGGTGCTTAGCCTTGCATGAGACGAGGTGGTTTCTGCTGACTGCAAGTTGCTGTTGGATGCAGCTTACTGAGTATGATAGTTTAGAATCTGTGTGAAAAGGATCTTCTGCAACAGGGCAGTGGGTACTAAGTCATAGAATCATAGAGTTGGAGAGGACCCTGAGAAACATCTAGTCCAACCCCTTGCAATGGAGAAATGTGTAACTGTCCCACACGGGGATCAAACCTGCAACCTTGGCATTATCAGCACCACACTCTAACCAATTGAGCTATCCACCCACCCAAGTAGATTTCAAGAGTATTGAATGTAATGGAAGAAATAAAGTATATAAATCTTAAATGACATGTCCAGTTGCTTATGACTTGAATTTGGAAACATTGTAATTCATTTTGAGAAGCTTACGGTAATATGTTTTAGTTTAGGCTGCTAGGGAGTGCCACACTTGAGGCTAGGCGGTGATCTTTATTGGATAAGCAGCACTGGAATTAAAATTTTCCACAACCAAATTCAACATGTTGCCCACTGCAAAACACTGAAAATGGATTTTTATCACGTTGGCAAGCCAATCTTACAGTGTAAGAGTTGTACTGTAACAGTTGAAGTGGTTATCTTAGGAATATTGGGTAGACTTGTCCAGCTCCTTTCTATTTGCCTTTTGAAAGACCAAACTCCCATTGCCAATGTAAACTGCTGACATTTTATTCCAGTTTTAGTGAGAGAAGTACTTTTCAAGAGTCCTTAAGGTGTGTTGCAAGAAGTTATTATTAAGAAGATTACACAACACAAGGACATTCTTGCAATGCTGATATAAAATGACTATGCGTCCACTGTTATAACAGCACAGCAAATGGAGCTAAATAAACGAGGCGTCCATTGGCATTGAGACCCCAGTATATCTAGTGCAGGCAGAAAGTTTAGCTTGCAATTCACAGCATGTGGTACCTTGCTTCATTTAAAGATTTTCAGAGACTTTGAGACTAGGATTTCATTTTGAACTTCTTATTGTTTGAAGGAATTCTATAAAGATTGTCTATTATGTATGTATATGGGCATCGTGTTGCCTAAACATTGCTGACGTTCTCTTTTGCAACACAGGGGTTTGTTTGGATACTTATTGTTGTAACATAAGATAAGAACATAAGATCAGGCTACAGTGGTACCTCAGGTTACATACGCTTCAGGTTACATACGCTTCAGGTTACAGACTCCGCTAACCCAGAAATAGTACCTTGGATTAAGAACTTTGCTTCAGGATGAGAACAGAAATTGTGCTCCGGCAGCGCGGCGGCAGCAGGAGGCCCCATTAGCTAAAGTGGTGCTTCAGGTTAGTTTGCTCTTGTAGGCCCTCTAGTGGCCATTCTTGGGTACTGCAGCACTTGTTTTTATTGCATTATTTTAGGCTGACATTGCAGCCTGTGTAATTTAATTGTAAAGAAAATATTTTAGAGACGAGCCATTGTGGCTTAGTGGCTAGAGTACAGGACTGGGGAGACTTCCGGGTTAGCGCCATCGCCTAATGGCGGATTCCCTCCGAGCTCCGGAGGGAATCGGCTTAGTAGGGGTCGGGTCCTGCCGCGGCGACGACGCGGGGACCCTCAGAAACCACAGGCACTGAAGCCTGTGGACCTGGTGACTCGGCGGGCACCATTTGCGCCCCCCGACCCGCGAAGGAGGCTTTTTAAAGGCTCCGGAACGGGGGACGGAGAGCGGTGCGGTGCTGAGAGTCGACTGCTTCCCCTACTGAGTGAAGCCACATGCCATGGACGGAGAGCGCTGACTTCTTTCTCTGAACATTTGGACTAAAAGTAACAACCCGTGAGTAATACGGAAATTGGACTTAAAAAGGGAAAATTTTTCTTGGGAATTAGGTACGACCGGGGAAGGCGCAAAGAGGAAGTCCGCCTACCCGCCTTGTAAACATCTTAAAGCAAGGATTTTATAACTAAGGTTGAGAGAACACCTTTCTCTTTTGTGGATAAAAGTAATTAACTCCACGTTTTGGCAATATAAGTGATTGTGCTGGAGGATAAGAGCTAATATTGAGAGCGGAATTGTCACCCCTCCCCCAGGACCCGGGAGCGATCGGTGAGAGAGCCTGCTGAAGAGATATAGAAGACTTTGACAGCTGTCAAACTAGCTGTCAAAGTTGGGAAAAAAGGAGAACTTTGTTTCTGTTGTCTTTGCTGGTTATATTTGTTACAATTTGGTAATAAATTGTTAAAAATAAAGAAGAAAAGGCTAATTTGACTTTTGGGTTGGAACTGGAAGATACTAAGAAACCAGAACCCCTCTAGAGGGGGTTCAGGGACATTACAAGAATGGCTGTAAGTGGAAAAATACTGGCTGAACTGGAGAGGACTTTTTTTCTCTTGGGAAAGTTAAAAGAACAAAGTGATGTTTTGGCTACAAATGTTACAACATTGAATGAAACAGTAAATAAAACTACTGAGCCTGGAAGGGACTTGACTCAAGTCTTTGCAGCTGAACAAAAAGTTTTTGCAGCTGAACTAAAAATCTCTGCAGCTGAACAAGAAAAGAAATCTGAGAAATTTGAGAATGTGAGGAAAGAGATATATGATGACTTGAAGGAAAAAGAAGGAGGAGCTATAATGCCACAGATGATTAAGGAGAGCCAGAGGCCGGTTAAGATGGATACAAAGGAAAATAAGAACAGGATGATGAAAATGTGGTTTGAATTGAAGAATGGAGAATGGAGAGATCTCCTTATGTGGAGATCTGAAGACCTATGGATTACAAACCTGGCTAAAGTGGAAACTGGAGCTTTTGGGACATTTGGACTTAAGAGAAGCAAGAAACAAGATTTCGGCTCCACTTTTAAATATGGAGGACTGGCTGGAAGAAACATGGACCTTATTGGGACAGAGCTTCTTCGAGATTTGGTGTCCAAAACAAAGGACTATACAAAAAACCGGCAGAGAGGAATTGAGAGAGAATTAAGAGCCTCGGACGTGAGGTCGCCAGGCTGACAGCAGATAGACTGATGGACATTTGTTGGGGTTCGAAACCGGGAAAGGGGGGGTGGGGCTTTGGGAATCCAAAGGGTGTACAATTATACTCTGTTTCCTTTTATTTTGTTTTGCTACTAATATAAAAATGGGGAATTCGTGGAAGGGAATTGGGGTCGACCTTAGAAAAAGATTTTTAAGAATAAGTATTGATGTATAAAGACGGAGGTTTATAAGTTAAAATTGGTTAACTAAAATGAATTAAATATAGTAAGGTAAAATTTGGGGACAAGAACTTGCTGAGCTAAAAATTGGAATTGGAATACAAGAAGGGGAGGTGTGGGGAAGTCAAGGAAATTTGTTATTGAAAGTAAGGAATGTAAATCTTATGTGTTTTTAATTGTTTTTTTGTTTTTTCTCTATTTTTTGAAAACTTCAATAAATATCTATTAAAAAAAATAGAGTACAGGACTGGGTCCTGGGAGACAGGGTTCATATACCTCACTTAGCCATTGTTATAACAAAACAAACAAACAAACAAACAAAAAAATAAACAATAAATAAATAAATAAATAAAAAATTGAATTGACTGTTAGGCTGCTGCTGGTTCACCCACGATTTTAAGTGGTTGGGCTTTAATTGGGATGGGACTCCTTATATTGATAAGGCGATGCCGATGGGTTGCGCAATAGACTGTGCAGCGCTCGAGTCCTTTAGCGCCTTTCTGGATTGAACAGTGTGAGTTTATACTCATTTAACTGGGGGTACCATTTTTTGGATTATTTTACTGGCTGGTTCATGTCACACCAGCCTCTGTAGGCTTGCTAGACACCCTTTATTCCTCTGAGGAGCTGGGTGTTTCATAGGCAGTAACGTATTTGGGGGTTAGCTGGATACCGTTGCTCAAACATCTGCTTGCCTGTGGTGAAGCTGTTTGCCTTCAAGGAAGTTATTCTTCTTATACTTCTTCTGAAGCAAGTGTTGCTTTGTCAAATCCTATCATTTGCTAGGTCAGTTAAATTTTGCACGCAGGGTGGTTGCTCCAGGCTGCCCCTTCCGTTCCTGCTTGGCCAGGTTGTCTCATGGCCTGGGGTCCCTTCTTCATCATGTACACTGGCCTTGAGCTTAGCAGGGCAAGCCAATCATTATTTAGGGATCCAGAGGGATATTGTTGCTCATACTGCTTGCCTATGGAGAAGCTGTCTGCCTGGAAGGAAGTTATTTTGTAATACTTCTTCTGAAGCAAGTGATGCTTCATCAGATCCGATCTTCCTGGGTCATTTAATTAATCTTGCATGCAGATTGGTTGTCCCAGGCTGCCCCTTCCGTTCCCACTTGGCCAGGCTGCCTGCGGCCCGAGGTCCCCTTACCTTCGTGTACGCTTACATGGCAGGATACCTTGAACCTGCACAGCAATTTTCAGGTTCATGCTGATGCTGCTGGATCTTTGGCCTTTGGTTTTTATTTCAGGTGCTGCTGGTGTGCAAAGCCATGGCCTCAAGCCTAGTGTGGTGAGGCTACCATGTGACCTAACTTTGCTTGAGTTTTCCCCATTGTAGTAGCAGTTCACATCTGGACCAGGAGTTCAGTGACCGTCGGATCTGCTTTTGGTTGGATAACCAGGCAGTGGTGAGCATCTTGGCAGAACAGTCCACATGCTCCAGCAGAGTCTCTGCCCCTCCGCTCATGCTTTTGAGCTGCACTGCTTAAGGTTTAATATTGTGCTTGCTGCTCACCTGTTTACGGAATCCTCTAATGATATTGCTGACACTCTATCCCATTTTCAGATGGAGTGCTTCAGATCCTGGGCTCCAGACACTCAGCTATTGCCGGACTTTTCCGGACCACCTGTTGCACTTTGACAACAATTAGTAATTACAGGGAGTAGCAGCTTCCATTCCCCTTCTGCTTTTTAGCTCTTATGAGAAGGCCTGGACTGATTTCTTAGGGTTTAGTTGACAGCCCTCGGCCTTCAGAGGAACTTGCCCCCATACGCTGAGCAGATCCTGCAGGATTTGGCCCACCTGCTACAGATTGGATGTGCTGAAAAAACTATCAGAATTCAGTCCGCTGCAATGTCTGTTATAGTGAAGCTTAATTTTCAGAGACCCTTGAAAAAAGTTTGTCGTGCACAGGGCCTTGGACGGTTGGAATAGGCTCCAACTTCATAGGATGGCGCACCTCTTCCAATTGGGCCGAGTGGCCAGGACGCTCAGGATCCAACCGACGGCCATTTCCTTTTTCTGCAAAGCCTTTTTTTAAAAAGACCCTTGCGCCAAATTTGTGGTGCGCAAGGCTGGGGTAGGCTGGGCACTCTATCCCCTGTGGTAAGGAAGCCTATAACTTTTGATTTGCTGACCAGCATGCGCTCAAAGTTGAGGAGCATTTGCTGGTTCAAATATGTAGCACGGCTTTTTTCAGCCGCCTTTTCTTTAGCCTTTTTGGCACCCTGAGGGTAGGTGATGTGTTATTGGAGTTCACCTGCGGCAGAGGGTCAAGGGGACTGCTTTTGCAGGACGTAACTTTATCCCCTTCGGAGGTGGTCCTGTTTATCCGGAATTTGAAGACAGACCAGTTAGGCAGGGGTGCCACTCTTAGGCTGCCTGCCACTGGGAATAAGGGTCCTTGCCCGGTTGAGGATACCTCCAGGTATTTGGATCTCAGGCCACGGGGGGAGGGTCCATTCCTTATTCATGAGGATGGCACCCCATTGGCTAGGCATCAGTTTGCTAAGGTGATGTGGAAAGCGATTGCAGCTTGTGGTTTGAAAGCAGCAGGTTACGCCCCTCATTCTTTCCGCAATGGTGCTGCCACTACAGCAGCTCATTGGGGACTGTCCGTAGAAAGAATTAAGAACATGGGCCTTTGGAAGTCCAATGCATTTTGTGGATATGTGCATAGACATTGTTGATCACCCATACTTAATTTTGCTTGTCTTCTCTTAGGTGTGGCTGCTGTTCGCATTGTGGGCCACAGCATTGTCTACTGGGCCGGTATCAGAGCAAGGGAGTCTGGACTTGGACTCAGTCTTGGCCTTCCTCAACACGCGCAAGTGTCTTGGCCGTCCAGGCGTGGAATGCTGTGGGCCGAATTGTTTCCCTTTGTTCGGAAGCATGTGAGGTTGGAGGGGCCCCCTACAGCTATCGTGCTGCAGTTAGGGGGAAATGATCTGCCTGCCACGGACTGTTGTTCTTTACGTTTTACAGTTCAAAAGGACCTGGCTGAATTGGCAGAGTTTTTACTGGGTGTGAAAGTTTTTTGGTCCCAGTTGCTGCAGAGGCGCACCTGGCGTGGCAGTCGCTGTCCAGCTGCCACTGAAGGAGCCAGAAAGCGTGTTAATAAGGTGGCAATGAAAACAGTCATTGCTCATGGTGGTTCCGTGATTGCGCACCCCAATATCACCTTCAAGGAGGCCGTCCTTGAAGACAGACAGCCTAGCTGCTTGTGAAGGAACACCCTGCAAAATGGACACACACATCCCACTTTCAGTCAGGAGAAAGGGAGATGCTGTTTCTGCTCTCTCCCAGCTACAAGTTTTTATTGAACATTAGCCCCACCTCTCAAACTTATTTGGGACTGGGTCTGAGGCAGTTGATCCTTGGACTGGCCAAGGGAAAGTGGGCCTGATGACACCCCCCAGATTGGAGCCATGGGATGGATTGAGGGAGCTGTGCACAGCTCCACTGAAAAGCAGCTAGGCGGGCAGGGAAAGGGTGGCAGAGGTTAGCAGGTACTAGAATTCAAGAGTGTTGGTGAAGTTCTAGCTCTGGATTGGAAACAAGAGCTTTTAGTGAGCGAAATCTAGCCTCCCACCCCCTTGGCATCCTTCTTATATGGAGTTGGAATTTATAATTGTAACACTTTGGGGACAGACTGTCTGGCTTTCTTACAGAGTGTTTTGAGCTTCAAACTGCTCTGTATCACTCCAGGTTGACGCAACTTGCTCTGGACTGGCTCGTATTTAGCCCAATTTGATTTGGCTGAATTGGTTGCACAGCCTTAGTATTTAAAATGCAGGCTTCACACATAAAATAAATCTGAAAGGCTCAGACTTAATAAAAAGATACCATCTTAATTTTGTATTCGAGTTTCTGAAATGTCACACAGTGGGCAGTATAATACTGTAATATAATCTCTCATCAAATCTCCTATTTGAATGTGCCTTTGTCCTGTTAAGATTTTATTCAGCACTTCACCAAAGGAGAGAGACAAATTATTAATATTTATAGCACATCCACCTTTTTTCCATACAACTACACTACTACCTTATCTGCCCTTTTAAAAGGAATAGTGTAAATAACAATTTGCCCCTAGAA
Source organism: Podarcis raffonei (assembly GCF_027172205.1). Classification (NCBI taxonomy): domain Eukaryota; kingdom Metazoa; phylum Chordata; class Lepidosauria; order Squamata; family Lacertidae; genus Podarcis; species Podarcis raffonei. The sequence goes on from NC_070610.1 coordinate 38,044,876, forward strand.
AATTTTGAAGTTCCTTCTTTGTTAATCAATGCAGGTGGGAAGACGTATGATTTCTTTATTCCATTTCCCCCCCAAGAAGCAGCTCCAGTATACATGAGACCATAATTGCTAATGAAGATTAGATATAGTTGGATTTTATTGTCTAATTCTTGTCCTTGTCTGAGATTTATTATGTCAAGTTCTTTTTTTAAAAAAGATGCTATTGTTATTGTTATTGTTATTGCAGATAGTTATGAACAATTTCTTACATTTGACTTGATAAGATCTGGCAGTTCCCAGCAGAAGCAGAGAGAAAAAGGAAGCACAAATTATGTGACTTAAAAGGAAAAAATCACACTAAAATGCTATTTCTGAGAGAAGGGTTTTAGGGAAATAAGTAACATTAATAATTTTGTAGCTATTAGCTACACAGTGGGAATTGTGTGGATGCCAAATTGTACCTGTGTGCAGGGGGGTAGGAGTATAAATTATGTGTAATTTGGAAAACAGTATTTTTTCCTCAGAGACTATTGAAATATCTTTTAATAAGTTTCATTTTGGGGGAGTGGAGGTGGTAAACCACAGCCCAATCCTATGCATGTTTACTCTGAAATAAATTCCACAGAATTTATTGGATGAGATCCTCTGCACGCTTGCATGGGAGCAACCCTGGGGTAGATTAATTTTATTTATTAAAAAGAGGACAATGTGGACTTTTAGGACTGTGTCCTCACAAGATGTCTTCCAGTATATAAAATACAATGCATCATGGAAGTAAAAACCCATCAAAAGTTAATTAAATGTCATTTTATGAAAACACACAGCATAAAACTATAGTAGAGCCTGACAGCACTTACTACTACAGTGGTACCTCTGGTTACATACTTAATTTGTTCCAGAGGTCCATTCGTAACCTGAAACTGTTCTTAATCTGAATCACCACTTTAGCTAATGGGGCCTCCCGCTGCTGCCGTGCCTCCGCCGCGCGATTTCTGTTCTCATCCTGAAGCAAAGTTCTTAACCCAAGGTAATATTTCTGGGTTAGTGGAATCTGTAACCTGAAGCGTCTGTAACCTAAAGCGTCTGTAACCCGAGGTACCACTGTACTACTACTACTACTAATAATAATAACCCAGCAACAGAACCTTGGGAATAGCTAAATGATTTTAAAGAGTTGACAATGGTTAAAACTCTTTCTAGCCAATGTATACCCAATTTCAAACAAACCCAGGAATATGTCCACCTCTCCCCGCTGCTTCTCATTAATTTCAGGTAGCCCATCACCACTCGTTACAGTTCTGGTCTCCAACCAGGAAAAGCCTTTTGGGATACAGTTCTTTGGCCAAGCTAGTTACTCTTCCCAGTTCTCACTGGACAAAGATTCAGTCCTGCCTCCCCCTGCTTCTCTTCACCTCCTACCTGTGGTGTCGAGTGGAATGGCAAATCACATAAGGGAAATGCAGCTAGAAATGGTGGCATTTAAATTAAAAAGCATTTTTAAAAGTCCGGAAAGCTCTCAGGCCACATTGTAAGTTGTTTTTATATGTACAGTATTTATAATGCACGCTTCTGGGCATATTATTTGTTTGTTTGTTTCCATTTATAAATTGCTTCCCACAAAATATCTCAAAGTGATGTCATACTAAAAGCATCAACAATAAGTACAATTTCATATGTAGAGAACAATTTCAAATACAATACAGATGCAGACTAGGAGAAAGGTATCTGAAAATGACTACTGAAAAAGGAACGTGTTCCACAGGCACCAAAACATCACTACAGATAGGGCCTCTCTGATATGTAATAAGTAGGCATTCCAAAGGTGCCACCACATTAAAGCTCCAGTTTCTACATGGTGGGGAATGGGCCTCCTGATGAGATAATTCCTGCCAATGTTTAGTATTTTCCCTTAAAAGTCTGCCTGAAAATGGGACAGATCAAACACATTACGTAGGCTAATAGTAGAGAATATATAATAGAATAATGATGTCATTCAAATTATAGGAATAAGCCAATCAAAGTTCATATGTACGATATAACAGAGTGGTAGCAAGGACTGTGAAGCCGTGTGTTCAAAACAGATGTCTAAGGACAGTCTCACTGTTATGTACTGAAATTCTTACCCTGGGCCAGCAGGGGGATACTGTAGACAGTTTTCACTCAGGTCCACATATGCAAATAAGGAATTGAAAGTGATGTTCAGTGATTGGATAGTTACAGAAAGTTGCTACTGTTGCGTTGTAGTGGAGCTCTATATAAGCAGGCTGGCTGAACCCTTCAGTTCAGTTCTGTTCTGGCCTGTGAATAAACAAGAGCTGTTTGAAGAATCGCTGTGTCGTCTGATATGTTCACCCACAACTTAACACTCACAGTAGTCTTTCAAAAGTTTCAACAGAAGACGTCTCAAAAGCCTCAAAAGGACAGTGTCTCCAGAATGATACTACTGTTTCATAATAGTCTTCATTAGCCAATATTTTTCAACAGAATATGTAAGTAAGATTCATGCTAAGGATCAGTGCTCATTAGATAGCAGCTACACTGTCTAGTGAGCACTGATCCTTAGCATGAATCTTACTTACATATTCTTACTAACGTGTTGTGTTTGTATTGTTGTGATTGGTTCCTATTGCAACACAGGGCTTTGTTTTTGGTTGAAAATGGGACAGGGCAGACTTAGGCCTCTCTGTTCTAAGAACTGGGATGGCTCAGAATTTAGTGGTCTATCCATCCCTGGTTGGAATTAAAGAGAAAAGAGGATGGGGAGTTGGAAAGAGGGGAAAGAGAGATGAGGAGCATGAAGCTGAGACGGAAGAGTGTGTTCTGGGGATCTTGTAGACAGGATCTGTTGATGCAGACAGCAGAGGCTAGAGACTGAGTGATACAGCCAGACCTATGAGTGGCATTGTTTGTTAGGAACAGGGGATCTGGCAGCCTGTAGTGCAGGGAGGATCAGTGTGACATAATCTCATTGTAGCCTCTGGGCAACACCAGTGCAACAAATCAGACGTCATTAATATGGACGGCTGACAAGGCAGCATATTGTGTAGGGAGGCATACGAGATTAGGAAAGCATCACAGACTGAAGGGAAGGTATTTATTTATTAAATAAAGCTGTTTACATCTTAAGCACTTCTTTTTGGATTCAAACTCTCACCTCAAAACACGCAATTAGACTGCACATGCCACAGCAGTGAATCACTTCCCATGGCTTATGTAGAAAACGAGAACTTGTGATTCATTACAAGGTCAGAAACTCCTTGCTCTATTTAGCTAAGCCATTCAAAGAGGGAGCTAGTTAAATGTGCAACAAATCCGCTTACGAAACTGCTCTAGGTAAAGGACTTGCTGAGGTCATACTGTTAACCAAATTGGTTTCTTTACCTCTGTACTAAACCAGAGAGGATCTTGTGATAATGAAATCATTGCAGAAATGCCAAAGAGCATTTGTAAGTTTGAGTAAGTATAGTCTCATGGTGAAACTTTATCAGAATTTCAGCATGAGTGTGTGTGTGTGTGGCTAGTGTAGCATCGTGATATTGTTTGCTGCCACAGTAAAATATTGCAGATGTCAATAGTATCCTCAAATATTTTAAATAAACAAGTAATATGTTCCATTACTATGGAAGTTAAATATTTGCATTAAGCATAATAAATATAGCGGTGCCAGGCATGGACCCTGGGACCAGGATAGGTTTCTAGAGCCCCCATTTTGGAGTGGGCTAAACATAATCCCAAGCTTACTGCTCCCTCCTCCAGTCCTGGGGAACTGATATACAATATCAATACTGCACATAGTTTAAAAATGGTAACATCAATTGTATTGCTTGCTCCTGGTCATTGTGTGAATTCAATTTTTTTTAGCTGTCTGTTGGGGGTTCAGCAGAGGGAGATGGGCTTCATTAATATTAATATAAATATAACAGTAACGAAGCCTTTCAATAATTCTTCTATCCTGTTGAGGTACCTGGCCCACTCTACAGAGGAGTGTGTGCAGGAATCAAAATGAGGAATGTGCTTGTCATTGGGTGGAACAACTTCTTAGAATTTAAATGGGATAAAAATAGAAGATGCTGGCAGCTGCTTTTAACCATGGTGCTAATCAGAGCAAATGAGTCTAACTGCAGCTGGAATATGTAATTCCTGCAGGAGCTACTTGCAACCTGCTGCTCATTCGGTCTCTTCACCTTAGGCAGCAATTTCAGAGAAAATGCTTTTTCAAGTATCATCAACTGGGTGTGTGTATGCATGCATACATTGCATGCATGTGTAAGCTTAGTGACAGTAAATTGGTTGCTTTTAAAGCAGATTTGTCTTCCTTATTACTGTCTCTCAAATTGCTCCCGTTGTTGTGCTGCTATCCGTGGAGTTTGAATTTTGAAAGAAAAAGCAGGGCTGCTTTTACCTGGCTGCAGAACCTCTGTCTAAAATGAAAAGGGAGAGGACAGTGTCCAGTAAATGCAGTGGTGTTCCTCCCTAAGTAAAGGGGAATTGCATCCTCCTAACAACCTGCCTCTTATCAGGAGGAAAGCAGAGTATGTTCAATTTCTCATTCTCACTAGCCGGCTTATTCTGTTATAATACCATTCCAGACCAAGTCTCATTTTAGATGGATATCTGTAACTCTCTTCTGCTATGTGCTTCCTGGCTGTCATTACATATGGCAGGTATGCTTAGCTTAAATTGCTGGGAGAGCTAACAATGAGGTTTGATTAATCACTTTAGTCTCATGGAAATCTGTCCTCTCACATTATGCTCTCACTTTCTCCAGATCTGGAGGCTTAATGACATTTGCACACCTGAGTCTTTGCCTTACATCAGTCTATAGCACGAATGTAAAACCCCACATTGGCTGTAGTGTGCATCTGAAGTCTCTTCTGTATTCTGTCTGACATTACCAGTATTAAAGCCAAGGGTGGATAAAGGTGGTTGGGTGCCCTTTTGGGTTGCACTTCCCAAAATATGGGCCCCCTTCCCCAAAAGGAACACATGAAATAAGCTGCCACCTCTTGTGGAATCCTAAAGACTAACATGACTACATGGGCAAACGTGTTTGTGGACTACAAAAAAAACCAAACAAAACCTCAGCATTATAAGCAAACCTAAAAGCTTTTTAAAAAAATACTGATTTTTTTTTAAAAAAATACTCTGAGAATGTGGGCTTAACTCACCATTAACTCCTCAATGCTCACTTCTTGTCCTGGATAAGTCACCATCTCTTAGCTGTATTGTGAAGATATGGAATATGGTTTAAAATGACTACAAAATGGAACTTAGTGCTAATATAATAGACATCAAATTGTGGTTCCTTTAGGTAGGCTGGGACCAGAAGGTGAGGGGGGGCAGAAACTCCCTATATCACAGCTTCTTTTTCCATTCCTTCAAAATCTCTGCTGGCCACAGCAAATATATAAACCAACAACAACATGGGCGAGTGGATGAGGAGAAGTCTGGGAGGAAGCTATCTCTATCATTGTTTATCTTCCCCCCATTCTGTTCAAAAGTCCTTCTGGGCAATCAAATATGTGCCTTGTCAACATTCCACTGCCATATTTTGCCCTCACACACCCTTCCTCCAAACCCCACAAATAGAAGATAGACCTGCCTTTCACTGCTGCAACCACTTTCTCTCCAAAAATCAGTGGAGGGGGTTATTTCACAGCCAGAGTGGAAGGGCAGCAGCCCTTCAGACTTCTGGAACTGCTCTATATGAAACCTGTCTGGAAAGTGCCCCCCGGTCATTACTTGCCTTCTGTAAGGGCTAGATACTCACATTTTTAAAAAATGAAAGCTCAGACTCCAGGGCATCCTTGCATGCATGGGAGCAAATGCATACACAATTGCATTGCAGTATGATATATGGTTTATTTACACATATATACAACCTGACCAAGATGGTGAGAGCACAGTGTTTACATTCTAAGAGGGTGCTGTTCCTCCAATTGCTGCAGCCTTATATACCAAGGGACCCCAACCACATTTGATGCTGTCTGCAGCATAAAACAGACTACCCACCTCGTGGTCTACCCTCCCTCCAGCTTGCAGAATTGACGTTTTTCTCCCATTTGCTTACTTCAGCTGCCCACTGAAATTCTGGAAACTTCCCCATTCCAACTCTGGGGTTGTCTTTTGCTAATTACCCAGAGCTCAGGGCAGGATCTCCCCCCTCTGTGCCTGGCAGAGAGTCTTCTGTTAATTGCCTTCTTAATGGGTTAATGGCCTTTGTTCGGCCAATGGCCTCCATCTGCTGAGCTGGTCTGGCTCATTAGCAGAAACTAAATCCAGGGGTTTCAAACCTTGATTAATTCTAACTTTTACTGAATCCAAGAATTATGGGTGACTTACACCCACAAACTCAGGCACCCAGAACCTATAACAAGAGCATACAGTAAAGCTGATGACTAGCTTTCATTATCAAAAGTATGTTAAAACAAATGGGTTTGTACACCCTCTTCCACCCAACTTCCTTTTAATTAGTGATTTATGTTTGCAGCATTCTAATAATTCATCTGCATGTCAAATAACAGATGACGTTGTGTGCTAGACTAATGAATGCTGTGCCTGTTGGAAGGTGTTTAGATCCCACTATTTTATTTTAGTAGAAAAGATATAGCTAAGGTTAGATGTTGTGGGAGGATATGGAAGCACAATTTGTTCTTTTTAACTTCAGTTTAAAAAGTTAGAATGTTTTCTACTACAACTGAAGAAACTGATGAGTTTATTCTCTCTCTGTGTGTGGTTCTTATTTCCATGGCCTTTGTTAAAATAATACAGCTGTAGATTACAATCATTATTCCAATGGATATTTTCCATTGCATCAGCCACCCCTCCTCCTTTCATGTACTCTTGGCATATCAATCCTCGTCTGTACTAGATCCTGGTTTATACCAGTGTTCTCTGTTTTGTCGCAGATAGAGGTACTGTGGTTTCATGTTGGCTCATATAGAAACCGAAATTTTGTTCCTGGTTTAAGATCTTGGTAAATAAACTCAAATTCTGGACTGATACAGCCCTGAATAAAAGGTGAGCCCACTCAGGTACCTTCTGAGGTCATCTTGCCCAACAGCACCCCAAAACCTGGAGCCAACACTATATAATCTCCTTACAACCCTGTTTCCCCAGCATATATACCTATGGATGCTATGCTAATGGTTCCATCTTATATGGAGACACTGTTGGAAGCCAAGGCTTTGATGGGGATTGGTAAAAGGATATATTTAAAATATTTAATCCTCTTGAGACTCGTGTGTGTGGGTTAACAACAAAAGCACATGAATACCATTTGTGTTCTAGGAGACCAGGGGGAGGAGTGATTGTCACAGCAGGAGGGGAGACTCCCTTGATTCTTCAGTGGCCTGTCTGATCTCTGTCTCCTAGTCCATGTCCTTCTCTGCCTCTAAGTCTGGACTGATCTCTGCCACATCCTCTTCCTGCTCACCAAACCCTGTTGCCTCTTTAGTTTCCGACACCTCCTTCTCCTAGTCCACTCACCATCGTCCCACCACCAATTCCCTGGCTCTGAGCCTTCTTTCCCTGGGGGTTCTCCAGCTGGTGCCTCCAACCACTCTTCTGCATCCACCCAGTCCATGGCAGGACATAGGAAGTTGAATTATACTGAGTGAGACCATTGGTCCATCTAGTGCAGTACTGCCTACACAATCCTTCCTGAATCTGGTGCCCTTCAGATGTTGTTGGACTCCCAACTCCAATCAGTCCCAGTCAGCATGGTCAATGGTCAAGAAGATGAGAGCTGTGTAAAATAATCCTGAGGGCAAAAGACTGGAGAAGCTTGGTTTAAGCTGACTGGTAGTGGCTCTCCAGAGTTTCAGCTTTCCAAGCCTTAGCTGAAGTTGCCAGGCACTGAATCTGGGACCTCTTACATGTAAAGCATGTGTTACAGCCCTTCCTGTTGAAAAAGCAGTTATTGAGCTAGCAACTGCAGTATTCAGTTTGTTCAAAATTATTGTTCAGCGTATGACCATGTTGTTACAGCATGCCATAGAAATTGGCATACTTCAACCTAACCACCCCATGGGCTCAAGGTTGTCAACATTTAGAAATTTAGCAAGTGAGTCTAAAGGAAATAGTTCTTCCACCTTTAACATACTCCAGAGGCTTACAAAGTGGTAAGGGCTGCATTTCTAATCAGACACTCCATGTAGATTCAATATGGGAGCATGTCTTCTAACGTTTGCCACTCTCATTGTGATTTTCTTTGCTAGGCAAGATGTTATAACAGGCAGGCATCCCTTACCACATAGTAATTTCAAGCCATGCCTGTGGTGTTCACTCAGCACAGCCCTGCACAATGATAATGTCAGGATATCTAATACATCGTAAAAAGAATTGAGCTGATCTTTATATGGAGACTGTCACCCTGACCCTAATCCTTGGAAGTGAAAACCCTTGATTTTTATGTAACTCATTTCCAAGTAAGTGTGATCTGGATTGCAGCTTATAGCAGCTGGAATAAGGAAAGATTATATTTTTACTCTTGCTAAAGCATTTCAATGCACTTAAATCAGGGGTGTTTTTAACAATGCCAGGTTAGATATATTGCAAGTAGCTTGAAGCTCGTAATATGCCAGAATAGCAATTTGTGTGGTCAGCCATCCAGAATCTCTTCTCGTCACAAACCCAGTGAAAATTTCTTCTCCCCTTTTCATCCGCTGTGCATTGAAAAGACTGGATTGAATGCAGCCTGCCTGACACAAAGGAGAGAATTCTTTTCAGCAGTGGTGTGCTGTGCATTGATACACCTCACTGGTTTGGGCTGACATAAGATGATGAAACATAACATGATGCAACATGGTGCAAATCCTCTGGTATTAGCTTGGCTATTTCACTCTGGGTTCCAACCTAGTTCATACAGTTAAGCAAGCTGGGGATTCTGGATAGTAAAATCACTTCTTCTGTTGGTAAAGGACCAATATTAATTAATAACAGTGTGTTGCTTATGTTGCACCACCTCCATATAGTTTAATAATAGGTAATATGACTGTTGCTGTTCTGTGTGCTGCTCAGAGAGCATATGGGCAACCAGATAAATTCTATATTCATTATAATATTTTCACCCTTTAACAGTGGCAGTGTGCTAGGCATTGTGGAATGGGATGAAAGCTGCAGTTCTGAGAATTCCAGTGGCAATTCTTATATTTCTATGCTTTCGACAAATCTATTTATAAGACACACTTTAGCAAGGCATTGTTTCGGAAACATCCATTGTCCAAGGGGTCTTTTACCATAAAGATACAATTATGCAAATTTACTTTTGTGTAAGTTTCTGTTGACATCAGTGAATCTTCTCTCCCCCATCTGGTCTGTATGAGAGAGCATCTCTTGCATGGATTTGTAAACTTCCCTATGCATACAACTTTCATCTAAAATATGCAGCTGGTATCTGTAGATGCACTAAGCTCCTGCATGACCTGCATATTTATTTATATTTAAGCTAGCTGATAGATTCTTCTAAATAGTGAAAGCATCCCTAAGTGGTATATATACATAAAAAATAATTTTCAATATATAAAATCAGCAAAATTTAAAATCAAGTATACATAATCTTTGTACGTGTCCTTGTAGGCTTGTGCAAACCAAAGTTTTAAGTAGGTTTCTGAGATGGCACCGCCGCACAAATAGTTTGCAGTTATGCCTGTGCATGCATTCACAGTGTGCATAATAACTTGCCCCAGCTGGTTATGGTCCAGCATTAGAGAACTTTAAAACACACAGCTTTGGTACAACAATATGTTCCCCTTCAGGTTGGAGATATGGGACAACATTTCTGAATGTTCTCCCATGGGAAAAAGTCCTTGTAAAGAGAAAACCAGAGCACTAGTGAGAATGTAGTAGCCTAGCCCTCTACCTGTTGTACTAGCTTTCTACATGCAGTAAGGTGCTGGTGTTGCTGTTATTGTTGTTGCTGCTGCTGCATAAGCAAACATTCAGAAATACAATTCCCCCACCTATAGTCAGAAGTACCTCCTCAGGGAACTGCTACCAACAACAACAATTTATTTATACCCTACCCATCTGGCTGGGTTTCCCCAGCCACTTTGGGCAGCTTCCAGCAAAATATTAAAAGCTTCCCTAAACAAGACTGCCTTCAGATGTATTTTAAAAGTCAGAGAGTTGTTTATTTATTTGACATCTGATGGGATGTTTTGTGTCTAGTATGTTCAAAGATCTTGTGTCCATTTCAAAGATGGAATGGTTGGGTACTTCATTACTATCTTGCTTCTAACCTAATCTAGTTTTTGTTAATGGAGCCAATTTGGCATTGCAATGATAAGCAGAACTTTATTTTGTAGAATATTCCTTTGGATTTCTGGGTAAGGTCTAGTGACTTTTGTTAGGAAGGCAGAGAGAACTCGATTGAATGTCTCTTGTTAGTTCACTTTGGTGCTCTTATATTTTGTAATTTCCTTTTGTTAGGCAGACCTTGATTGGCAGTGGATTGTAATTTGTTCTCATTCTTCCATTGATTTAAATCCTGAGCAGGATTTAACTAAAGTGACTCTGATATGCAACAGAACAGAGCAATGTGTATTCAAGCCTAGGAAGGAATGTGGAAAGCAGCAATATCAAGTGAATCTGAAGCTTTGATGGGCCATTTCTGATTTCATTAACACTGGGCTGAACTTTCAATTAACTCTGATGATGCAAGACGACCTGCACCTTTATTCCTGACAGAGGCGCGGCATCTAATAACTGCACAACAGGCAGGGGAAAAAATTACCTTCCATGCAGCTCTTAAAAGTAATGAGCCTTTGAGTGAGAAAATGACAAGCTGGTCCCACTCCAAAATTCCTGAAAAACGCTTTCAGGCCTGTCTCATTTCTTGTGAATTTTAATACTTATTTGCAGAAATGCCTCAGAGCACATTAGCTTGGAGACTCGGAAAATCAGCAGAGTTATTTGATAATAACTAAAACACAGAAAGTTGCCAGGAAAACTTGAAAATATACACAAGGGGTAGTCTGAAAATCTTGGTACAGGGGAATTGAAACAGGTGTGGTTTTTTTGCATGCAAATCAGCTGTTCTACTCCTGAGCTTCCCTGTAAATACAAACCCCACAGTAACATGAAAACATATAGCACACTGTCTTTGGGAATAGTTGTGTGGCTGGGGCAACCCTGATTTCCCAGTGCTTGTAATATTGTTTGTTTTACTTCCAAATTTGTTCTGAGTAGAGGCATTTCCAGGGAAGGGTTCCTTTATGCCCCACTACCAAAGCCAGAAGACAGATTTCCCCATCCTTCATACTCCTCTCCCATCAAGCAAATGAATGAGCGGGTGCAGCCCTTCTCCTGCTGGCACACTTGGAACCTTCTGGCAGTGGCCAAATATGGTCTTCTCAGGAGCTGTTTTCTAGTTGGTGCTTTTTGTTGGAATCTGGGCCTCCTTTCAGGGCAAGGTGCTGGCAAAGGTCTGGCAATTCCCTATGACCCATCACCCAAGTCATTTTGATGGGATGACCAAGGCGAAGGAAGGAGAAGTGGCTCTCTCTTTTCCTTTCTTCCGTTACCAGCACTGTTCCTGCCAGGGAAGTCCCAAGTTACCCCTGGTTTTCTTGGGTCAAATTCTGGAAATTCGCAACCCAGTTTGAGGAGACCTCCAGAGAATTAGTTCATCCTCAGTTAGAAACAACAGACCAGAGAACTACCCTCTATTGGTAGAAGTGTGGTCCTTGAGAATCTCATTTAGTTATATAAGTAATTGACAAATATGGCTTTGGATGGGTAAGAAGCCTGAATGAGCTTGGAGAACGTGCTTTTGTTATAATAGCATTTCCTACTGTTTTGATACACTCATGTTAGTATGTAAAAGCACAGAAATGGCCTTTTGTAGTGGTATGCTCAACAGGAAGAAGCTGGTTAGCAAATGCCAAAATAAAATAGAATTATTGTTAACTTTGGATAAGCTGAGTGGGGGAAGGTTAGTTTAGAGCTGAAATTCAGGTAGATGCCAACAGGATAATCTGCTTCTAATTTATTTTCTCCTCTCCCCTGCTGTTGCAACTGCAGTGACTATAATCAGTGCAACTACAAATGGCTAACGTACTTTTATATGAATATTACAACAACGTGCTCAACTTGTTCACAAACTCGCTTAGAAAGCAATCCTCCCTTTATATGCAATTACCTGAGAGTTAGAGTCTTTGAGCTGCATGGAACTTACTTTTGAGTAAACATGCATAGGTTTGCAGCTTAGTGGCTTCTGAATAAAGGATGTTGATTTCCCCCAATCATTAGGGAGAGATTTAGCAAGAGAACCCTTTCCCAGTGTTGAGTTGAAATTTGCAAGACACATCACCTGCTTAAATTCTGCCAGCAAAGTGGCTGTTAAAAGTCTCAAGGCACCTTCCAGAAACAAAGATGGTCACCTTATCCTGAACATATTTGAATCACAAGTTGTTCAAAGAAAGAAGCTGAAACTTGACTTTAAAAATTAGATACAATATTCAGAATTTTCAGGTGTGTTTTGGTAAGTATTGTAATCCAGGCCTTCACAAACCAAGGCAAAGTCATGTAAGAAAAACTTTCTGTTTTTGATGCTTTCTTGGAACTACAAAAATATAGGGGGTTGTCAAGAACCTGACAGGCCACAATCCATTGCTGCATTTTGCCTGGTGCATCACAAGCTGTGCAGTCTGTCTTAACCTGTGCCAAGACTTGTAAACAACGAACATCATAGCTTGTTCAGAAAGAAGAATGCTGTGATGTTTGCAAATTGCTTTAAAGAATTAAACTTCAAAATCTTGTTACAGAAAATCACATTCTCTTGTGATAACAGGAATATAGCTCTTGTTTATTTTTGAAAGTAAATATATGCTTCGATAATATGTTTTAAACAATACTAATTTGAGGCATTGAGTGTCATTTCATTTGTTGCCATTGCTCTCCTGTGGCACAACAACAGGTGATAAAGAATGAATAATTTCTAGGTTCGCCAAAATTAAAAAACCTGTTACAATAGGTGCTGAATCAAATTAGAGGCTTGGAAAGATGGAGCCCTGTTTGCCAAGTCTCAGTTCAACTTTGCAAGTAATCTTGATTTATGTGAAGCATTTAGATTCTGATTTTCCAATAAGTTCAAAAGAAAATGGTGTTAAAAGGATAAATTATTGTTTGATTTATAACCAATAAATTGCTTATCATGCATCATTTTATGTGGGTTTAAGCCAATTGACCTCAGTATGCCTTTTGGAATATAGAGTTATTATGTCACCCTCCATGTGTCTCCTCAGAAGTCCCCACTTTCAGTGTCTTGTAAGTGTGTTTAGGATTGCAGCTATAGTTTTTGACAGGGAGTAGGAAATATAATATGTAGTGGGGAGCTCGTGCAGTTGTTCAGAACTCTGTATGAATTGTACATGCACTGTACTTCCAAACTCTTACGTTATAACAGCATCACTATTTTTATATAGAATTGACTTGTCAGTCAAAATGAAATATGCATAGAAATTAAGCTGGAAGAATGCAATATGATGTCAGTTAATGCTTGAATGAGAAATAATGCTCTCGTGGTTGCCTGGATACAAATAAGATGTGTGTCATAGAGGAAGGCAAATGTAAATGAATGAACAAATGAGTTGTCAACTTTAGCTTTGGAGTCTGATAAGGACAAGGGAACTGCTTGTAAGATGGATGACTTGCAAGATTCATCAGTGTACTTTGTATGTCTTTGGACAGTTACTCAGCTTTTCTATTTGATTTTGAATAACTTAGGTGGAGTTTTTTTGTTTTTTAAACTGAGTTCTCATTATTAAGGCTCAGGGTGGTTTACAATATAAACTTTAACAACAAAATTCCAAGCTAAATAAAACCTAGTGAACACTTGTTTCTATTTAAGAAACCAGTGCAAATTGAAATGGGTTTTATTGTTGTTGTTGCTTCTACAGGGGATCAGAGTTTAGCCTTTTGGCAAGTCTAGTTAAAAGGAGCTCCCTGGGGCAATCACTGGCAACATTTTAAAGTCCTTTTACCTTTCAGACAATGACCAATCAATAAAAACTGAATATTTTTGAAGGAAACTAGGTAGCAGAAAAGCCCAGAGATAAAATAGCCTCAAACCCTATAGCATATCAGACAATCCATACCATAGGCCAAATTTGGGCTGCTTGCCTGCAGATCTCTTTAGGGAGGAAATAGCTTGGTGTTGTAATTGAGCTGTGGCTGTCTCACAATCTCACCTGCTATAATTCACAGGGCATGGGACTAATCAAAAGATGATGAGTGATGTCCCACAGCAGGCTCTTATGGAAAAAGGCTGGCCTTGAGATATCATGGTCCCAGACAATTGTAACGTGATGATCTTCTTCATGGAAGACACTGTGATGCTCTAGAGCACTGGGGGTAATGGTGCTCAAAAATTTACCATTCCATGAGGTGGACTGCAGCTCTCTGCAAAAGCTGAAGGAAGCCAGAGGCCTCAGTCAAGCTGCAACTATAGTTATCAGTCTTTTCATTTAGTACAGAACATACCACGGAACAATTCAGGCCCTAACTGCCCTTGTGTGTGAAAGATTTGCAGCAGTTCCTTTCCTTTAAGGCCAAGGTCACTTCAGCAAATGCATGACCCCAACTTTACATCTGAGATGATGGGGAATAGGGGGCGATTTCTGTACTTGGCAATTTTCTTCAGCAAATGAACGCTGAAGTCGGTTATGTTCAGAGCTCTGGGGGAGAGAGAAGAACTTAAACAAATGTTACAGAACAATCCTGTGCCTGATTACTCAGAAAGCCCATTGTCTTCATCAGGGCTTACTCACTAGTATTTGTGCTTAGAATTGCAGCTTAAGAAGGTGATTTTGATATGTATTACTGCTTGACTGAATTAATCTTGGTGAATTCTGTGGAACTTTCCCTACGGTAAAGGATCAATTGTTCTGCATATACTTATCAACTCTATATGAAAAGGTTTCTTGTCATTGATCTGTGGGTAATAAAGTTATTCTTAGCCTTTAGGCAGTATAGATGGAGTAACTGTTGCTTTTTCTTTTCAATTACAGCAGGAAAAGAGTCCAGAGAATTCAAGAAATAAAGGTATGTTGCTATGGTAGTAGTTTTTATTTAATTGCTTATTTATGTTTAAATCTTTATAAGCCATATTTTCTGGCTTATAAAGTCTACCCAAGTTGATGAACAAAGTATAGAATGTTTTTTAAAAATAATTACTGACTTTATTTTTATCACTAATTGGCAGCTAATATACTAGCATTGCATTTTTACTCACAGTGCAGAGATAATGCTACTTTTACTTCTGAATATATGAAGACCTGAACAGAATCGGCTATAGGAAATAAGGATACATTGCATTTCTGTATTTCAGAAATCCCTACACATCTTGTTCTTTGAGCATGTTTTGCTTGGCTTTTGTTGTATGAGGAAAGCTAATAAACTGTACAGCAGCATATTTATGGAAACTTATTACTCTTAGTAGCAGCAAAAGATAAACAGCTAGTGTGTGTCATGGCAGAATGTATAAATTGAGGCGTAGTTGGCCCTGACTCTGTTTCCTAAACTTACACCAAGTAGAAACTGTTGTATGGGATTAAATCTGTACCTATGGCGAGACAAGGAATATTGCCATTTCAAATGAGCTTTGTCCAGATGTATCTGTAATACAAATAAGTAAAAGGAAATAATTTATCGAGTAAGCATTTCTTGGTGTAATTAGTGCAAAATATTTTAGTTTCACAGATCTGATCACACTAATTGAAGACCTCTTCATTTGAATTGATACAGAATGCTGTAATATTTGCTAACAATAGTAGTAGGATATGTAACAAAGTTAGGTAAAAGTTTCCTTGTGCAGAACAACAGATGTGTGTAAGCCTTGTATAGAAGAAACAAATCAAGAAATGTTGTGTTTGCATCTTGCACATGCTAAAATTGGGTTGAAAAATATTTTATTTTTAGGATTTCAGAGCAAACTCTTTATATATATAACATGGTAAGGCCTGTGTTTTGTTGCTGTGGTAAGAGTTCTCAAACATGCTTAGCATAAAAAGTATCTTTAAAATGAAGCTTTTATTAGTCACCTTCAGGCATTCAGTATGAAGTTAAACAGTAATGAAAGATGTGTTCAGGTGGCAGCACTCGCCTGACCTCTGGTCAGCCATATTAGCACTACTTACTAGGAGAGATGACGCAGCAGTGAGGTTGGTGCAGAGCAAACACAACAGCAGAGCTACTCTGGCACTTCTGCCAGTGCATTTGCACCAGGCCAGCCTTGATACTCCCTCTCTGCCTCTCAGTAAGCAGCAGCAATGTGGTCAACCAGAGATCAGGTGAGCGTTGCCACTCCACTATGCCATCTGCTAGTGAGATTATATAAACACTCAAGGTGGGACCATGGAAATGAGCACACTAGTTCTGCCCTTCGCATCACCATTCTCCTTCTCCTCCATGAGAACGTGGGGGGTCTGCTACATTTGGAAAGTATTGAGAAAATGTCACCCCCTGATGCAGAAATATATGTAATGTTTTACATATGTCACAACACACAGCAGACATGCATATCTCAGTCAACAACAAATATTTACAAATTGGTTACCTTGCTGGGGCATTCCCTTTCAAAGTAAATGAATTTCCATAGGGGAAATTAGTCTGGATTTTACTTTCTTGGGCTCCATGATCACTGCAGATGGTGACAGCAGTCACAAAATTAAAAGATGCATGCTTCTTGGGAGAAAAGCGATGACAAACCTAGACAGCATCTTAAAAAGCAGAGACATTATCTTGCCAACAAAGGTCCATATAATTAAAGCTATGGTTTTCCCAGTAGTGATGTATGGAAGTGAGAGCTGGACCTTAAAGAAGGCTGATCGCCGAAGAATTGATGCTTTTGAATTATGGTGTTGGAGGAGACTCTTGAGAGTCCCATGGACTGCAAGAAGATCAAACCTATTCATTCTTAAGGAAATCAGCCCTGAGTGCTCACTGGAAGGACAGATCCTGAAGCTGAGGCACCAATACTTTGGCCACCTCATGAGAAGAGAAGACTCCCTGGAAAAGACCCTGATGTTGGGAAAGATTGAGAGCAGAAGGAGAAGGGGAAAACAGAGGACGAGATGGTTGGACAGTGTTCTCAAAGCTACTAACATGAGTTTGACCAAAATGCGGGAAGCAGTGGAAGACAGGAATGCCTGGCGTGCTCTGGTCCATGGGGTTGCAAAGAGTCGGACACGACTAAACAACAACAAAAAGCAAAACCAATAAAGAAGCCTGCTTCTGAGTACACATGGTTAGGCATGGTTAGCCTTATTACATATAGGCTGCCTCTAGCAACAAGCAACTTACACAAAATCAGCAAACCACATTACAAAACAAAAAACAAGGAAAAGCAGCAAGGCACCTGTCAGGATGGTGGCAATTATACATCAGTGAATATGCCAATAATATACATTGTAGAGCAATATATGTATCTATTAAATATAAAGTTTTTAAAAGCTCAAACTAAGGTAGAAGGCATGTTACAAGGGTTGCTGCTATGATGGCGGTTGAATGGGCAGATGGATGGAAATCTGCATGGTAGTCCATTTTCAATGGGTTCTTCTGACATTCTTAATTGACTTCTAATAAACACATGGGATACATACATGTATATTCCTCATGTCTCCTATTCCAGAGTACAGCTGTGGGAGCACAGATATATCTACCATGTGGAAGCCAGGGCTTCCCCATTAATTTCAATACAGGGCAGCTCAATCTATTCATCTCTTTGCACATGCAAAGCTGTTCCCTTCATTGAAGTTAATGGAAGCTCTTGCCAGCACATATGCTCACCAGAGCACTGATGCCTACAAGGAATTAATGGATTAGGGTTAAAAAGAAAATTGAGAATTGGTGTGCGTCAGCTTTTCCCCTCTCCCTCCTCAATTAAATCCTGTCCTTCAGAATTCATCATGGAGCTTGCTAAAAAAAAAAAGATGGTCACTTGCTTTGTAGGTTTAAGGAGGTGTTAGTAGTACAAGTTCGTAGATTTGTGAATGCTTAAGTTCATGCCTATTGTATCTCCCTCTGAGATACCTCATACATGTTGTCTTCCACTTTCCCAGCATCAAATTATCTAGAAAGCATTTTCTCCCTGCACAGCGGCTGATAGTAAGCAGGCTCTTAAGAATGATTTCTGAGCTTGCTGCTTCCATGCAGTGCTGTATATGTTAAAGGAGGTCACCAGCACTCTGCAAGTTGGCAGGACCCAGCATGCTCAGAGGTTCATTAGGTCTTCAATTTAAGAGACTAACCAAGTATACAGTTGTCAAAGACCTGAAAAATATTTCCAACAACTCTATCCATTAAAGTCTGCCAAATCTAGTTTGGGGAATAAATCTATGACTCTCTAGCAGCCATATGAAGCACTGGTTTTGCTGCAATGGAATGTTTATGTTTTGATACCCAGAATTGCATCTGATTTTTTTTCTCCCGAAGTTTGCTGCATGTATTGGCATGTCTTTAAATGTTGATGAAACATCAACATTTGCTTGAGGGGGTGAGACACTGAAATACAAGACATACTTTGAATAAAAAAGTGATCCATTTTTGTACATATTGTTTGCAATTTAGAAAAGAAAATGCTTGTGGTTTTCTATCGCTTTTTGTGTGAGTTTCTTCAGGGAATTGATGTAGGCATAATGTTTCAATTTTGTTATCAAACTTCAAATCCTGGTTTCAGATAGTACCACACCAAAACTGACATCCTGTTTCTTGAAAGTTTTATTCCCTTGCTTTAGATTTTTGTTTTTTAAAAATAAATCAGTACATCTGGGCTTACCTTATCATGGCTAGGTAGTGAGTGAGTGTTTCTCAAATTCAGCATTCCTCCAACATTCTGCTTTCTGATCTGTGAAAAACCTGCATGGAGAAGATACATCATGACATCTTCCTCTAGGTTTTAAGTGAAGAGTGGAAAGCTGGGCAAACTAGCTCCCAAAAGTGCATGAGATCAGTGAGTGATATTCAACTAAGTCTTGTTCCGAGTAGACACCTTGAAATGAATGAACATGACTAAGGCTGCATACCTACAAGGGGAATGGGGGTTAATGAAAACAATAGGACTTATTTCTGAGTGGACACATAGAGGATTGCCTTGACAGGATTGCCATTTCAGTAGGTCTACTCAGAGTAAAATTATTTGATTGAAACACGGTGTTTGCTGATTTTCTTTCTTTCTTTCTTTCTTTCTTTCTTTCTTTCTTTCTTTCTTTGAGAAAAGTAATTTTACCTCAAAAAAGAGATGAAATATTCCACACAGTAAAAAGCCTTCACTTAAAAATAGCTGTCAGAAATACAGTGGGCAGCTTCTCTATCGTCTCACACTTACAGGAAAGCCCAGCTGAGGACATCATAGGGTTTTCAGAAAGAGCAGACACTCAAGCAGGCTGCAGCATGTAAACCACTGAAAAGACAATTTGCAGAAGAAAGGAAAACAAAGCCACTTCAAAAGGGAAGCAAGTGCAATAAAAACAAACCCAAACAGTTCCTGTCAAAATTATCACTCTTCTTTCATAATTTCCAAACACAATTTCTTTTCTCATTAACTGGTGGACAATGATCATTAATAAAAAGTTTCAAACCCTAGTTAGGGATGTGAGTTCCGGTTAAAAGTAAGCATGGTTTAGCACTGGTGCCAATATGATCCTGAACTGTGATTAAACCAAGTATACGGGATTTGGCTCAGGCTTTGAACTCCTACTATAAATGTTTTTATTTCCATTCGGTTTGTCTTAGAGGTTGCAGAGCAGTAGCCGATAAGTTTTGATCCACATATTGCAGATGGTAATACTGCTTAGTATAATTTGATGGTGGGCAGTTGCTACTTGCAGGGTCCCTTTATATGTTTATTACCGATCATTTCAGTTTTATTATTTTGGGTAGTATTTTATTTATGGGCAGTGCTGGAAGAAATAGAACTGAGCTATGTCTGCATATATCGTATTTTAGCTGTTCTCTGGCCTGTATGAGTACAATTCAGAAATGTGGCACACAAGTGTACTGTAATATAAATAAGCTACAGTGGATTGGATCCAGAGGGGCAGCCTAACCCAAAGATCATTGGAATCAATAATAAGGTAAAGGTAAAGGGACCCCTGACCATTAGGTCCAGTTGTGGCCGATGGGGTTGCGGCGCTCATCTCGCTTTATTGGCTGAGGGAGCCGGCGTACAGCTTCCAGGTCATGTGGCCAGCATGACTAAGCCACTTCTGGAGAACCAGAGCAGTGCACAGAAACACCGTTTACCTTCCCGCCGAAGCGGTACCTATTTATCTACTTGCACTTTGACGTGCTTTCGAACTGCTAGGTTGGCAGGAGCAGCGACCGAGCAACGGGAGCTCACCCCATCGCAGGGATTCGAACCGACTTAAAGAAGAAGAAGATTTGCACAAAAGAGATGCTTTGTGGACAATGCTTCTAAAAGTATCTCAAGTTTAGGATCTGCAGTTCCCCACTAGTTTTACCCCTCATATATGCAAAACTAGATAGCGCCATAGGATATTGACAGGCAGCTCTTTAATTACACTATGAGCTTCTCAACTCTTTGATTCCCTTTCATTTTACGTTTACCTTTAGCAATCAGAATACAAAGCGACTGTTCGCTTGCCGATCCATTTAACAAATGTGATTCTCTATTATTATGAACATATTGCCTGCCTTTTCTAATTTCATTAACAAACATCTGTTCCTTTACTGATCTTTATCTACCAGGAGTAAAGAGGAGACCATATGGGAATAACTTGCTGCATATCTGTCATTCACTTAATTCTCGAAAAACATTGTAAGGCACCTGCACAGTGCTTGAAGCTCTAAAGCCAGTCCTATGTGGAAAGTCTGGTCGATGGCTGTGATTGGCTACATAAAGTTGTCACAGGTTGATTTTATTTGATTTGATTTTTACACACAAAAAGAACAAAAGTAAAGCAATAAGAGCTGGAAGCAACCAAAAAAATAAAATAAAATTGACACGTCTTTAAATAATCCATGGCGCAGAGTTGAAAGGAATCTTAATCTGATTCTGTGATTCTTTGTTCAAAATTGCCAGAGTACACTTGAATGGCTTCAAATGCTGGTGAATGACTTGCAATTGTGAAGATATCATAAATGGTGGGTAGCATAGCATTCTTTGACGTTTTGTTTGATATTGAACAAAAGGTCCTGTATTGTAATGCAAAATATGTTTTAATCTCTGCATCATAAAAGCATAGTTCGTACTGCATAGGTATAATCACATAGAACAACTTGTTTATCGGTTGCGACACTCCAAATAAAGTGCTGTTCCTGGCACTGTGGAGCCTGAGCAGCCCTCTTGTTTATTGGGGAGCTTCATGGAAAGAAATAGATCTGGAGATGGCTGGAGTGCAAGAGGCACAAGTCTCTTACACAGCTGAACACTCATAAGAGTACACTGTATCTACTGTTTGGTGGTATAGTGTTGAAGAAAGCTTACTTTGCTGCTTCCAGTAGACATCCACTGGGGTTTTTCAAAGTGCTCTGTGCATTGCTTTCATCTCCCTCAGGCAGCCCAGTTTTGGAGCCTTGGAGACTATTGTGATAATTTTGCAAGGCACTCTCCTCCATGGGGACTTGATTGCCACTATTGATCTGTTGAGATGTGCAATGCACAATCCTGTTTGATTTTTGTAGAAACAGTCCTGGTTATTGATGCCTGGGTGTGTGAACAAGATGGTTGTAACTGTGTAGCCTACTACATGCTCTCTTGATCCTTGCCCATCCTGGCTGGTTTGGGTAAGTTGTGGAGGATTAACTAGGTGGCTTCAGGGTGTGGTGAATGGTTTGCTGCATGGTCAGGTGGTCCCCACTGCTTTGAAGGAGGTGGGGTATTCCTGAAAAACAATCCACTCTGAACACAGAGGTTTCTGCCAATCACTGACCAGTCACCAATACACTTTTTTTTTTACAGTGGTGAAGAACGTGATAGTGGTTTTTTGTACACAGCTTAGTGTACATTGCTTAGTTTTTTTTAATGCTGCTTAGTTTTATATGCAGTATACTGCTGCATTTTGTTTTTATCTAGTATTTAGGAAATGTTATAGAATGTTGCATTTTTATTGTTTTATGGGAACCACCTACAGATGTTTGTTCTATGAAGTAAATTAATAGTTTAAGTGACTTGATGCCATATCAAAGTGAATAGTTCAAAAAACATTAAGTTTTAATGTTGGTGTGAACTTCTAAGTGGAAGGGATTTGAATATTAATAGTATTCCTGAAGTCTGATTTAACAGCAACTGTTCATTTGCAAAGGGGGGGGGTGCCCCTTTGGTGTTAGTTTCAAATTTAGGTCAGTTGGTAAAGTGTGCTTGGGGCCAATTGGAAAGCACAAAACATAGTCCAATCACATCCTGCCCAACAGAGTTTAGCAGTGTTCCCTTTATTTAGGCATGTTCATTCTATCCCTTTAGGACAAATTTGCCTTCCTCATTTCAGTGCAGAAATGAATTCTTCATACTATTTTTTAACAATATGAAAATGAATCTGCTTGGATATTCTGTCCCTGAGAAGACTTCAGCTTGTATGCATCCCCCTCACTTTGGGGGGAGGTAAAACTCTAAACAGAGAAACCACCTAGTTTCCCATATGTAAATAAAAATGATTTCACTCTCTCATAGTACAGGAACTTAGCTCTTCTCAGAGAGAGGAGAATATATGGGCTTCGCTTTTCACTGGAAATATTGTCGCTGCCTTTCTCTTGTGCCAAGCTCATATTTCACCTCCTTTATTTGGGCCAGATCAGATGGCATTGTCTTGTGCTCTGTCTACTGAGATAGTGGCAATTTCATTTTTGTCAACAAAAATCCAGTACTGAGAACAGTGGAATGATAACATCCAGGCTGGATCTAGACACATCAAAGAAGTGTTTCAGTTAAATGCGTTGTAAATTTAAACAGGCAGGGAAAACAGGTAGAGAGAAATAGGACTCCATAACGCCATCTGGTGACACAATGTTATATTGCATATACAACACATATAAATTGCTTTTTCTTTACCAATCTAGTTGAGTCTCCAGGGTCTTACACATTTGGTTATGAAGAACAAGACAAGCCGCTACTAGGAGTTCTTCCGATATTGTCCAAAATAATGTGGATTCGGGATAAAATCAAGAGTTTCTTTCTCCAAAAGTATGGAACTGTGTAATTGACAATATGGTAATATGTCCTAGGAGTGTTCATAGACCACAAGATTCTGTTCAGATCTCAGTTTTGTTCTTTGAAAGCTGCTCAGATTTGCATGGGGTCTGACAGGCCTTCAGAGGAAAATGAAGCTTCATTTTGCCCCATTCACTATTTTGGGGGAATCAAAATTAGCTTTTCCCCAGAAATGGATGAAATTTGTAGGCATATTAACCTCTGCCAAGTGAAAAAAGCCTGTCAAATTACAGAATGGAACCCACTTTCCCGGGGAAATCCCAGCATTGCAACTCTGTAAGGAGAATAGGGGTCTCTAAACAACCCTTAGCACCCTTCACCTGTGATATTGTGGGCAACAATTTTACTATGAACTTGGCATGCATTGTAGGGATGTCCCAAAGAAAGAAAGCTGCATATTCCAGAAAGATCGAGATTATGGTTTGTGAGTTATGATCAGTGAAAAAACCATGTGGATACTTTGGGCCAACAAATCAATGTCAATGTAGCATTTATCAAGATTTATAGTCTTTTAGAAAAGAATGGTTTCTATTTTATCTTTTATTTTTATTTTATCTTTTATTTTTATCTTTTATTTTATTTTATCTTTTATTTTTATTTTATCTTTTAAAACAAGACTTTGTTTTAAAAAGCATTGTGTTTGTCTTAATTAGCACTACAAGTCACAGAAGCTAAGTGCAAATATATATATATATATTTTAAAAGATATTTATTGAGTTTTTCCACCTTTATACATTAAAAAATCAAAAAGAAAGAACAAAAAAGTTAAAAAAGTTAAAAGTTAAAAACACATAAAGTTTACAATCCTTATTTTCAATAACATATTTCCCTGACTTCCCCACACCTCCCCTTCTTATATTCCAATTCAAATTGTTAATTCAACAAGTTCTTGTCCCCAATTTTTGACCTTTTTATATTTAATTCATTAAAAAAACAAACAAACCAATTTTAACTTATAAACATCAATATTTAAACATCAGTGCTCATTCTTAAAACTTTTTTCTAAAGTCGACCCAAATTCCCTTCCACGAATTCCCCAATTTTCATACTAATAACAAAACAAAATAAAATAAAACAGATTATTATTCTGCACCCTTTGGGTTCCCAAACCCCACCCCCCCTTTCCCGGTTTCAATCCCCAACAAATGAGCATCAGTCTTAGTCTACTATCAGCCTGGAGACCTCACGTCCGAGGCTCTTAATTCTCTCTCAATTCCTCTCTGCTGGTTTTTTTGGTAGTCCTTAATATTAAACACCAGATCTCGGAGAAGCTCTGTCCCGATAGGGTCCATATTTCTTCCAGCCAGACCTCCATACTTAAAAGTGGAGCCTGAATCTTGTTTCTTACTCCTTTTAAGTCCAAATGTCCCAAAAGCTCCAACTTTCACCTTAATCAAATTTGTAATCCATAGGTCTTCAGATCTCCACATAAGGAGATCTCTCCATTCTTCAATCTCCAATTCAGACCAGATTTTCATCATCCAGTACTTATTTTCCTTTGTAGCCATCATGTCAGGCCTCTGGCTCTCCTTTGTCATCTGCAACATTACATCTCCTCCTTCCTTTTCCTCAGAAACAACATATATCTCTTTCTCCACACTCTCAAATCTTTCAAGTTTCTCTTCTTGTCCAGCTGCATGGACTTCATGAGTCAAGTCCTTATCAAATTCAATGGATTTGTTTACTGTTAAGTCCAGAGTTGCAACATTGGTAGCCAAAACATCAATTTGGCCTTGTAACTTTCCCAAGAGAAGAAACACTCTGTCCAATTTAGCTTGAATTTTTCCTCCTTCAGCCATTCTTGTAATGTCCCAAAATCCCCTCTAGAGGGATTTTGGTTACTTTATCTTCCTTCCAGTTCAAATCCAAAAATCAAGTTAGTTTGTATCAGTTCTTCCTTGTTTTCAACAAAATATAACCAAATTGTAGCAAATATATCCAGCAGAGATAGCAGAAACAAAGTTCTCTTTTTCCTTCTTGACAGCTAATTTGACAGCTGTCAAACTCTTCTATATCTCCTCAACAGGCTCTCTCGCGGATCACTCCCGGGTCCGGGGGGGTGGCACTTCAGCTCTCAAAATTAGCTCTTATCCTCCAGTGAAATTACTTATACTGCCAAATCGTGAAAGTAATGTCTTTTAGCCAATAAAGAAGAAGAAATTCTCTCGACCTTAGTTAGCTAGTCCTTGCTTTAGATTATTTATAAGACGGGGAGATGGACTTCCTGTTTGCGCCTTCCCCGATCGTGCCTAATTAAAAAAAAAATTTTCCTTTACAAATCCAATTTCCGTATTACTCACGGGTTGTTGCTTTTAGAGTCCAATTGTTCACAAGAAGAAGTCAGCGCTCTCCGACCATGGCATGCGGCTTCACTCCGCAGGAGAAGCAGTCGACTCTCAGCACCGCGCCGCTCACCCCGTCCCCCATTCCGAAGCCTTTAAAAAGGCTCCTTCACGGGTCGGGGGGCGCAAATGGTGCCCGCCGAGTCACCAGGTTCACAGGCTTCAGCGCCTGTGATTTCTGAGGGTCCCCGCGTCGCCGCAGCGGCAAGACCCGGATCCTGCGGAGCCGATTCCCTCCGGAGCTCGGAGGGAATCCGCCATTAGCCGATGGCGCTAACCCGGAAGTCCCTAAGTGCAAACCTTATATAACAGGAGTGGTTGCTTGGGCATGTAACACAGAGGCAGAAGGACTTGGATGTCCTGCATTTCCCAAGCAATTGCTGATAATTAGCAAAAAATATAGAAGAGACAAGAACAAGGTGATGCAATACTGGGACAGCCATTCCTCAAAGCTCTGTGATTGGAGTTCCCTCGTAAAATCATTCTATCTTTGTAGAAGCTTGCCTTGTCTGTCACAAAAGAGCTATTTCCCTACCTTGGCATCTTATATGATGTATGAAAAATGTTTCCAATCTTTCAGAAAAGCTGTTGGCAGCCTATTATGAAGATGATTATTTAGCTCTCTTACTTGCTCCAAAGTACCTTGGAAATCCCTGCTCATGTTTAGGCACTTTGGAGAGATTGTACTGGGCTCAGATAAGCCCTGAGTATGTCTGAAGTGGCTCCACTTTGATCCTTGGCTTGAGATTTGTCCAAAAATTTTGCACACCCCAATAATCCACTGCAATATTATCCAGTAGTTAAGAACATAAGAGCATCCAGTAATTAATAATATTTTGTTGTTGGAAAAGAGAGAAGTGTTAGGTAATGGAATATGTTACATTGTTGTAGATTATTCCCAAATGCTTCTAGGGCAACCAAGTAGACATGTGAGTTATATGTTTAGTTATGTAAGAGATAGTGTTTCTTACAGAGTAGAGAAAGGCAGAAATGCTTTATAGCTATTATCTTACTAATTCTCCGAAAGAAGGAAGAGCACAGCAGTCCCATGAGATTAGACCATTCTGTCTAATCTCATGTTGGTTGAAAGCCACAGACTGAAAATCTTCTATCTTCCCTTGTTACAACATCTATAGCACAGCTGGGATTGACTGCTGCACCACACACACAGAAGTGTAAACACACACACACAGTTACATCTGGGTGCTTAAGAGATATAAAGTTGTTTTTCATATACAAAATTATCTATAACTTTATGCCAATCAATAGCGTGCTATTTGCTTGTCCCTATTTAGAATGTTTCACTGGTCAGTTATTCCCAACCCTATTACTGCTGCATGAAAGACATTTTTCATGGCAAAATGACCCCCAACAAAGAGTCATTGAAATTAAAACTAGTCCAGTCCTCCATTAATAAAGAAAGGAAGGTTATTGGTCTGAAATTGCTAGCAGTGCATGTTAGTTCTACCATGCATAACAGGCTGAGTGGCTGTGAATGTTCCCAGAAGATGGCAGTAGTGTACTCGGTACATTAGCCAGCCCATTACATCATCGAAAGCTCTTTCTTAATTGCCAATTTTCTTTTTAAAAAACTAATGTGTGTCTTTTAATGCAAAATATTTAGTCTTGTCATGTTGAGCTCTTTTCAACAAGCTTCCGTTCCTGAACAGCAATATGGTAGAATCCAGGATACTAACTGGAGAGTGAATTGCTGACAGTTTTGAAGACTGAAGTGTTACCTCATTCCTAGCAGTTAGGTGCATCATCCAGTTGTTAGTATGCAACACAAAGATGGAGTTTGTTGCCTGTCTGTCCTAAAGATACTTCAGGGAGATTTCTCTCAGGAAAAGCAGATTACTCAGGCATCAGAGTTTAGGGACTTAATGCATTGGAAATTCAGTGCTTATGCACACTGCAGAAATATATAGTGTAAATATTTACTAGCCTTTTTCAAAACTGAACAGAAACTTTATAAGTTGCTTCTTTCTTTCAAAGAATCACCAACTACCTGAATAACCTAACTAGGTAGAGTTTTGTTGTCATCGTTACAAAATTTTTGATTAATCTCAAGGGTGTTAGGAGTTGTCCAGAGGATACTGTGGAGGCAAAACAGAATCTCCTTCTTCCTCTCCTACTGTAATGCAGCCTACCTTTAATTTTATACCTACCTGATCTCAAAGTCAAAATAAAGTGTTTTAGGTTGATCCATCAATGCTCTCAATAGATGATTAGTCTCCACTAAGTCACATAAGCAAAAGAGGAAATATTCAAAATTATGAAGCCCTTCAAAGCTTTCCAAAGCATCATACAGTAGTAGTAGTTGTTGTTGCTGTTGTTGTTGTTTTAAGAGAAACACTAATGCCATTGTTTGTGGTGCAATCCTGTGCCTGTCTATCTGATGGGTTCAATGGCACTTATTCTAGTAAGTGGATATAGCCTTAATAAAGAAAATAAAAATAAAATAAAAGCTTAATACGCTTTCTCAACATCAGCTTATAGCTTCAAGCCATGACTGATTAATTTTAGTCAAATATCAACCTTTTACATTTTATTCCATTTTGGATTTTATATTTCGGGGCCAAATAAGATAAGATTATGGAATCTCATATCACTCTTATTTAAAGAAGCTGCCTGATTTAATTGAGTCCATAGTGCTGGGGAAAGGGGATTAAGCTTTAACCACTGTGCAATTTTCCAATGGAAAGACCTCCTCACCCCCACCCCAAAAGCTGCTAGTAGGGAGAGTTTTGAGAGAGTGAATTTAATTGGGGAAAATCACAAGAAAGGATTAAGGGCCCCTCACCCAGCAACGTATCATCAATTTAATTCCATTTATGAATTGCTCCCCATAAAATATGTTGAAGTGATTCACAATAAAAAATAACAATAAAAACAATAGCACAAAGTGTGTGTGTGTGTGTAAAACACTTTTTCTGTATACAAAACAGTTAAAACAATTTCACAAATATAACTCTGCCCTCATGGGCCAGCTCTGAAAGGTGGGCAGGACTACTCACCTGTCAAGTTGCCATATGGGGTAAGGGGAGAGGATCTGGGCTGGCATGCCCCCAATAATGTAAAGAGATCAGCCATGGATCCCTGCAATGTCTGCTAGTTTGATATATTTTGGGTAACAACCAAAGCAAAAAGTACACAAAGTACTTTGTCGTATTTTTTCTTTTTCTTTTAGCATGCTCATTTATATACTGTCATTTGTTCTTATATACTTATTCCAGGAATGTCAGAGGCAGTAGTCTGGGATTGTAGGAAAGCCGAGTTAAGAGGTACATGCCTAAATGAGATGCCATACATAACCAAATGAGGAAAAATGAAAGAGGCAAATTGATAAAAGAAATAAAGGAAATGGAAATGCATCATAAAAGAACAGGCCAAGTGTAGGCAGCTAAATAGAAAATGTAGGCTCCTTTGACAACAGCTGAGTCTGCTCTTTATTTTATAGAAGGCATTAACCACACATTACATGCAAATACATACATCAGATACCCCACTTTTTTCCCTTTCCTTTTTTTTAAAAAAGAAAGACCACTTGCAAGATGGAAGAAGAAATGCAGCAAAGGGAAAAGCTCTTCAACCTTTCCCTACCACACTGCTTCTGAAATGCAGGCCTCAAGCCATTCCACTCTCTTCCTTTCCTTTGCCCAGAGTATATGTGGGTTCCATGTAGTCTCAAAGGCTTCATGGGGTGGGGGGGGTTGGCAATGAAGGGCTTCTGGAGGCCTATGCTTCATCTTCCAGCCTCCTCTATATCTGTTTAGAAAAGACTTTCTAAAGAAAGATGCTACTTGATAAGTTTCAGGAGTTTTACTTGCATTTTAGGCTGTTTTATTACTGTTTTATTGCATTTTATTACTGTTGTTTATGTGTTACTGTGTCTGTGTTTTGCCTGTTTTGGTGTGTGTATACAGTGCTTATTTTTGGACTTTGGGGGGGGGCATATTTGTGCTTTGTTTGTTTCTGTTTGATGAGTTATCTGTTTTGCTTGCGTTTTGCTTACTTTGGGGTATGTGGAAAGGTTTTGTTGTTGTTGCATGTTTGTGTTTTGAAGGGGGTTTTCTCCAGTTGTTCTTCTCTGAAATTGGTATTTTATGATCCAATCAATATTTCCCCCCAGATATGTATATGCACCCTGACCCCCAAAACATTGCCCGGGATTCAGGAAAAAAATAATAAGCATATGTTTGGAACAATGTTTCTATAATACATTGTAAGACTTTCAAAATCAACACATTCTTATGTTTTTCTTTATCAGAATTTTCATGCTGGAAATTAAAAGACACAGTCTTACGGTGATTGTGTTGCATGGTACTTAGGCCAACCTGTTTCTGATCAGCATAATCAGATATTGATTCCTTGGAGTGCTGCTTATACCTCTGCCACAATATATCTGCTCTCTCAAGCAATAGCTGAAAGCTATTACCTTGAGGTTGTAAGTCCAGCGAGTGGGCCTCGGTTTCTCTTCCACGCATATTGTAATTGCAGCAGTGTACATTCATTGTGCAGGTGCTCAAAACAAAGAAGGCATTCATTTTGTGTTTCTTAGTCTCTTCATAGGGGTTGGGTGACTCGTTTTATGATCCACTTAGGCTGCATTCCTTTTGACTTCGAAACCACCAGTTTCCTCCTGCTGCACAGGAACGCTGCGCATTGTGTCAGGTCCTCTTACTGCTTATACCATAACTGGGAGCTGATATTAAAGTGAAGTGCAGATTAAAGACTGCTAAAATGCTGCCGCTAACAATTATGGCGGGCCACTATTCTATTTCTCATTTCTCTCCAAAGGTCAGATTAATAAAGCTTCATGGCACATTAGCATAAAATGTGGGCCTGCCTGTTTTTATTATGCTTAAAGCCTGGTGTTTCTAAGGAGACTTTGCCAGGATTGAATGCATCCATTCTTCACTTAGCACTTTAGGCGAGTCATATTTAGATCCCTTTTCAGAAAGGGACACTAATCGGACAACTACTGTCAATCAAATCCTTATTGGCTTTTTCAATATGTCTGTGCTCAAGAAGGCCATTTCACTTCTATTAAGGGGGAGGGGAGGATAAGAATTATGCTAGATTTTTTTTTTAGCAGCTCTAGGGTAGGTGAAGAAGAAATGGTTTATTAGTATTGCATTTTATGTTAGTATCATTCAAATTTACTTCAGAAACTTCACATAAAACTTTTTTTAAAAAAACAACAGCAGCAGCATAGCTTTCTATCATGTAGCCACAAAGGCATCTTCCCTTGACAAGCCAAAGTGAGTCTTCATGATCACTTTCTTTACAATCCGGGAGCTGTGCTTTTGTACCAGAACATACATAATACAGTCATACCTCAGGTTACAGCTGCTTCAGGTTGTGTTTTTTCGGGTTATGGACCGCTGAAACCTGGAAGTACCGGAATGGGTTACTTCCGGGTTTCAGCGGTAGCGCATGCGCAGAAGTGCTAAATCACACTATGCACATGCGCAGAAGTGCTGAATTGCAACCCACGCGTGCGCAGACACGCAGACACGGGTTGCGAACGCTGCAGGTTGTGAACGTGCATCCCACACAGATCACGTTCACAACCTGAGCGTCCACTGTATGAAGTTCCCTACCAGCTAGTTATCGCAGTGATTAAGGAGCAGCCAAAATATGCAAATGAAACTAGCCCAATTCATGTGTTTTTGTCTGAATAGGGAAACCTAATTACCTGTTGAGGCTGTGAATACTGGCACCAGCCTCATCATACTTGCACATGTCAGTCCTGTTGCTTCCATCCTGAACTTCCTGCAGTGAGTGGGAAGGCCAGAAGGGACACTGTAAGCACAGTTCAGCTGGCGATCAGGAACCCTGTGTGATGAGGGTTCCAGATCATGGAAAGGACTGTAAACCTGCATACCCTCCAACATTTCTCCGATGAAAATAGGGACATCCTAAGCAAAAGTGGGACATTCTGGGATCAAATCAGAAACGGGGACACCAAACATTTCCAGGTGAATATCCTTAAAATTACACTTCAGACTTTTCAATTTAACACTGGAAAGTCACCAGCATATATGCTTATGGGGTCTGAACCAGCGACCAGGAAACAGGCCTGGCCGGGGGGGGGGGGGTTGGGGGTCGTAGTGGATAGCTTGATGAAGATGTTGATACAGTATGCATCAGTTGTGAAAATGGCAATTTCCTTGCTAGGGATCATAAGGAAAGCAATTGGAAATAAAACTGAAGATATGGGTGGCTTTAAAATACGGGATTAGACAAATGCATGGAGGATAAGACTGTCCAAGGCTATTAGCCATGGTGGCTATGTTCTGTTTCCATGGTTGGTGGCAATATGCGTCTGAAACCCACTTGCTAGAAAATGGAGGAGGGGTAAATGGTCAGGTTCCCCACAGGCATCTAGTTGCCACTGTGAGAACAGGATGCTGGAGTAGATCAGCCACTGGCCTGATCCAGCAAGCTCTTCTTATGTTCTTATAGCCAGTAAAATTAACACTCAGATAGGACTATTTCCACAAATACTTTGAACCTGAGAGAACAGCAAATGAGTGGTTGTTTCAGCAGATACTTGGTTTGTGTTTACTCTCGGCACTGAGAGTACTACACGCAGCGACTTTGTATTCTTGTTGTGCCTTCACTGTTCCTTTAAATTGTTGTGTGTTGTTTCAAGATTGCATTCTTAGCTGCCTCAGGGGTCTTACCAAAAGGTAAGATAGACATGTTTTAATAGATAATTTAAAGCGCTGCCAAGCAGCCAGTAAAACACCAGGGCAAAAAGGAGGCCTAGGCAGTAATTTTATGAGACCAGCCAAGAAAGCTAGTGTTATAAATTGTAAAATGCATACATGACAGACCTATGGTTTCTTGTCAGGACAAACAGGATCATGACAAGGCAAGGCTTTTTAAAAGTGTACATTTTAAGCTTACAATTTATAGAACTGTTGAACCTCAGTGGTTATAAGAGGTGAGCTATGAGTTTGAAGTTTCCCAGCTCAAATCTCAGTGTGGCCATGAACTAAGTTCTTGGTACTACCTCACCATCTACAATATATATTGGGATAATAACACTCGCTTCCCTTATACTATTGTGGTAAGCATTGCTGAAGTGTGAAGTGCTCACAGGAGGAAAAGCACTATGTAAATATTATGGCTTATTATTTACTACTATGAGAAATATTAAAATAATATTTTTGAGCTGCCTTTCTGCCATCTCTAGTGCTAGTGATGATGGACTTGGTCAAATAAGTGAAGGTACAGGCAAAATTCTCTTTTGGCCTTTTTCATCTGTGATTATACACATTAATTTGTCTGGTTTTATTTTAGATAGGCCTTACTAAAATTAATCAAGCATTTTTGTATGCAGTTCTCCCAATATACACCTGGTTGTATGCAGTTTTGCTTAACATGCTCATTTTTGCAATCCATTTCCCTTCATATAATTAATTTGTGTATATATTTTTCACTAACTGTTGTATTTTAAACATTCGTTTGGCTACCATGCACACTTTAGTGTACATTATTGGTCTGAAAACTGTAGCACAAAATTCAGAGATGCATTGATTTCAAAGAATGGCTCTATTTCAATTTGCATATCATTTGGGGAAGTATGGATTAGGTAGGTTGATGTTAAATTCCAAACTGTATTTCTCCCCCACTCCTAGTTGTGATATCACCAACACTTTTCTTCATGCAAATTCCGATCTCATACTTATTATTTCTGCGGCCAAGAAAGTGGAAAGTGAAATATTAAGCAAGGGGGAATCTGGTATTTGCTGGTGCACAGTGAACAGTTGGGTCACACAACCTCTCTATTAAAAGTCCTTCAATTTGTGGATTAGCTGGGCTATGGATTGAGCTGTAGGGTGCTTTCAATGTGCACCAACTGCAGGCTTTGGTTGTAGAATCTGGATCCTAAATACATTGTAGCATTTTTACAAGTTGCAACATTTGACTCCTACCTTTTAGAGCAGCATTTATTCTCAGAACAACCTTGTGAAATAGGTTCAGCTGACAAATTTTGACTGGCAACCCAAGGGCTTCTAGCGTATTTAAAAATTGACTAATTACACTTAGGCTCACAGCTCAAAGTAGACCAAAGACTCTGATTAAATCCTGGGAGGATTAAGAGTATATTTATTGTTTTCTTACATGAAAACACAACAACCTTCAGACAATGAACACAACAAGCCAAAAATCAAGGGGATTTGCCCCATTATCAAGTTGCTGGTTCACAACTGAGCCCAAGCTAAGCACTTTAAAGCCCATTTGTTTCCATTTGGGAATGAATGGACTTTAGAAGTCCTTAACTCAGGTTCAATGAACAACATGTATTTTACTTACTCTGCAGGATCATATGTAGGATTTCGGGGCCTGCTTTGGCTTCAACCAAGCAATCACTTATTCCAAAGTGATGCCAATGTAGCTTCCAGTACAATCATAAATTAACTCCAGAAATGTTGTTTATATGGAGCAGCATAGTAACTTAGTTTGACAGTAAGTTGAATCTGGAGTGTAAAAGAGAAGGTGATCTTGTCCCTCCCCAACCCCCAACCCCCCAGTTCTTGGCTCCTACTGCTGCCCAGCTAGAGAGACACTCAGAGGCTGTAACATCTGCTGCAGTGATCATCATCTGTTAGCCAGCTGAAGTGAAGGGTCACAGGAGAAGCAGTGATCTTCTTCCTCAAGCAGGTGGACAAGGCAAAATATATTGTATGTATACTAGGGTTGGTCTGTGCAGTAATGGTCTAATTAAAACATACACAAAATCTCTGCAGTGAGATTTCAAGGGGAAAATGCACCAGGTTGCTTTTTGTGTAGGTAAATTGCAATGGGGTAAGATGTTTATAGAGAGAAGAATTCAGATGCATTAATTTATCTAGGTCATCAGGATAAGATTATTTCTTACCAGTATAAAGCTGGAATCTGAGGCATTCATCCTTTGCAAAAGAACCAGAGTACTCCTTCCTGCATGGAAACTTCCTTCAACCCTCATTGGGTGTCATTTTGTTTTGTAAAAATCTGCCTCCATGAAGCTTTTACAACTTTGATGAATTTGAATGATGACTCATTTAGAATTGACCCATACCTTATATTTTACTGCCCTCCTCTCAGAGGGGTTCCCAGGGTGGTGTCACTCCCATCAACCCTTCAGGCAATTGCATGGTAGTACAACACATTCTTTGCCTTCAAAAGGTCTGTTTCAGTCCCTGGAGCGCCAGGTAGGACTGGAAAGATCCTTGTCTAAAACTCTGAATTGCCAATGCCAGTACTGAGCTAGATGGGACTGTTGGTTTCACTTTGTATAATACAGCTTCCTAGGTTCCACTATTAGAAAATGTCTTCCAACTGAGAGGAAAAACAACAACACCCCAGCAATCTCCCTCACCCTTTTAAAAACTATACAGAATAGAAGATTTCAAGATGAGGACAGAGATGGCTTAATGAGCATCTCCAGGGGGTTCAAAAGAGAAGGCTCTGCAAGGAGACGACTGCTTTAATAGAAAAACTCAGCACCTTGGTTTGAGCCAGTTTGGCTGAGTGATGATCTCTCCAGTTTACAGACCTCAGCAGTAGTTGCTCTCATGCTATGTAATACACCGGTAGTGCTTTCTGCACTTTCTGTTTCATGCTGAACATTACAAGCACCGATGGTGGGGGGGGGAAATCCTGCTCTGTGACATAAATGCTTCTGGAACATGGGAGGATAGGAATAAAAGTAGTCCACATAAAGTGGGTATTTATTTATTGCACTAATATGGTACTGTGAATTTCAGATGGCTCCCATATGTGGCATACTGTGATGCTGAAATTGGGGCTCATTGGATATATAGAGTCAGAGGCGTACATCTTTTAAGAAAACAAATGGCACAAGAAAACCCTTTCATATGACATATGTTAAGGAGGATCTAATTAGTATATGCATTGATTTCATCCCCATTAAACAAGAAGCTGTGGTTTCATAGCTTTAAGGATAATTGCCCACTAAAATGCACTACAAATGGGAAAAACCTATAAAAATAATATTCTGCTATCATAATTTTGATCCCTGGAGGTTTGTTTATGCAGCTTGCAATATGATCTAATTAGCAATTTGTTGACCTTCTCCCCTCACAAACAATGAAGAATTCCTGCTACTACTTATAATTAAGTCATCAAACACCTCAAAATAAAAAAGGTATCCATAGCTAAAATTGCAAGAATGTAAATAAAATAGGCAGAACTGCTATGGAGTCATAAAACCTGAAGGGAGTATGGTTAAGTGTTTCTAATAAAATCTCCCTTAAACATATTCACTAGAGCTTCTTCAGCACACTTTAATTCCACTACAGAAATAAGACTTCTAATAGTTTTCAGTAGATGGAAAGGATAGGAAATTGAATGTGGTATTAAGTTAGACACTCTTTATAAATGATAAGCAGTGATACATTTAGTTTGTTTTATAGTGTTCCAATACAAATGAACTTCATTGCTTTAACTGGGGAAATATTAATAAACATTCTTAAAATTATCCAGCGTTTTAGTGGATTTATTTTGTTTTGCCTTTCCTTGCAAGCTCCAATTATTTCAGTAGATTGATAATATAACGGTCCATAATTTGTGTAGATGGTGAACCATAAGGAAATATAATGAAAGATATTTCATTTTTATAATGGAAGTTCTTGCAAGATTTCATGGGAGAAGATGCTTAAATAATTGAATTTAAAAACTATTGTTGTGTGCTTGTCATACAGCCTTTAAAAAAAAGAAAATGTAGTGTACTATTCAAGGTCTTTGCAATTATGATACTTATACAGCAATCTGGCACCTCAATTCCAGACATGATTTGGGCCATCTATTTCGGAGGTGCACGTGTACCGTGGGTGATGGATGAACTCTTATCTTACTTTTCACTTAGAATGCCAAAAAACCCTAAAATGGATTGGAAGAAGAACACCCCCCCTCACTTGCCCATGCTGCTAGTGGGGGTGGGGCGGCGGCGGGGGGAACACCACACCCTTAACCTAGGGGAGAGGAAGTTATTGTTAGTGGACAAGACTCACTAGAGACAAGGGAGAGTCACTCGCAGGCCTCATCCTTAACTGTAAATGAAGCCACTGATGTCATTTCTTTCAAGGAACCATAGGATTGTAGTTTCCTCTGTGCCTGAATTGAATTGGGAGGAAATCATAGATCCCACGGTACCCCACCATGATTTCCTGCTAGGATATTTTCTTCTGTGCTCTCAAATGAACCCATTATAAGCCAGACCCAAATTTTGGAAGGCTCTGACTCTGGACTCTTATTGAGGTGAGGCTTCCAAACCGAGAAGGTTCTTACCCAAACTTCCCTATTTTGAATTAATCCCCATCACTTGCACAAATGTAAATCTTATTGAAAACAACAACATGGAGAAGGTTTGTAGAGCTCGTGAGTTCACTCTGTATACCATTCACTAAAAAGATCATTGGATTGGATATATTTCAATCAAAATTATTTATAGGTCTGGGTACTAAGGTTCTCATTGCTAGTACTTTTTATTCTCTACAGTGTCCAGTTGAAGCAGAGTTGTAGGTCACTACAGCTTTGTAGCCATGCTTGAAGCTACCTGAAATATTCAAGGCTACTGATGCAAGGAGCAGAACCCCAATTCTTTCTATGAAGCTACTTTTTTTAGCACCCCTCTGGTACAGGCACAAACATTGTTTGCCTCAACCAAATAGCACAAGGTATGAGGGCATATACAACTCTTTGAAGCCCAAGCACAGCTGGTATATTATCTCAGCACCCTTATCCACTGTGCAGTTCAAGCTGATCTCAGAGTTAATCTGGCCCTGTCACCAGAAGTACTAGGGTACCATATTTTTCTCTAATCCCCTGCAAAAGATGAGGAGAGCTTTTCAGCATTTCTTCAAAAACCTCAGTGCTATCAATCTAACTCTTTGCTGGCTGGCCACAGAAAGCATTCCACCTCTCCTCCTGCCAGGATTTTTCAGTGTTCAGTGATCATAAGCATCAGGAAATGTCCCATAAATTTTCCTGTAAAGAATTTACTGTTGTATGGTTTCTTCAGAAGATGCTCCAGTATTTATAGTTCAGATCTCAGAAACTGATCTAATAGCTGAGGAAATTGCCTGCATAATATTTGTGGCTTGCAAATTTAGAATGGGTGTTAGGGAAAGATTATATGGCTTTACCAAGTCTTGAAATAGGCCTGAAATGTGCCTATAAATTCAAGTTGTGAATGCAGTGGCAGGCCAGTGTGTGTGCGTGAGATGGGAACCACACACTGAGCTTGACTGAAAACAGGACGCAGCCTTATGGCCCACAGCCTTCAAGACTTTGGCCACAAGACTTAAGTGGTCTGGTGTCTCCCACCACTCCTCCACATCCATCTGGTTCCTGATATTATCCATATTTCAGACTACTATATCAACATGTCAGGATTCCTTTTAAAGACAAGTTTTTCCACTAACCGCTCATGTATGCTGAAAAGTAATAAATAATGGAGACTCTCTACCTCCATCCTTTTGTTTGTACATATAAGATACGGCAGGCTTTGGAAACATATAGTAAATGCACTTCTGAGTTGAATCAAATTCCTCTAGATATGCCACTGATAGCTTTAAAATATTTTCTATCATCCAGTAGCTTTGCAACTGCAGTTCCATCTTTGTGAAACATGCGGTGAGGGAGGAAATGCAGCTGATGGCATGAAGATCTATTTAGAATGTTAAATGTTTGAATAGATTTACATGAACAGCTATATTTGCTCTTTATATCGATCAGATCAGTGAGTGCATACTTCTGTAACCTTTGAATCATCATCATCATCTTTACTTAGCCTGAAAGAAGAATGTTCTCTGGCGCTGGCTTCCTATTCTGAACAGCCAGTTGCAACCTGCCGCTCTCCCTACCCTTGCATCTCTGGAGAGACATTATGAGACATGAAGTCTGTTTACTTTCTTTCAAGCCTTTTCTTGTACTGACAGAGCCTGCCCTTTTCCAGATGTCTACTTTATTCTTCCAATTGTGGCAACTGTTTAAAGGTTAGGAGAATCATAAATGCAAGCGGGCTACATGCAAGCCACACAGGGCATGAAGGTCAGTACTTCTCCCCACAAGGGGATCACATTCTCCCCCATCAGACACCTTTGCAATCTGATTGGGTTCCTACCAGAAAAGTCAATATTTGCATTCTGTTGAATATGCATGTGCCTACCAGCATTATTTGGGGGGAAATTGGCTACTTGATATCTGCACTTGTATGATTATCTTGTTTGCATTCATGAGATACTGTCTGCAAATCTTCTAATGACCCAAAGACAACAGTGTATGAGGTTATTTCATTATTAGAATTAGCGGAATTAGAAAGGCTCAGGTGTTTCTATTTCTGAATTTTTGCTCGGAGAGCTGTTAGAACAATGCAAAGGGAAAATGTTTCACTCAAAGGGGAAGCCACTGTGCAGATGTGAATTCTTTTCTTCAAAGGAGGCTCATTGACAGAATTTGTAGATGGGTGACCTTGTTACACAGCAGCAGCAGATGGGTGGGAAGACTGGTACCTTTGTGCCGAAGTGAAGGGGGCTATTGCCTATTGAAGCTCATACCACAGCAGTGAGTGCATCTCTAGGAAAGTGAAGCAGTGTTTGATCTCCAACAGAATTTGATGTATGTAGCAGTTCCACCCATTAGTCTAACCTCTGCAGCTGAATTAGAAAATAAGTTCACAAAAGTTACTAAATCACCAAAAACAGCACACCAAAAACCACTTTACCTACCTCTACACACTTTAATAACATAGCAAGAGGCTTGATAGATCGAAACAAAAGCTATATCTAGTCTAATCTTGTTTCTCACAGTGCTTTGACAAACCATGGCTTAGTGCAAACAAGCAAATGCTATGCTGTCCTGGAGAGAATACCATGGCCGCTTTAGTTTTGCAGCAGTCTGTGTTTGTTTGTTGCTATTTTTAAAAAATAATAATACTTTCTCCAGAAGACTTTATAAACATTTTAACAGCAGGAAACACATTTTCCAAGAAGCAATTCTTAGCACACACAAAAAATCTGAAATAATCTGTCCACTGGCTTGATTGTGGATTTGGCTTTAGTTAAAATGTCCATATTACCATGCCAGCTGGATCATTTAAATAATCTGAAAATGTTTGTAAATTTGATTTCAGTTCTCTTTATGGGTTAATATGCCCTCACGGGGAATAGTTGGAAAAATTGGATTTGGCATTGGAAAATACTGACTGGCAATATAGGAATTTTAAAATATTATTACTTTAATTCATCCAGCTGGATTTTAAGCAGAGATTCATCCTGCAAAAGACTAATAACATGCCAGATGAATGATCTTCAGGTAACAGTGTCTGTATTACATCCCTAAATACATAGATGGCATGAAAAATGATGCTGGTTTTCCTACACACCTGCTGCAATATTAGTTATATACCCTCTTGAAAGTTTGATTTCAAGTGTTTTGGAATTTAACATCAAAGTAATATGCCTGCATCCTTCATTAATGAGACCAGCTTTTAGTTAACCTATTAACCTATCTTGACATTGATGAACTTGGGAAGCAGAGTGCACTGTACAATGAGGTGCTATTGGGTTGCACTATTGTGGCAATATTATTAGTATGTATTAGATTTCGCACCTGCCTTTTTAGCTTGTGGTCCCTGCTGTTTCTTTTGTGAGAGAAGGTTATTCTGACTCAACACAGTTAAGGCTTTGAATATTAACATAAGCAGCATGAATTGAGCTAGGAATCAAATAGTTACCCAACTAAGAAAATGTAAGATGATTGGAATTACATGGTCTACTCTCCCGAGTCCCAGTTAAGATCCTGGTGGCTGGATTTTGAATGGATTTCTGTTTTTAAGGGAACCCCATATAGAAAGCTTTTGCGAGAAGCGTAAGCTGGCACGTGGTGAAGGAATAGGATGAAAGGGAGCTGTTCATCCAGGGACTCGGATGTGTAGCTTCTCAGTGAGGGGCACCAATATTGATTTATTACCTTTGACACCAATGCCACAGAACCGTTAAATATCTTACCTGGTTTTGGGGTCTTGTAAACAGATATCACAGCTGTATTCAGCTTTATTTTATAAGTGTTCGGAGTTCGTAAGTTATTTTGGAGGGGACAAAGGGATATACATTTAACAAATACAAAT
This sequence comes from Podarcis raffonei, assembly GCF_027172205.1. Taxonomy (NCBI): domain Eukaryota; kingdom Metazoa; phylum Chordata; class Lepidosauria; order Squamata; family Lacertidae; genus Podarcis; species Podarcis raffonei. The sequence goes on from NC_070610.1 coordinate 38,085,512, forward strand.
AATAAATATTTTTTCTCAGTCAAGTTCTTTCTCTCAGTCTTCAAAGTTCAGTTATTAGCAGTTCAGAATTCTGAGTCACTAGATACTGGAAATCAGACAACTGCTGCTTCCCACATATCAAGACCAATATCTATCTATTACTTCCAATATGCATTACAAACAATATTGTATCGCTTTTGATATTATGTTAGGGGCTCCACCTAGTGCCTAGATCTTAAGATATGACTGGCTTACATAGGAAGAACATATTGCTTGGATTTCTCAGCTGTTGGGCCAAACACAGTAGCAGTTGGTTGGCCAACAGTGCTTACCTCACCTTCCGACACTGACATTGCTGAAGCTTACTGGGAGGTAGAAGAGGGCATGCAAACACACTGGCTGAGTCAATCCAGCACTCCCACAAGTGCATCTACATCAGTGACCATTTTTGCCACTGCCTCAATCTTTCTCCTCTCAGAGTCCTGTCTGGCACTTGTATTGATGAAGACAAACGTCTGGACTTTATAGTTGTACTGATGGATGATCTATTACAGCAGCTCTTAAGGCATAAGTGATAAAAGGCAAATCTCCCCTCTACTTAGCTATCTAAGCAGTTGGGTACTGATAATCTGGATCAGTAATGGAGAGATGGAGCGAAAGAGAATTCTGGCAAACCATCCCCTTAAATACCCTTCCCTGAGATGTCCAGTTGAGTAGATGTTAATTCCTCCTAAGAGGCTGTCTAACTGCTTGTGCCCCTTCAAACTTCTTCCTGAGTGTGGAGACTCAGGAAGGTGGTCCCCCCTGGTGGTGGTCTCCTTGGGGGCTCCAAGGTATCCCTGGAGGCTCTTTCCTCAACTGCTAAACTTGCTCCCTTTTTCCTTTGCTCCTGCTGATCTGTACCCAACCCCTGATCTACTTCTTGTGACTCTGCAGGCAACTGCCTCGCAGGTCCTGGTGGTGCTGGTGAAGGAACTGGTTAACAGGGGAAAGTTTCTCTTCACTGGAGGCATGGAACCCCACAACTCACTGGTCCCTTCTCCAAGTTCCTCCTCCTCACATTCCACCAACAACACACCCCCAGCTTCCCTATCTTGTCCCCTCTCTCCTCAACACCTTCATCTTCCTGCCCATCCCTGACACTCCGTAATCTGCGGCAACACTATTAATTAGAGGTCAGGTAAGTGCTACCTTCCTCACACTGCTGCTGGATGTACGCACTATAATGTACCACTTCAAATGTAGCATGAGCAACAGGAATTGTGAAACAGCCATTTTCTTACCCCTTGTTAGTCAAATCCACTTTGAATATACATTTTTGCTTTTTAAGAACAGTTTCCAAGTCAAAAGAGGGTGACTGGTAAAAGAGCTACTGCTACAAAATGTATAAATCTCATGTCTCTTGAGCTAGGTGGCGAGATTTGTACTGCCTAAAGGCCGCATATCAGATGCCCCTGATAGATTTGGAATATTTGTTTTGCTCACAAATAAGACATAGACTACTTAAATGTAAACCGTCTTCCATAGCCCATTGTAATAAACATCGCAATGCAGTGTAGTTTCATTGCTTATTTCATTTTCCTTCACTGGGGCTTAAGCACACATAACTGCATATTGCATTGTGGCTTGATTATTAGAGCACGAACCAAGCAGAAGCAAAATAGAATTCTAAATACAAACTGAATTCATGTTCAGGCTTGCCACCTGCTCATACTGTGAAAAGAATTTGAAGTGTGACTTGTCGAGAGCAGGTTTATTTTATACACTCTTTTGTGCCGCACAGTCCAAATCTTTTATAAATCTATGTAGTATTTTTCTGGATGGGTAGACTGAATGTCCCATGCGGTCTTTGAGTAGGATGCTTTTAAAACATAGGGAATAAATAGTGTGGTAGGAACGTTATTTCCAAGTCAGCTTCATTCAAACTTCTGTCCATTTGTTTACAATGGTTGGCATCAATGGGTATTTATTGTGCTTTCTAAACAACTTTAGTGACCCTGAAAATTGTTTAATAATATATAAAGCATCTGAAATTGAACTGCCTTTTTATTCTACACTGGCAATGGTCCCTTGGATTCCGTTTCAGTCTAGCAATCATGTAATCTAAGGAAAGACTCTGAAGTCAGAGTTCTCCAGCAGGAAATGTTGTCTGCACTCATTAGTCCACTGACATGCTTTACCCTTTAAATGAATACATAATTCATGATACTCTCCACTGGATTTCAAATTGCAGGGTTTGCATAAGCCTGGTAACAAGAGGGTCCTAATAAAATGATGACAATTATGTTGATTTTGTGACATTTTTGTACCTTGGCTGTCTTGTTTGTGAAGGGAAATATGGATTGGGACTTTTCCCTATGGCAATTTGGCTTTTTTCATGCCCATAGATAGACACGGGGATGTTCATCCAAGTGCAGATATTATTGACCCATGCTGTATTGCTGTCAGTGAGATACATGGGGGATTGAGGGAATTAAATGCACACCCCATGATCATTCTGGCAGCAACTATGTGTTAATGCTGGTTTGTTTGTTTTCTTCCTGCAATTAGATCTGGATTGGGACAACTGGGTTTTCTTATTTATGAATTTTAACATCCCCAACATAGTCTTGCTCACAGGGGAAAATAATATCTGAAGAAGGAACTGTCAGAATACAGTGAGTGCATAGGTAATTAAGTGCATCTTCCCTTGTGTGCGATCTAAACATCTGCAAACTGAATGCTTCACTGGAGTTTGTGTCAGGTAATTTCTTACAGGTATGAGCCTCTAAACTCCTATAAAAGTACTAATAAATAAATTCCCAGAATGAAAGGATGTGGCATTTCTTTTTGCAATCTGTATGTAGCTGTAGGAAAATGGGCATATACTGTTACATAGTAAACATAGTTCAGCTATCAAATTGTTCCTAAACACAAATTATTCCAAATATTCTAAAATGAATAGAAAACTTAGCAACAAGCATTCAGTCACTACCATATAGGAATATAGGAAGAAGCTTTATCCCAGGTCAGACTATTAGTTCGTTTAGGCCAGTTTGACAGGTCTCAGGCAGAGATCCTTCACATCTCAATTTTCTTACCCCTCAATTTTATTTTATTTTACAGATAGCAGGGATTGGACCTGGGAAATTTAGCATGCAAAGCATTACAGTCCCTAACAAGCTTGCATGTGTCCATTCACATTCAAGATTATTTCTCTCTGTGTTAAATGCAAGAGCACTAACCCTGCATGGTTTAATAGGGTTGGTAAACATAGGAAGCTTGAAGACACCCAGAAAATGTTACAAAAGAACTGTATTAAAAATGAAATTGCTTATGCTTCCATGTTTGCCAGGTCAATAGTTGATTGCACGCCTCCAGCACTATGTTAGGCCTCCTTTCCCAGGGCTCTCCCTGTTTGTATAGTAACTACCTCAGAGGTACCTGAGTGTCCAGTAATTAGCATTCAGACTGCTAACCAGGAAGTTTACTCCACCTCTGAATTCCCCACTGGTGTTTCATCACCTGCTCACAGAGCTGATCTCATGCTGCAGCCAGGAGGGCTGCCATCATGGGCTGATATTTCATCAGCAAACTGATGTTGCCAAAGGGGGCAAGAATTGTCATTGAATAAAACTTTTTTTTTAAGCTGTGATCACCACCATCATCCATCTAGACTAGAATAGGGAACTGTTGGCTTCCTAGGTCATGAGATGGGTCACATATGCCCCTCCTTTCTGGAACATAGACACAGGTCACAGCAAGGGCTATTGGGAAAAATAGCCCAAAGATGCACATCTTATTACAGTAGCAATTTGTTAACACCTTTTCTTGTGATTAACCTACATCCTCTTGTAGCACCTATCTCATGACCTAGGAAGCCAGCAGCTCCTTATTCTAGTCTAGGTGGATGGGGCCTGTTTGATGGTGGTGATCCTAGCTAAAAAAATGTTTTATTCAATGACAATTCTTGCCCCCTTTGGCAATATCACTTTGCTGATGAAACGGCAGCCCATGATCATTTGTATATACTGCTGTTGTAAGGCAGCATGACCAGAATGGACAGCTGTCCTTGATTTTAAATCACCAGCTGATAATACATCACTCTGACAAGCGTGGTGTCTAAGACACAGCAAGGTTGGAAGCCAGTCTGGATTTCTTCCAAGACACTGCTGGAGTCCAGATGCTCTTGCAGCGTTACTACCATGACCTTTTCAATTTTATTTTATTAAAAAAAACTTTCTGAGGCCATGTGATAATTGGCAAACATTCCCTCACTCAAGAGATGGCTTATTGAAAGAGGCAGACTTCAGCATGCTTGACTAGCATCCTTTCCACTTAGGTTCTCTTGGCCTTCCCTCTACAACTTCTCCACTTTGCAAAAAGAAAAAGCTAATTTTACTGTTATTAGATGCAAAAAGTTTCTCTCTCTCTCTCTCTCTCTCTCTCTCTATATATATATATATATATATAAAGAGGAGGGGGCATTACCAAGGGTTTAAGTAGACAGATGGATTTCAGTCGCAGGATCTACTTGATTTTCACCAACAGGAATCAGGTGCAAAATAGTGTCTATGGGGACCTAAAAATGAAAGAACAGGGTGCCTCTGGACACATGGTCAGCTTAGGAATTCAGTACAGAATGAAGCATGATTTCCAGGGCCTCCTTTTTTGCGGAGTGGGGGAGATAGTTGCTTCCATGAGCCTAGGGCTACTTGTACTAAACCTGTTCTCCCCTCCTCTCTTTGGATATTAATACAACAAATAAATAATACTGAAAACTAAATAGCCATATTTCAAAAAGTGAGAATCCAGACACAAAAGTTGTTTAGTTGGTGTGTGTTTTTTTGCAAAATCTCAAAAGGGAAAATAAGTTTTAACCTATTTTATTAAAGGAAAATTACAACCTCCCCCCTCCCCCCCAAAAAACACTCCCAGTATGGGCCTGTGTTTTCCTAGAAATTTATGTCGCTTTCCAAAAATTCCACCCTGACGCCATTTTCAACAAATGAATCCTGGCTATGTCTGGGAAATTCTGGAAATATGGCAGCCCTAAAATAGCTGTAGATGCTTCTGGAAGGTAAGTTGAGGAGAGAATCCCTTTTCTCTCCTTTTTTTTGACTGGAGATACTTCCATCAATGAATCTGTGTGTTTGAAAGAAAAAAGTGGCAGTTTTGGGACTGGAGCTGAAATGAGATGCAGAGGCCAGACTTGTTCTTTGTGCAGAATCTAAAATTGCAGAATCTAACATTTGGATTCAACTCCCTGCTGAAATACAACAGACCCCATAAGTATTGGCATTATACCGGCTCTTAAGAACACGCACATTTAGACAAATATTTCCCTGAACTCCTACTTTCTGATCAAATTATTTAAATTGCTCTCTTAATGGTCTTAATTGTTAATGCTTCTTTTTTACATATTGTTATATTACAAACTTTAATTATGGATGTTTTACTATTTTGGTATAATTGTTTTGTTGCGCGATTGAATTATGTGTGAATTTTATAATTCTTTTTGTACTTGTATACTGCCTAGAAGCCATGTTGGCCATGTGGGCAGCCTAGAGCAGCCACAACAATAGTGTTATTCGTGTTGGTCCCTCCTCAGTTGGTCCCTACTGGAGAGCCAGTATGGTGTAGTGGTTAAGAGTGGGAGACTCGTAATCTGGTGAACCGGGTTCGCGTATCCGCTCCTCCACATGCAGCTGCTGGGTGACCTTGGGCTAGTCACACTTCTTTGAAGTCTCTCAGCCCCACTCACCTCACAGAGTGTTTGTTGTGGGGGAGGAAGGGAAAGGAGAATGTTAGGCACTTTGTGACTCCTTTGGGTAGTGATAAAGCGGGACATCAACTCCAAACTCCTCCTCCTCCTCTTCTTCTCATCCCCTGGAAAACAGAAAGACAAACCAATGGAGGAGCAGGATCTGTTTGTGTGTTAGTCATGTGAGCCTTACATCTCATGGTCAGCTGGTATATAAATGCAAATAAGCATTTGGTCACAGAAAATGCCATTGTTCTCCAGTGACCTTCATGTCAAGGAAACCAAAGCCAAGATATGTATTGGGACCCTTGAGAATACCTCGCATGAGATTGGGACACACAACAATATTGCTTCATCCTTTTATAATGACTCCTTGGACAGTTTGAGAACAGGATGCAGACAACGTCATTTCAATGTCCATCAGGATACTTTGCTTGAAGTAAGATACGTCATGATTTGCTGCGGTAATTCACGCAATGCTTGGGGAATAGCAGCAAACAAGGACTCTCTTAAAGAAATCGAAGGAGAGAGCAGGTGGAGCAGAGGGCATAATAATTTGCAGTGAAGTAGTGGGCAAAGGCTGGTTCTGTGAAAGGGAGGAGAACTGACAGCTAGGAAAACAAATAGTGATAAGCTGGCGTCAGTTCATCACCGGTGACCTTCAGTGCCAGGACACAGAATTAACTGCCTAAACTCTCCCATGTGTGCAAAGCAATAAAAAAAAACCAACAACCCAGGGAGAGTTTATATTCACCTGTTACTTCACAACAGTTTCTCAACAGAGAATAAAGAATAAAGGGGAGGGATATTGCTGGCCCATATAATCCTTATCCCCTACTAAAACTAACTATGTGTAACTGAATAGTATGCATATTCGTCCTCTGTTGAGCCTCCCCTTTTCTTTCCTCCCCTTTCTTTATTACCTTCCCTGTGTTGAATTCCTAGATTACAAGCTCCTCAATCAGGGACTTCTCTTTCCCATATAACTGTGCAAAGAACAATGATTGTGCTATATTAATACACTAATTAATTAATTGCTATTGGAAAACACAGATGACACCACTAATGGCATACGGTCTGTGACTTAATGAGGGCCTACACATACTAATTTAGATGCCACTAATCTGAACTATGCCAATCTACATATTTATGGATAAGAGTATGACAGAGGTCTGACCTAAGGGTGTGGAAGAAATCTGACTGAGTTCACATCTACATGTTTATCTAAATCACACTTCCAAAAAAAGAGAGAACTAAAATACAGCCGTCCTTAAAAATTCAAGCTTCTCCAAATTTTGCAATGCAGTTCTCCATTAAAAGTGCATTCATTGCTTTAGGGGAAAGTGCTTTGCAATAGTGTTTATATTAGGCAAAATAGCATACTGACATGCCTATTAGAAGAAATGCGTATTTTAATGAGGACTTTAAAAAAAAATGCAAACCAGTGTGGAAATGTGGAGAATACAATATAAGACTGGAAAAAATGAGAAAACCAGAGCAATCAAAATTGCCAGATTAATCCATTTCTGGTTTTACCCTACCATTATGCAGAGTGTCAGGGATGGTTTGCCCCAGTTCTAGCCTATACACATATCTATCTGTTCATCTGAATGTAATTTTAGATATCCTTTTTGTCAAATTACTAATTGCATCAACATACGACAAAATTGAACACCATGCTAACCAAAGACTTGATAATTGGCTCATAGAATATCATTATCATCATTATGCTTCATATTTTTAGAGATTGTAGTGAGACCCAGAATTTTTTTTTTATGCTTTATGAATTATTTGTCTAAAAGCCAGTGCAGAGGGGGGACTGGATTTACTTCCAATAACTTAATATTTCAAATAAATGTCTTTAATGGTAGTTTTCCAGATGAGTATTCACTAGTATAACTGCCAATGCTGAGTCTAGGCTGTCTGATTAATAGCTGTACAGTAACTCATAATATTTGCTCAGATTTTGTTCCAACTCATGAACTGAAGCCAGTGCGATTCTTCAGCAAGTCTTGATTGATTTTTAAATTCTCCATAAGCACAAGCTCTGCCTTGGGGCTCTTCATGAATTGAAGGATGGGATAGAAATGGAATATTAAAAGTATGCTTTAGATTTGCCAAGAAAATCACAGCTTTTCTGTAGAAACCTATAAGTTACAATCTGTAAATTACATGTGATTGCCTTTCGTAGTTGGGAAATGAGAGATTGTCAGTTATTTTTCTCTTTTGTGCACTATAGCATAAGATCCTTGTAATTAGGAGTTTTTCTAATCGTAATATTTTATTTTCCTTTTCAGTAGTGTCAGTGCCGGTGTAAGGATATATTGTGCTCTGGGTGAACTCTGAGTCACTTCACTCATAGCACAACACTCTGCACATTCTCAAGGGAAACACATTTTTTACTTGCCCCACATCCATTGGGGACCTAAGGCCCACCTCAAAATAAGCTGGTGGGGGAGAAGGTCTAGGCCAGAGGAGGCCCATACTGCTTGAGAACACTTTGACAACAGCCAAGGGGAGGCTAAAAGAGGCCAGTTCATCAGTAAAGAGAGGCAAGGTGTGTCAACAAGGCTCAGATCCCATCTGCCCCATCTGTGCAATCCCTTCTTCATTGGCTGACAAAGCTGCAATGGTTGCTTGGGCTGTATCATCTCTAAGTCCTCCTTGCTCCTCCAACCTCTCCTTCTCTCCCAGTGGCTCAGCTGGCTTACTTTAAATGCTTCTGCAGGGCTGCCAATTCAGCAGAGCTGCTCCTGGTCCTGGGCTGTCCCAGTGCAGAGTCACAAAAAACAGTACAGCTGCAGGTTGTGGTCATCAGCCACAGCTATCCAGCGTCATCTGAGCTTCATCTCCTCTTTCTCCAACGGTAGCAAAGCAGAGAACTGTAGGGGGATGACCCCAGGAAGAGTGGGTTTATGTACATCCTGATGCCCTCTTATAACCATTGGGTCACATAGGACAACTAGGGTCAGTTTATGTGGAGGAACAAACCACTTTATCCATCTGGATGCTCTATGTTTTGATTTCCCTGATAGTGGCAGTTCCACGAACCACTGATGCCATTGAAGGAACTGTGGCATCCAGTATTCAAGCACAAAGCAATCAAGGGAGAATTTGCCATCAGGTTAACTATTAAATTGTGCCTAAAACACCAGGCACTTAAAAAAAAAATCTTTTTAAAAATACATTGCCTCTAAACTTGATGCAAATAAATTGCCTTCAATGAAAGGGCAGGGGTAAAGAAAGGAAAAGGAGCAAAAGATCTGGTATCATTCTCAACACTTCCCATTGCCCCAGTGTTAAGGCATAATGCATCCTGTCTAGTTATCTTGGAGTGGAATACCGATACATTGTTCCATTATTTGTTTGGATTAATAAACAGCAAAACTAAGATCAAAATCACTGCACCCAATGTTCTTTAATATACATCTTTAGAAATATTGATATTTCATTGATTCAGAAGATACAGGAAGAATGGGGTTATATATTGCATTTACAGTGAAAAGATTTGAAGCCAAAATGTCAGCTATTATACCCAGATCTGTTAATGTGATGTCAGTGCTAAGGTGATCTTTTCCCAGAAAAAAAAAGGAATAGAAATAGAAAATAAATTACTATCAAGGAAACAGCAAATATATTTTATGGGAGCAAACGGAAAATACAAACATTCAGCACAAATGATTCTTCACAGAGCTATGATATCAAAGCAAGAGAAGCCTATTTTAAAAGTTTATACTTCTAATGCATTCATCCTGTTTTCTCTTTCTCTAATGTGTTCATCCTGCATTTACCAGCAACAGGGATAGAAACACACACAAACAAACACAAAACAATGCTTGCTTCCAGTAGTTTGTTTGCTCTTGTATATGTTTTCAAAACCATGTTACAGTAGAATTATTTATCTTCCTTTTCTTGCCTGCCCCTTTGTGACAACTTTCACAGTTGATTTAAATCACTTTACACTTGCTTAAAGACACTCCTGTTTTAATCTAGCCAAAACAGCCAGCAACAGTGAGAGTGGCAGAAATGCCCTGTGGAAAGGGAGGTCTTGCTCTCCCTTCTTTCTCTGCTGGTGTGCAATGTGCCCAGTTGCTTATGGGAGACATCATTTCTCCAAACCTACCTTTCCATCTCTCCCCACACATCACCACCACTCCTCCTCATGCTGGTCTTTTTCATTCAATTTAAAGAAAGAGAGATGCATAGTGATTGGAGCCTGACTGGCAGGAAGTGACTGCCTTGGAAAACAAGTTAAGTTACTTGCTATTTTTAGTGCTGTAGCCTGGCATATCTCCGAGGTATATTGTGTGAAATTGGGGGGAGGGTCACTTACCTTTCTTGACTATCTCTGCAACTCCTACTTTCGCTACTGTAAATTATTTTTCAATTGTAAAACCTAAATGATATTTTTTTGTGATTATCTTACATTGGAAAACAAAAACAAAAAATTATAGCATTTCAACATAAGGCAGAAAAGCACTTTTTGTGGTTTTTGACACCAATATCAACAGCTGTTTATAACATGAGTTTCCCAGAGTGTTGGGAGTTGAATTTATAGATAGTTGCCTCTCAAGAAATATTGTATATTGCCTGAAATGTGGATTAGAATGGGTCCCCACTTCTCTCTATAACTCTATTCACCGTTCAGAGATTGTGTGAAAAGATCCTGGTAAAGTCGAGATTTCCAGACAATATTGCAACTTTGTTGTTATTGCTAGCTTCTCTATATAACACATTATTGCATTGGGAGGTCAGAGCATTTGGGATCTTAATGAGAGGAGGGCCTCTTTCCTGAGCCGAAGGGTAGTTTGGACTAATGTGACTTGAGAATTTATGTGCATCCTTTGTTTTGGGTTTAGAGCTGGACGCCTGATGTCAAAGAAGACTTAGATACTATTAGACGTTTGACATTGGTGTCTGTCTAGGTGTCAGTGATTGGTACAACTCTGGCTATACTATCAATTGGTCTTTTGAAATGTTGGCCTGTTGAAATGTTTCTGTGATTTGTTAAAATGTTGCTCGTATGTCTTGTAATTAAAGGCAGCCCCCCCCCCCATTTACACGTGTTCAGTATGTTTGCTACAGTGTATAAGCACATAACGCCAAACCTGAAAGTAACCTGGAAACTTCATAAAGACATCACTGAAATGTCACTAAAAGGGCATAATGGGAGTGCAGCAGGGGGCATAACAGGGTGTTTGCAGGCTTTTTCAGTGGGTTTCCATTATACATGATTTCACCGACGTGCGGAGTCTCAGAATGTAACCCCCACATAAAAGGGGAGCTGCCTATACTAATTAATGAACTCGAGCTGTTATATATTTTTTCCTATTCTGACGTTGTGAGCTGATGATGATGATTTGGGCAAAGTATGATGTAGATAAAAAACCATTATGTAACATAGATTAAAAGCCCTAAATGGTGGGATATTAAATGATGTTTCATTAATATAAGACATGATACAAAGAGTTTGGATGGAAAAATGAAGAGCTTCAGTAAATGTTACTGTAAGATAATATCCACAGGCATCTCATGCGTAAAGTAGTCCAACAGTTTAATTCTTTAATAAAACCTTTTTTTCAGCATTTAGTTTTCTAAATGTTAAGCCACATTGTAGAATCCTTTATTTTTCAAGATCTGTCCAACAAAAAATGACTGAAACTGATGCTCAAACACTGTAAATTTAGGCTCTGTAAAATCCATGAAATCCAAGTATACATTATTAAAGTGTGGAATAATCCTGCAAATATTTTAAACTCTTTAAAAAAGGAATGAAAGTTTTGAATCAGAACTTCAGTGAAGCCGGTGGTCTCTTGAGATCTCAGCTATTCCAGAGGTCTTATGTTGATACTTGGCTTAGAATAGCTACTACTTTAAAAATCAAAATTTTATAAACTGACTCGCCCTCTCCCCCCACAAATAAATAATGTCCTTTATGTAAACTTTAGAAATAATACCTCAGATCAGAAGGTCAATTTTCCAAAATATCAAGTTGCACAAATGCATTAATACTGCCAAGTTTTATTCTTAGGTGTCTTATGGGAATATATCCCCTTCTTACAAAAATACAAAGTAGGTCAGTTGTGCTGAGTACTTCTAAATTTGTGCTTGTTTCTTCCAAGAGTTTGAATCTAGGATGAAAGGGACCTGTTTTGATCAATAAACAACAAGCAAAAATGATTTATTTATTTTTTTAATTGCCTTTGGGAATGTGCTGGGTAGGGTATTCACATTTGCAAACAGATTAAGAAGAGTGCATTTCTGTGTCTTGTCTTAGCAAGAAAATGTATTGTAAATATAGTTCTAATGTATTGGATCTATGAAAGTAATTTATCACACAGGTTGTCCTTCTGCCATATTACTGTATAAATTCACCTACCAATTTTCAAATTACATTTTAAAGCGGTTCAACCCCCCCCCCCCAAAAAAAAAACTCACAACATGCTATGGACTTGGAATAGGTTGGAATTAAATTATGGAAGAGTGAAAATGCATAAGACAGAAATAGAATGTATTTGATACTGTAATATTTTGGATCTTTTAAAATGATATTCCATGAGACTCTCTAGTCATGAGTGTTGCATTCTATTTGTTTCTTTGACAGCAACTATATATCTATTGAGTATAGTGGTTTCCACATAAACTGTTATTCATGCACACTCACAAGTACATCTCTATGAGTTGTCTAACCCTTTTGAGGAAGGGTGTAGCCCTTTTGCGGCTGAATCAGTTGAGCACATGCTTTCTATGCAGAAGATTCCATGTTTAATCCCTGACATCTTCAGTTAGGACTAGGAAAAACTCCTGTATGAAACTGTTGACAGTAGAAAACTAGCTACACCAGTGGGTTGACATGGGAAGGCAGCTTCCACTGACTATCATTCTGAATCAGGGTGTTTTGTGTTTTGGCTTCCAGCAAATGGACAACAGGACATTTTATGCCTCTTCTCCGAGGGCTGACATCCTACCACATGACAGTTTTATTTGGACTGTTATTGCTGCATTTGAGTGTCTTAGGTTTACTCTTCCCATTTTCTAAACTCAGTTTTCCTTCACAATTTCACTGGCTGTAGAGTATAAAAGAGTTTAAATCCTCTGTGTTTCTTACGATCCATCTGCCTCCATTGAAAGTTTCACTTGGATTCTCTTTCAACTCTACTTTTCTCCCCGGCAAGTTGTCTTGAGGTTTAAAGCTTGTGGGTGACAGACTGATATTCTTCTGGCTTTTTTTGTGATTAATGGAAATAATCAGACAAATTAACTCAGCATCAACTAAAACCTTTGAGCCTCAATCCCGCCCACAATTACTTGCACGTAAGTCCCATTTATTGCAGTGGGAGTTACATGTCTGTATCTGTGTGCTGGATTACAGACTTTAATGTTTCAATAATAGATTCAAGATCTCAGGAAATGAGTCACAAAAGGAAATGCAATATCTACAGTGGCTAAAAAAAAATATTTGCCTTCTAACCAAGCTGTTCTTTGGATAGCTGTCAATTGACTAACCATTCTTCTAGTCTGAAGTGTTTTGTATAACTCAAACCTATGCATTCTTCCTTATGCCAACAGTAGTTGGCCCCAAAACAGATAACCAACTTTTATGCTATAAATAAATGATTGCAATTTATCATTGACCCAATTATACTTGCCATTACAGGCAACGACTGATTAACGTGTGTCCGAATGACATACAGTCGTGCACACATGCAAACCTGGAAGTCACTGAAAACATTGCTAAAAGGGGGTGTGGGGAATGGGGTGGAGTGTGCTTGTCAACTATATAAAATTATTTGCAGATAGAGCACCAGCAATTTACACAATGCTCTGCCAAGTTTCATAATCATAAAATGATAGGTCCCTGTTCTCAATGATCTTACAATCTAAAGCTGTCAGAAGGGAAGAGCAGCCCAGTTTATAGCTATTGAATCTGTGAACTTCTATCTCTGAATACTTTCTCTTTTTAGAGTGACATAATACCAGTGGAATTTGGATGTTTATGCAGTGGCATTTCTTGACTGTCAGTGATGTAACATTCCATGAAGCATCGCAGCAGTTGCTGTTAGTATAGGTTTTGGTCATGTATACAGGTCTAGCCCACTGTGATTCAATACTTAGCAATAATGTAAAAAAAAGCTTCCTGTATGGAGGCTGTGAACTGCTCTGGATTGGTCTGCTCCAGAAATAAGTCTTGTGCAAAGAGTGATGCAGCTCCAGCATAGAAACATTTTTGTTTACCATTGTTTTTACTGGCTACTGATGAGTTTTAAGGATATTTTTACTCTTTGGCTGTTTATCTTATTGTATTTATAATTATTTTGATTGCATTATTTGTAAAACATGAGTTTTTGAACATAAGACCTTTAAATGAGACTGTGCCCTTTTAATTTTCAATCCTGCCTTAAATGTCAATTGCATGACCATTTCTATAGCTTTGCTTTTTTTAATATCATCAAGCCCTTCTTTGGACAGCTCAATTGCTTAATAGTGCTCAGTCTTAAGGAAAACGGCATGATACTTGCATTATAGTCCTATCTTTTGTTCAGACTGCAAATTGTTCCTTTGTAAGAAGCTTTTCTTGTCAGTAATCCCCACCATTTATGTATTTGGCTATCAAGATAATCCAAACTGCTGTTTAGATATCAAAGATTATGGGGAAAGTCTGCTGTTGTTTTTACAGCAGTGCCTTCATAAAGAGCTGCAGTGCTTTGTCAAAGTAGTAATTAAATTCCCATCACTTAGCACAGGTAAGAACAATTTATTCAGCTCTCCCCAGGTTCTTACTTATACCTTTTAAAAATAGTTGCTTAGCTGGAGCTATCCATTTTAAAAGCATGTTAAAATTAAGAGTGTGTGCATTAATTGGTTTAATTAATCATCTGAGCTTTGTTTTTATCCACTATTATCTCTCCCCACTTCTCCTTTTACACACACTCTTGTTTTTGCCACTGCTGTGATGACTAAGGGCTCATCCACACTTGAGTTCAGTCTATGTTTTATTATTCTGTTTGCTCCCTGCTTTGTAGACACAGGTCAGAGAGGTTTCGATTGACATTTGTTACAATTCAGCGGTAAACAGCGGATTTTTCCTGGGGAAAGTGGTGGGGCAAACAAAAAACCTCTCAGTTCCTTGCCTTAGAAAGCACGGGACAAGCAGAAGTGTGGACAAGCTCTAATTGTAGGGCACTTGGGACTTTGAATTGTGCTTTCTGACAGTACAAACTGGGTGCCTTAATCTCTGCTGCAATAGGTAGCTTTTCAGAGTAGTGAATGGAAGCCTGCTATCTACTGTTGGGTTGAAATAACGACAGACAGGTAGCAGGTGTCATATGGGAGGCATCTCCCGAGCAAGTCTCGAGGAGTCTCTTTTATTGAATATTACAGCATTGCCACGTATGTGCTTATTGCTGATTGGTCAACACAAGTACAAAGCAAAGGTTGCATATAAGCATTAATCACCAATAGATTAAAGGCTGGGAAAGGGAGCACAGAACTAGACAGGCATGAAAACCTCCTTATTAAACTTTTACTAGTGATTGATATAGCATTCATCCGTAGATGTGGTCAACTATGCATTAAGAACAGGTCAGGTACGAACTCAATGTGAACTGAACATTCTAAGGTGATGAGTGAATGTCTTAGTATTAGAACGGTTTGTGCAGCATCATGTGCAGAAGCGAAGCTTAGAAGCAAGACTTCCCATCAGGCCACAGTCATGTGCAGAATCAGAGCATCCCATCATCTCCCCCTTTCTTTTTTTATTTAAAAGTGAGTGGGACAAAAATACTTCGGGATACGTGGTTTGCCAGCGCATGCCCGAAATAAGTCCGCCCACCGATGTTGTTATGTGATTTCAGGGTGAATGGGACAAGAAATACTTTGGGATACGTGGTTTGCCAGCGCATACCCAAAATAAGTCTGCCCACATCTCCCCTAATATTTACTGTTGGTGCTGCCATTTCACAAAATAGGCAGCAATGATTTTATTGGGTGGCTGAGAAGGAGAAAAACACTGAGACCAAAGGCGTATGAGACCAGGGATGCATTGGATGAAGCAATATAGCAAAATTAATATATATACTATGATAATAGCATATTGAAAAAGATTGCGAAGCCAATTCCGATTTGGCAACCAGCCAGTGAGCCACTGGGTGAACGAATCCCAGAGGCCAGAAAGTCCAATGTCCTGTTTGATGTGATGTGTGAGATTTTGCAAATGGGAGATTTGCTTTTGAATAGCTTTGGAATTGTCAGTAATATTGAAACAACACATGTCATCCACTTGTTCACAACCATAATGATGAAGCATTAGCAAATAATCTATCGTGGCACGATTCTGTAAGAGTCCATGCTGGAGTTCACTCTGTTCTTTATTCAAAAGGTGAAGAGCTTGTGAGGTAAAGTTCAGAGCTTTTTGCTGCGGAGCAAGCTAAAGAGTTAGTATTCCTGCTATTCCGTACAGCCAATCCAGGGACTCCTAAGAGAGAGACAGCTAGAGAAATATATTCAGATCTGCTAGGGAGAAAAACAGAATCATCACAATCATTAGTCAATTCCACAGAGCGTCGATATTGAGAGCGGGATAAATGATGCTTCTTGGGTAAAATGATGGACAAGCAGCTTAAGCAGCAAGGTTTGCCATGGCTAATGTTCGCTGGAATATAATTGAATGTATAGCCTGGGCACGACCAGAACCAGCCTTCAGGCAGCTCTGTATATTTATATACATAGGAAATATTTACATAATCAGAGCAGTTAAAATTATCCTTGCCCATTTTCACACAGTTGGTTTTTGTTCAATTGACCATATGGGCACAAGTGATATTAAAAGAGGCCACGTATGAGGTCAACAAATCAATGGCCAGAGATGGGCGTCGGCGAACTTGGTTGCCCCAGTTATGGTAACCGGAATAACCAAGGGTGCGGAGGGAATCATTTTGGGGTAAGGATGAATAAAACCAGGTATCATTTTGCAAATCGAGAGGGTCATGGCAAACAGGGATGAGGCAGGAGCCAAGGATTTCACCTATTGATACCTGCTGAGTTAGGCAAAAAGATGAAACATTGAGGGTTTTTGCAAAAGATTCCCACACATTTATTGGTGTGGAATCACCGCTATTAGGAGCGGAAGCAGAAAGGGGCAAAAACAAAACACTGAAAATGAGCACTATCATGGAATTTATATTAAGGCAGGAAATGAGACACAGAAGCAAATCTCCATTTCCCACTTTTCTTTTCTTTTTTTACGAAGATGGGGGTATTATCCGCCAGGGGCTCTGCATTGTTTAGCAAAATGACCTGGGCGTTTGCAGTTGAATCAGTTGCCTGTTGGCTTATTGCCAGCTTGGATGGCACCGGCAAGCAAAGACATCACATGGCTCTGGCTTCCTACATCGGCACAGGTTTGAATCATATCAGCCAGGTCATATTTGGGGCGACGTACAACTGACTGCAATGCCTTCTTGCGGTCGGTGTTAGCATTTTCAAAAGCCAATTTTTTCATCAATTCATTTTGAGCTGTAGGGTCATCTATCTGCCTGGCGATTGATTCTTTCAATCTATCTATAAATTGATGGTAGGGCTCCGAATGCTGTTGCTTAATATTAACAAAGGAGCTCAGCGGTTGCCCCGAGACAGGGACTTTCCGAAAGGCGCGTTGTACACAGGTCGCGGTGCGACTGAAATGCAAAGGTGTTAATGTCGCCTGGGCTGGTATATTATCATACGGACCAGCGCCATAAAGTTGATTGGCTGAATGCTGTGGATCAGCCAGGGCTGATGCACTATGCTTAAATTCACTTTCAAAAACTACATATTGCGCCGGAGATAAAAGCATGCGCATCAAATCTTTCCAATCTTGGGGTAGCATTGTGTAACCACTTGCTATCCCCTCCAGCATCCCTATCACATAGGAGGATTTTAGGCCAGAATCAGGAATGGCTCTCCTTAATTCTCTCAGAATAGAATAAAGAAGCGCCTCGTACAGTATCTGTTGTCGAGCAGTTCCTGGGTTTGCATAGGTGATAGGGAAAGCAGATGGCATTTCACCAGCCCATTCAGACTCTTCCTCTAAGGACAGGAGCCCTTTCTGCCTAGCTAAAGAAAGCGCGGCGCGCACAGCTCCTGTAGGAGAGCACGCAGGGCCTGGGGCAAGCGAAGGAGGGATGGGGGGGATGTGGGCTGAGGCGGATGAGACGTAGGGAGGGATTGGCAGGGTTGTGAAGGGGGCAAAAGTTTTGGGTAAGGTGGGGGATTGTCTGCAGCGGCTAGAAGGGCAGGGGCCGACGGAGATGCCTGAGGTCCTAATCTAGCAACGGCGTCTGCACATTTCTGCCAAGTAAGCAGACAATGAATCGGAGCCCTCGGTTCTGCAAAGAGGGTCTTTCCGATCTTTTGCCAAGCCTCTGACCCTAAAGACCCCGATTCTGGATACCAGGGACATTGGCAAGCAATCTCACATAACAATTGTTCAATTTCATTCAAAGAAATATGAGCACCCGCCACCCGCTGTCTAACGAGATGGAGCAGCTCCTTGGCATGCTCTTTTTGGAATTTTGTCAATCCCCCCCCCCATACTCACGAATTAGCGTGCTGAGATTTTTGCAGTTGAGTGAAGTACAGGGGCTTGGCTGCGTAAGGGATCTGGCAATCACGTCGGGGTCACCAGATGTTGGGTTGAAATAACGACAGACAGGTAGCGAGTGTCATCTGGGAGGCATCTCCCGAGCAAGTCTCGAGGAGTCTCTTTTATTGAATATTACAGCATTGCCACGTATGTGCTTATTGCTGATTGGTCAACACAAGTACAAAGCATAGGTTGCATATAAGCATTAATCACCAATAGATTAAAGGCTGGGAAAGGGAGCACAGAACTAGACAGGCATGAAAACCTCCTTATTAAACTTTTACTAGTGATTGATATAGCATTCATCCGTAGATGTGGTCAACTATGCATTAAGAACAGGTCAGGTACGAACTCAATGTGAACTGAACATTCTAAGGTGATGAGTGAATGTCTTAGTATTGGAACGGTTTGTGCAGCATCATGTGCAGAAGCGAAGCTTAGAAGCAAGACTTCCCATCAGGCCACAGACATGTGCAGAATCAGAGCATCCCATCAATCTACTGTGCTCCATCAACATCACTACTAGAGATATGGGACGCGGGTGGCGCTGTGGTCTAAACCACTGAGCCTCTTGGGCTTGCCAATCAGAAGGTCAGCAGTTCAAATCCCCACTACAGAGTGAGATCTCATTGCTCTGTCCCAACTCCTGCCAACCTAGCAGTTCGAAAGCACGCAAGTAGATAAATAGGTACCGCTGCAGTGGGAAGGTAAATGACATTTCCGTGTGCTCTGGTTTCTGTCATGGTGATCTGGTGTGCCAGAAGTGGTTTAGTCATGCTGGCCACATGATCCAGAAAGTTGTCTATGGAGAAACGCCAGCTCCCTCAGCCTGAAAGTGAGATGAGAGCCACAACCCCATAGTCGCCTTTGACTGGACTTTTTTGTCCAGGGGTCCTTTACGTTTTTACCTTTCACTAGAGATATAGTAGCTACAATTTCATCAGTGACCCAAGGAATCAATAGGGTTCCATTTTGTTGCAAAAAACTGCTAAGTGTGCTCTGGTTCCTTCATCGAAAAGAGACTTGGCTCCCAGGCTGCCTGCTCTACCTGCCATCTGGCTTGCTTGTCTCCAGACAACCAGCCATGACATTAGCTTTGGTTAAGGGTCCCAGCTGGTTTCAAGACTTAAAGACTCACCTGGCACCATTTTGGCACCTGGCAAATGCAATTTTATTCTCCTGTGCCTTTTAAACTTCTCCAGTTCTTATCAGTTTTAGCCTCACCATTCATGTTTTTGTGCTACTTTTATGTCATATTGGTGACCTGCTTTGTTGTATGTATTTTTATTTTGTTTTTATTGTTGCCTTCAGCTGCCTAGCTATTGAGGACTATATATAAATGCCTTAAATCAATGATTAGTTGGCAGTGGCATTGAACCTACATGTCTCAATTTCTTCCTCTTGGCATATGTTGGGGTACTAAGCTCTGACCACTACATCAGAATTGCTCAGATTTTAAAAGACTTTTTCTCAGTTGTTCCCAAATTGTTGTTCCCAATCTGTGATTTCATCCGGTTCTGAGATGAGTGTAACAGTTGAGAAATGGTTCCTTGCCAGTTTGTTGCCAGTTTACATAATGGTGTTCTCATTTCCACATGGAATGAAATTGAGTTTGCCATTTGTTTGAAAGTGGTGCATTTTGCTAATTTAAGGTTGTGATTAATGAGCATCAGGGTCTAACTATCTATTACATTAAATGCATGGTGTACAACACTGTCAGCATTTTTTAATTTG
Organism: Podarcis raffonei; assembly: GCF_027172205.1. NCBI lineage: Eukaryota > Metazoa > Chordata > Lepidosauria > Squamata > Lacertidae > Podarcis > Podarcis raffonei. The sequence goes on from NC_070610.1 coordinate 38,105,590, forward strand.
AAAAAGTTAATACTTAGTATGCCCCCTCATTTTCTGAAAACTTAATAACAGCAATAATAACAGTAATAAAATTTTTATTGTTTATACCCCACCCATCTGGCAGGGTTTTCTAGGCAGCTTCCAGCAAAATATAAAAAATAACAAAATGTCAGACATTAAAAACTTCCCTGAACAGGGCTGCCTTCAGACGTGATATAAAAGTTGTGTAATTCTTTATCTCCCTGTCATCTGATGGGAGGGCATTGCACAGGGAGAGTGCCACTGCTGAGAAGGCACTTTGCCTGGTTCCCTGTAACTTTACTTCTCACAGTGAGGGAACTGCCAGAAGACTCTTGAAGTGGATCTCCATGTCCGGACTGAATGATGGAGGTGGAGATGCACCTTCAGGTATACTGGGCTGAGGCTAGGCGTTTAGGGCTTTAAAGGTCAGTACCAACACATTGAATTGTGCTCGGAAACGTACTGGGAGCCAAAGAAAATCCTTTAGGAGTGGTGTTATATGGTCTCGGCAGCCACTCCCACTCACCAGTCTAGCTGACACATTTTGGATTAGTTGTAGTTTCCGAGTCACCTTCAAAGGTAGTCCTACAGAGACTTCATTGCAGTAATCCAATTGGGAGATAACTAGAGCATGTACCACTCTGGCAAGACAGTCCATGGGCAGCTAGGGTCTCAGCCTGCATACCAGATGGAGCTGGTAGACAGCTGCTCTGGACACAGAATTGACCTGTGCCTCCATAGACTGCTGTGAATCCAAAATGACTCACAGGCTCCTCACCTGGTCCTTCAGGGGCACAGTTACCCCATTCAGGACTAGGGAGTGCCCCACCCAGCCCCTGTCTCCCACGAAAAGTACTTCTGTCTTGACAGAATTCAACCTCAATCTGTTAGCCACCATCTATCCTCCAACTGCTTCCAGACACTCACACAGGAGATTCACTGCCTCCTTCACACAGGAGATTCACTGGTTCTGATTTAAAGGAGAGATAGAGCTGGGTATCATCTGCATACTGATGGACACCCAGCCCAAACCCCCTGATGATCTCTCCCAGTGGCTTCATGTAGATGTTAAAAAGCATGGGGGAGAGGACAGAACCCTGAGGCACCCCACAAGTGAGAGCCCAGGGGTCTGAACACTCATCCCTCAACACCACTTTCTGGACACGACCCAGGAGGAAGGAGCAGAAGCACTGTATAACAGTATCCCCAGCTCCCAACTCCTCTAGATGGTCCAGAAGGATGTAATAGTTGATGGTAGCAAAGGCTGCTGAGAGATCCAGCAGGACCAGGAAACAGCTTTCACCTCTGTCCCTAACCCACCAGAGATCACCAACCAGCGTGCCCAAGGCAGTTTCAGTGCCATGATGAGGCCTGAATCCCGACTCGAAAGAATCCAAATGATCCACGTCCTCCAGGCGTACCTGGAGTTGTTCAGCGACCACCATCTAAATCACCTTGCCCAATAATAGAAGATGCTTAACCCTTCACTCACCAGCTATAACCTCCCCATTTCCTGTTTTGATGTTTGAGGGCATGGAGAAAAGACATGTTCTGTGTAGAAGGATACTGTTCTAAAACCCGTCACATTTATGTCTATTTTCTTTATGTAATAGAACTTTAAATATGAATTTATTTTGAACATGGACAGAAAGTCCAGTACCATCTATCTTTCCATTTCACACAAGAATACACTTAGAAAGTAATGATATACATGATTGCTTTTGAGAAAGTAGGGAATATGACTGTAACGTCAAAGAACTCTTATTGCCATAAAAATACTCTTAACAATCTGATTCCATTATGAGCTTTCTCTTTTTAGTTAATCCCATACCATGCACAATTGTATATATACCCATCATATATAAATAGTCTCAGGATATAGTCTGAAGTCACAGAAAGAAACTGTTTTCCTGAAACTAAGCAGGTCTGGGTGCAGTCAATGTCTGGGTGAGTCTTGGAAACATGTAGATGCTGCCTTGCGTTTCATAATGGAATAAATGGGGGGAGATATAAATGTAAGAACATTAATTAATATCCCCCACTCTTCACCTTTTTACTAAATTGAAAAGTTACCCTACCTTGTAGGAGAGTTACTCCAGGTCTCCAATCATTTTGCTCCCCATTTCTGTACCATTTCCAGCTCTGCAATATCGTTTTTGTGACCTGACAACCAGAACTGTGCACAGTACTCAAAGTGTGGTCACACCATTAGGTTGTATAAGGACATTAAAAAAATGGAAGTTTTATTTTTGACCCCTTTCCTAAGGATCCCTAGCAAGGATTATTGAATTTTCTCTTTTTGCAGCTTCTTTGGGTTTATAATTGCTGTCACAGTAAGCATCTTTTCTAGGAGGAAATGGGTGTAATATCATTGCACCAATATTCTGCGGTCCAATTATTTTCTTTACACTGTTAGCCTTTTCCCTTCAGATAGTAGAGAGTCAATTACAATAATAAATGAAGCCCAAAAAGAAGTCTAGCAACACAGTACATTGTGATGTCTCCATATGGTGCAATAATTCTGAATACTTGCCCGCCTGTGATCTGTTGTATGCTTTCCAATCCAAGCATAGTAATGATTTATAGAATTCGGCCTCAAGAATTTGACAATTCTACCCCAAGCAGGACATTTAACAATTTGTTCTGTATATGTAATGAATTGCATCCAGTGGTGTCTTTTAGCTGCCACTAAGGCTTCTGTCGGTGGAATGAGAAGGGAATAAATTTTCGGCAATTCTCTCTCCTTTCTCCCCCAGCTACATCCCACTAGCCTAGTTTTATTACCCAAGTGCTTTTGTCTTGGCTGCAATGTGTCCTTCAATTCTGATAATGCCTCTTGCTTGTCCGAATGGAGGAGAGAGGGGTGTGCAAGTGTTTACAGAGACTCTACTGTACAAACCTAAAATTTACTTTCGGTGCTTTGCCAACTTTTTCTTCTGGCCTTGGCCACCAGTGGCATGAGCCCTCAGAAAATTGTCCTTAACAGAATGCAGGTATTGGGCTAAAAAACATTCCCCATCCCAGTGTATTGTATAAAAGACTTTGGGTTTACACGGGCAGCTGATGCCTCGTACACATAGGAATAATAATTAGCCTGCTAAATTTAGGACAGATAAAATGTTCCTTCCGTGTACAGTAAATGCCGATACATTTGGCACCTAGATAATGTAAAATCTACTACTACCACTGAACAGTTAATTGATCATAATAGTGACTTGTTGTCAATTGCATATTGATAGTCCATGACCCATTTCACTGCTGTTTTATCATCCTCACCTGTTGGCACACCACCTAATTTATTTATCCCTTTGGAGATCTCCTTAAATCAGGTATAATGTTCCTGCTTTGCTCCTCTCTCATTCTCATAGTAAGGGAGAATCTGGCAAAGCAATTAGGAAAATACAAAGCTACAAATAAACACATTTGAGCTCAGGATCAAAATATTTGTTTTGCAGGTGGGAGGGTGGTGGAAAACAGGCACACGAATTCTATGGGGCTGAAGCCTCTACAGCCCCCCCCATGTCCGCTGAGATGGGAATAACGCCCCCCCCATCTTGAGGGGGGCAGAGGAAGCCTGGCAGGATGTCGTCCTGACATGGCGTGGCCTGATGGGATGTCAAACCAGGCCTGGTAGGTCTCTCCCAAATCAACAGTGATGTCAGCACCCCAATGTTGGGTGCAAATCAGTGCCTGTGATGGAAATACTATTGCAAATACTGTTTCAAAAAGGACTCATGCTCATTTGTTACTATAAAAGCCCATATTGCAGGGATGTTGGAAAGACATATGAAGCTCATCTAAGTTACATTCCTCCAATAAGCACAATTGTTGGAAAGCCTTCATGACCCTTGTGTCCTTTAAAACTCATCTCTTCATTTGACAGAACACTGGAAGGCTGCATATTATGCTTTGCAACAGACTAATGTTGCAATTAGTATGATATAGGTAATGCAAAGTGAGAAACTGGCATCAGCTACATGTTCCAATGTGTAAGTGGGCATGGCATCAGGTGAACAGTGGAGACAGTCACCTACAGGACATTGCAGGCTGGCTATACATTTCTTACCTTTGCAATGTTAGTAGGCATTCTTATTAAGACTATCCACAGCCAGTAAAACAGAATTCAAACCATGTGTGCCCTGCATATTGTTATGCAATATGTAAAGACATATTGTTCCACGATTAAATTATATCCAGTTTATGTAAGCTGGCGATTGTGAATTATCTAGTGTATAGTGCAAGTGAATGTATGTGTGACCATGATTACTAGATAAAATTGATTTAATCTGCCTGGACGTTGTTTACCATTAGTCATAGAAAATTAATATCAGAATGGATATGATCCTTCTGTTTATTTGAATAGTACAATGACCTTTCTGGATATTGTACAAATGAATTACACTTTGTCTAATTGCAGCAAATGCACTTAGAAGGTGTATTTGCATGTTGTATGAACTACTCTATTAACCACTGACTAATGGCTGGTTTACAGTTTTAATTGTTGCTTGTCTGTATTGGTTATTGTACTGCAAGCATTTTGTGCATATAAGGCTATGTCACTGTTCAGCTGTTTGATGGCCACCCAAAAGCATCAATGTTTGTTTTTTTCAATGGAATGACTGCTGCTATTTGTTGGCATGTTTCAGCATGCTCTTCCACAGCACAGAGCTGATAGACCTCCTGCTAATGGGCAGGAAGGAGAACTGTCTTGATTTGATAGCTTGTGCAAACTCATTGTACAGCTTTGATGAAGAAGCTTATAGTGGATAGTGAAGAAAAGCAGTTCTCGGAAATCCAGGGGAGGCCCAATTGTGTCTCCTCCTGGAGTACGAAAAGTCATTCATTTTCTGTACAGCATGATAATATAGATGATGATGAATTTTGAAAATGAATCTTGAAGGAGTCAATCACCACACCAGATGACACTGAATGCAGCCAGTGGCATCTGTTGAAGATGTTTGCTTGTCAACATTATTGGCAGCAATAGATGTAGATGACCAAGCTAGCATAGGAAATCACTGAGAAAGGAGTGCAAACATGCTGGGAATGGGGGCTGGGAAAGCACACCATTGTTTGAGACTCTGTTCTGCCATGTGATGCCCCAAACCTTCCTGATTCAGTGCATACCTTAAGCGTGTAGTCATCAATGCTGATGTGTGGAGCGCTGGCACAATCCTGAACCTGCATGTTGATCTTTGTCAGGCTGATGGTGCAGCCAAACCCCTACGGGCTTGGACAAAATGGTTAATGAGTCTCTGTAGAGCTTCCTTGGAGTGCACTGTCCATTAAAATCCAGATATATACTCATTTGTTTTAGGAGAAATACATTTGAGCATAGAGTTATATGGAATATAACAACTCTGGCATAATTAATATGGATGTGCTGCTGAAAGTATGTAATAGAAAAACTACTCAAGTTAGCAAATAAGAAATCCACAGCAGTTTCTCTCTCAGTTTTTGTAGTTACAGTTGAAAATCAGTTTTCTCCCAAAAATTTTATTTTATGTCTGCTATCTCAATGTTTATGGTAGTGAGTTACACATGGTGAGGAAGTATTTGAGCATGCACTGTGCCTACAAGATAAACTGTTGTAAAGCAATATGTGTACATGAATATTTAAGTGTAGGTGGGTTCCCACGAGGCAAGACACAGTGATAACAGCAAGGAACTTTATTGAACTAACAGAACTGGACAACAGGGGCAAAACAACTGCTTATATAAATTTCTGAAAGCCTGGGCCACTCCCACTCCCAACGTGATTGGCTGTCTAAACTTCTAAGCAGCAAATCATGACTCAGAGTTTAAGGGCCAATGGCAGAGACCCACATCCTGAAATGTTCTGTGATTGGATATCTTGTATCGAATCAGAACACAGGAGCTCAGATTCCTTAGTCCAGACTCAAACTCAGGCAAACACAGACCACTGAATACATAACAAATACTGACAGATTCTTAGTTTGCATCATCTGAGTTGCGCTGGGGATGTGGGGGTGTGAATCAAACATTCTGAGTGTATGTCCTTTTTGTCCACATCTCTACTTACCTCATACATGCATATAGTATTCCTTACCAATGAGTATGTGTTATGTGTTGAAGAATTTAGCTGCTCGGGAAAATCAAATAGAAATATAGCCATGTAACAAAATATTCCCGGGGAATTTGAAGATATGCTTTTGCGTTTTTCATACCTCTTGAAATAATTGATAGTGCTTTACTTTTTTTTTTTAAGCGAGTGCAAATAGAATTTATGGTTACAGTACACTGAATAGAATAACTGCATCTGCAGTATATCATCATATTTACTTGTGTCATGCTATGCAATCTGCAGTATATAATTCCACTAGGTCTCTCTTAGCCCTCTCCTCGGTGGTGTTATTTTGAGGATTCATTAATCCATACTGATCTGTACTGTAGATAGACTCTCTCTCTCTCCTCCTGCCTCTCTCTCTCACACACAGAGTTTCCAGTAATATAGTCTCCCCATCGGTGCCACTAAAAAAAAAAAAAAGTATGGCAAATAAGAGACTTTCAAAACTCCCAGGGTTTGTTGCTGGATTTAAACTATTTATCAGCTTGCACAAATGAGCCGCATAGAGAGCTATAGTAAGGGAGAATAATACAGAAAACCTAGTGTGCATATGAATGTGTTGCGCATGCAGAACAAGACCCCCTGGATCTCAGCTCTTGTTTGAGCAGGTCAAAGTTCCCTCTCCTAACTAAGGTTGACTTTCTGGGAATGAGGGCTAAACTGAACACAGCAAAAGGCTTTTAATCCCCTGTAAGTATGCTGATGTAGGAGTCAATATAGGCCGACTACTTTACCTTAACTAATCTGAGCTAATTAACCTTGAATAAAATAGTATGTAGGCCAGCATTCAGAAGTCTCAAAGTGTTTAATAGATTGCATGACAACCAATTCTACAAATACAAACACACACACTCCTCAGCAGAATGAGGTCCCCTTGATTTTAATTTTTTTCTACCACATGTCATTCATGCAATAATAGTGAACTAGCAATGAATTTATACTGAACCATCCACATGTTGTTCTACAGTGCTTTCCCAATGCTGCCACATTATTGTCATCTCGAGCAACACCCTTGCACTATAGCACAACAAAAGCAGGACACCCCTATCCCCAAACATGAAAAGCTATAACATTTCAGTAGGATGCTATGGGTAAGCACTGATTGGAAACAAAACAGCATGTTACCCCCCCCCCCTTTTGCAGGTATGAACAGTAGTGAAAGCAGGATTGTGTATAACTATAAATGATCAAGAATGCACAATAAAAAGAAGGGCTTCTGGAGGGAACCTGAGTTACAAGAACTGTCGATACTTTAAATAAGATGCACATATAACTTTTATTGGTATAGATGGTGTTGTGTTTCCAATGGTTGAACTTAAAAAAATGTTATGATGCATGCGTGAGGACCTGGGGAAGAGCCTGTGAGGTTTGGGGACTGAATCCCAGGATGAGGCCTTCTTTGAAGGTGCACAACTGGGCACTGCCCCTCAGGATGTTAAACCCAATTTCCGAGACAGCACCTAAAATCTGAGAAAATGACAGTCCTAAAGAATTTCACTCGGTTGTGGCGTGTTTGCTTTGGGTAACACTCTTTGGAATTTCCAATGAAGAATGCTCGAGTAGCAGGAAAGGAGAACAGAACTGGTTTTGCAGGACTTTGATCCTTTAAATGAAGCATGTGAAGAAGCTCTCTTCAGTGGTCTGAAGTGATATGAATTATTTCCTTGTATAGGTCCCGATACATATTTAGGACTCCAGCCCTAAATTACTGTATATATGCTACTCCAATGAAATGGACTTTAGCCTTTGTTCTTATCTACATCCAGTCCAAGTGGTGGTGGCACTGCCTCCTTAGTCTCAATGGAAAGAAGGATAGGGACAAAATTAGAAGCAGTTAATTCTGTTTGTCATTGGCTCAGGCTCCGCCTGCTATTTGGGCTTCACCCCACCATGCTCAATAGGAACAAGCCACCGCTAATCAACAACACCATTAAATGTCATTAAGTGAATCTTAAAACAGATTTTCATGTACCATGGCTGGGTCCTTTTTCTCCCTTCCATTTAGGACATATACCTCAGTCTTCCCCCACCCAAAAAAATTTTTCCCTGACTCCTGAGTACTTGAATTGTCCAAAAGCAATTTTCATTGACAGGAAAATTGCTGAAATTATCACGTTGAGTAAGTCTGCTTTCCAAAACAATTTCTTGCAAATTCCAGGAGTGGCATTCAACTAACTTTGACTCTGATAGACATTATTGAAATTAATGGATGTAACTCATATTCATTTCAATGGGTCTACTCTGAGTAAAGGTTAGTTGATGACCACCCCAGTATACACCACCCTTTTCTATTTCTGCCCCCTTATTCTTGTGTAGCAATAGATGGATATGGAGTAGACTATGCCGGTTTCCAGAATTTGTTTCTTCATTGCTTTTGATTATTTCTGAGCACTTTGTGTATGACAGTAACCCTCAGGTGATGATGACATACAATCTGATGGCATTTTCTTATTTTTCTCTTCAGGATACGCAAATCATGATGCTCACCTTGGGTCGTGTGAAAACAAGTACTGTGGTTTGGGTAGGCACTGTGTTGTTAACAGAGGAACAGGGCAAGCAGAGTGTGTCTGCATGGAGCACTGCAAGCCTCACTTCAAGCCTGTGTGTGGCTCAGATGGTGAATTCTACGAAAACCACTGTGAAGTACACCGAGCCGCCTGCCTGAAAAAGCAAAAGATTACCATCGTTCACAACGAAGACTGCTTCTTCAAAGGTAAGCGCGTTTGGACAATGCCTTGAAGACTCTAGCCAGCTGCATATTTTGAAGTTAATTCAGCTGGAGCACTGATAAAATTCTGCACGGTGTATTGTGAAGAAATGGTAGGAGAACTTAATCTGACAAAACTCTCTTCCCCTAGATATGTGTCTCAGCTACGCCCAGTTTTCTCTGTGTCTTTTCTGAGAAGCCTTGGAATATAGATCAAGCGTGGCTTTTGACACTGTTGTAACCAAGATTCCTATGACCTTGGTTTGAAGAGGTGAATAAAACTGTGATAAAGTAAAGCAGTTACAGAGTTTAATGGAGAAATATGTAACCACTGCAGAGGCTGCATGTGTATAGCTTCCTGCTAGAAGCCTAATCTTTGAGTTACCATTCTATCTTGCCTTGTTGTCTAAAGCTTTTGTGTTATTTTAAGATCCTGGCTTCTATCTTGTTTGTCACTGCTGTTTTGATTCTGCTTTTCACTCTTTTTATCTGTCGGGACAAATATTAATGTTTATTTTGATATTTTTTTTAAAAAAAATTGTTTCATGTGATTCTGAGAAGTCTTGGGGCTTTTGAAGTCACAGGGCAATACAATGCAAAACTAATGGGTGCTGAAAATTCAGAAAATGAGAGCCCGTGACAATTTTACAGTAATTGAACTTCTCAGTCAGGTCCATTACTGAGGCCTAATTTATGTGCAGATTTTTACAATAGGGTTGCTATTCTCTGATACTGGTTTGAGAAGTACCCATAAAATCCAAGCATGTATGTGATGCAGAACTTAAGTTCTTTCCAACTGAGAAGCCATATTTTTAAAAAGATGTGTGTCTTTAACTCATACAATTAACCCCTCTTCATATACACTTCACCATGAATACAATGTTGCTCATTAAAATGCCTTCAAGAATTATAATAAATTCATCTCACGTTGATCAAATGCATATGGAGTTACCGGTTAGGTTTTGCTTAAGTCTTGACCATTGATTTGTGCCTTTCTGCTTAGTTCATTTCCCCCTAACTTGGTTCTGGAAGTGCCGTATCCATTCCAACTGCTCTGTTAAGGGATGTGTGCTCTGTAGACAATGGAGTTTAATTATAGACATGATCCTGCACTTTGATTGCATTTTAAGCCCATGTACATTTTAGTGCATATCCATAGGGGTGAGAGACATAAGCTGGTATTTTTAAGTGATCTTTAAGTTCCCCCACTGTGAGCACAAAGAAATGATTAATCTAACAATAACTGTTAGAGGTGGCAAGACCCCTTTTTTCCATGCAGAAAACACACATACAGGAGCATTTCATACAGAACATGAGGCAGAGCTTTTATATTCAGTTTATTCTGACAAGCCTAATGCCAAGGAAGAAGTTAAAGTTATGGATACAATTTCAGTTCTGTTAGTACATAATGGAGCCTTTTAAATTTGAGGTCCACAAGATGTTTTATAAGAGTCTGCTTGCATTGGAATAAAATCCAGCCTACATTTTTAATATGAATGCAATACAAATGAGGCAATTTTGTTTTGTTTTGTTGGCTCATCTCTGCAGTGTAATAGAAATGCAGTGACCATTGCACTGCATTTTCTCCATTCCATAATTGCTGCCCTGCTAATAACTTTTGCATTTGGGGGAGCCTATAGTAATTTCAGTTTAAAAGTTTAGCATAACAGTTGACTGACTCGACTTGTGGAGGTCACGCAACAAAGGAAGTGAAGTAGATGCTGATGGGATGGCATTTTAGGAAGAATGCATAATTATTGGAAGGGTGAAAGGTGTGGGAGCTGAAATTAGACTAGCGGTTCTGCATTATATTGAAGGATGGTCTCATATGTGACAACCAGAACAATTAAACTCAGGAGCACTTGTACATGTTGTTAATGTGCATTTACATTCTGCTCGATGTAACTTTTTCATTTAACTCCTTTGCTGCAAATAGCTGAGATTCACAGACCAGAGTGCCTGCTGTCAGAATTTAAGTTGAGTTCTGCTTTCTCAGACCAAAGCTCTGTCTTGTACAGCGTCTTGTTTCTTGTTTATCTTCTGATACTGGAGGAAGCATTTAACCATCCTGGATAAGAACCATTTATCCTCTACAGAGTGTGCTTTCTCACCCTCCCATCAAGCTACCTGTGGGAGTTCCTCATGCATGCAAATTTACTAGTGAACCAGTAGTTTGCCCTGACCAGTAATGAACACTGTTATTTGGAAATGAATTATACGGATGAAATTTTGCATGCTTGATGTCTACCTCTACTTATAAAAAGGTAAAGGTAAAGAACCCCTGACAGTTAAGTCCAGTTGTGAACGACTCTGGGGTTGCGGTGCTCATCTTGCTTTACTGGCTGAGGGAGCCGGCGTTTGTCCACAGACAGTTCTTCTGGGTCATGTGGCCAGCATGACTAAGCCACTTCTGGCGAAACCAGAGCAGTGCACAGAAACACCATTTACCTTCCCGCTGGAGCAGTACCTATATATCTACTTGCACTTTGATGTGCTTTCGAACTGCTAGGTTGGCAGGAGCTGAGACCAAGCAACGGGAGCTCACCCCATCACGGGGATTCAAACTGCTGACCTTCCAATTGGCAAGCCCTAGGCTCAGTGGTTTAGACCACAGCACCACCCATGTCCCACCTCTCCTTATACTGTCCTTTAAAAATACAACAGGATGTTTGACATTTGACAGTAAGACGGCTAATGGCTCCTCCAGATGACCTCTTTATTGTGTTTTCTTCCTGATTTCATTCAAAAAAGCTTACATGGAGGTTAGAGCATGTCTGATCTTTATTGAACATTTGTTCTACTTTGCTTGCAGGATGGTTATACAACAATGAACATTCATCCTGATTTGCTTGCAGGGTGTTTATGTATATATTCTGGTTAATCATCCATTTATCCCATCCTTTTCTATGCATTTCCCCATCACAGTCCTAACTGCAATTTTTTAAAAAATAAATAAAGTGGATTTGTTGTGCCAGGACAACAGTGTGTTCTACTTCACTTTAATTGTGGAAACCTAAATTTCCAGTTTGCATTTGAATCCCTCCCACAAAGTAGTGGCACCCTAAGCAAAAGGAACCTCATGGTTTGTTCTTTAGTGGTATTGACCCAATTTGTCTGTACATATCAATTGGAATCTCAGAAATGGCAGGTTAGCTATCGGCTATAGTAGTTCATAATAAGAAGAATGTTCATTATGTCTATCAAAATGTATTTTTTTCATAGAGCTTGAACAGAATCTGATTTGGATCATGACATTTTGCAGCATTATTATGGTTGGATTATAATATCCGACTGTAAAAATACTCATAATTTAAATATTATGGGCAGTATTCAACAGAGAAATTTCATTACTGTAAAGAGTTATGGCTTGCAGTGAAACTTCCCTTCCCTTTCTTTACCCCCTGCACCCTGTTAGTCTCTTTTGGGGGTTCTCCTAACCCTCTGGAGCAGTTTTGGGGCAGGGTTCAGGGGTGTGCCGGGAGAAGAGACAGTGAAGGGAAATTCTGTTGCACAGCTATCTTGGGATACCGTATTTGAAACCACTGTATACTAGAATTTAAAAGGGTGGTGCTGTGGTCTAAACCACTGAGCCTCTTGGGCTTGCTGATCAGAAGGTCGGCAGTTTTACCTTTACATTATAATTTAAGCAGAAAATAAATGGTTTATCTGGAGTCATACTACGCCTTCTAAAGCTATGTAAGTACTACTTTTCAGAGATTGTCATATTTCCAGTTTTAACTGTTACAGAGAACTTTAGCCAACACTTTCTGCCTGTCAGGAAAGCGCTTTTGCATTGGCCCTATGGCAGGCCACCAGTCAGGCTTAACAACGTATATAAAAGAGGAGCCCAAAGTGTCTGGCATCTGTTCCTGTATGTTGATAAAGTATGCACAGATATGGCCATGGGGAATTTAATTTGGAAACTTGATTCCCGCTCATTATTTTGTCACTTTCTTTCTTCTATCCTACCCCTCCAAAAATAGAGGAAGTGACTCTTCCCTTCACTTGTAAAAGCACACAAATTGGGTGTCTGAGGCAGGGATAAATTGCCTCCTTGTCTTTCCCTGGTGTCTGACCTGAATTCTTCCTGTGCAGACTCAGCTCAATGAGGAACTCAGTCACAGACCACATCTATCAAGATAAGGGAGATTCTAAACTAGCTAGGTCTTCTTGATTGTTCTTTGCTGTTGTACAACATATTTTCTTATACTATTTGCTGGCTTGTAGATCAGTGGGAGGACATGAACCATGAGCTAATCTAGTGATGAGTTTGTTAGATGCTGCCAACCATATGTGTACATTTCAATATGTTGTCCTGTTTCATTTCATGGTGGAAAGCTGAAGCGTGTTCCTGGGGAAAAAAAGTAAACTACACAAAATACATAAAACCACAGTTTTCATATCTCAGCTAAGAAAGATGCAGCGTTTCAACCTGTTTAGTGCTCTCTCCCTTCATTCCATACTGCAGGTACATTGGTAAATCTCTCTGTGTGTTTTTTGTTCTGTAATTGTTTATTTACTCTCAATATTTTGTAATGCTGTCATCAGATGATGGGTCTGAACAAAATTTCAGGGGAGGAAGTAACATTCAGTAACTGAAGAGCAGAGACAGGTATTCGTGGTGTCCTCATTCGCAAGTAAACTTAGAGAACAGTATGTGTTATATAATAAGTTCCAGGGACACTGTTTTGGTACTTTTGTAAATGCTTCTCATTGCTAGGCTTTTCCTATGGAGATATGAAATGGGATTCTGTTTTCATTGACCACCACAACAGTGGTGGCAGGTAGATCGTGACTAGCTGAATGTCACTCAGTGGTGTTCCTGGATGAATGGGGATTTAAACCCTAGTCTCCCAAGTCCTAGTCCAGCATTTTAACCACTACACCATGCTGGTAGTGTGTAGGGATATCTAGACAGATGAATCACAAAGCTTCTCATTTTTTGAGTTAACTGGAACGACAGATCTTTGAGTGTGTTCAGAAGCCACCTTGGCCATTACTTCAGCTGGTTTTCAGCCATCTCCTTCTGCCCAGCACTGTTGCAGGCTGGTCAAGTGAGAGAACAGAGAAGTGTTTGATGACAGTAATAAACAACATGCTGTTGATTGGTGCCAATGTGCCATTAACAACCCGCTGTGGGTGGCAATTGCAAATGATTTAGAAAATGTTCCACTCTGATTCTGACAGTGTCCTTAACTGTATGTCCTGTCAGCATGAACGGATGGCTAGCTTCTGCATTCAGAAGCTCAGAATTGTCCTTTATCTTGGGAACTGAACTTCTTTTCTGTGTAACAATAAACTGTGAAAGTGGGCAGTGATGTCATCAGGCATTGCACTCCAAACACATTGTGCAGTAACTAGGAGGAAATTCATGGCTGGCAATTAAAGAGACTTCATGTTGTCACTCAAGGTATGTGAATTGCACAGTCTGTAGCCCTGCTGATTCACGTCCTTATTGTGGAAATTGTACACACTTTTTTTGTGTTTTTTTTTTTGCCATCTGCCTAGGGCCTGCCCCTCTAAAGTAGCGTTGGAAACACAAATTATAAAAAGATTTCATATCCTCTGTTCCCCTAGATGATGCAGACATTGTGATAAAGATTTTCTAATAAATAGGCTTATATATGTATGTTATGCTTCTTCCCTGCAGAGAAGGGTAAGTGAGAACAGAACAGAAGTTCACAGAGACAAAGTCCAACTCAAATACTGTGGGAGGGGTGTCTGCCACCATGAAGGAAACATGCCCATTCTTTAAAAAGCCCCTCCCAGGACCCAGAGCTGTTTGATAACTACTGTCCAGTCATAAATATCCTTTTCTTGGGCAACACGATTAAAGGTGTTTCCTTGTGCACACAAGTTGTGCAGTTTTGTGCAGAATCTACATGCCATTGTTGGCATCAAACTGCCAGCCCTTATTCCCTCCCCCAATATTTCTCTCCATTTAATCCAGGTTTACCCTTTCCCGGGGAAATCCAGTAAGTATAACAACAACATCTTGTTGGCAATAACTCAGTGACTCTTTTGCAAATTAAGCTCCCTATCTGGAAGCACCTAGAGAGAGTGGGAACTGACTGACTGAATATATGTAAGAATAAAATGGATTATCTAGACCAGGTTATCCCAAACCTTGGCCTCCAGCTGTTTTGGACTACAACTTCCATCATCGGACTTCCAACGAGAGCCAGTGTGGTGTAGTGGTTAAGAGCGGTAGTCACGTAATCTGGGGGACCGGGTTCGCGTCTCCGCTCCTCCACATGCAGCTGCTGGGTGACCTTGGGCCAGTCACACTTCTTTGAAGTCTCTCAGCCCCACTCACCTCACAGAGTGTTTGTTGTGGGGGAGGAAGGGAAAGGAGATTGTTAGCCGCTTTGAGACTCCTGAAGGGGAGTGAAAGGCGGGATATCAAATCCAAACTCTTCTTCTTCATCCCTAGCTAACTGGACCAGTGGTCCAATCTCAGTCTAGCTTCAGACCTGGTTCTGGCACCAAAGCAGCCTGGGTTGCCCTGATTGTTGACCTTTATGGGGGAAACTACCTTGTTGACTCTTCTTGACCACTTGCCAGTCTTTGATACCATTAATCATGGTATCTTGCTGCTTGCTGGATTGATACTGCGTGGTACCAAGCTGTAGTGGTTATGCTCCTATCATTGGGGCAGAATATTTGGACAGAGGCGTTTTCAGTATGTTGATGATATGCAGTTCTATCTCGCAATTCCTTTTGAATCAGGAGAAGCTGTTCATGAGCTAGACTGGTTTCTGAAGGCAGAGACTGGCTGGCTAGAGTACAGTAAGCTGAATCCTGATAAGACGGTGGAGGTACTGTGGATATGTGGCTCTTGAGTCCCGGAGTTAGGCGTGTGACCTCTTCTAGATGGGGTTGCATTCCCCATCAGGTATGTAGCTTAGCATTGGTTTTAATTCGATGATTTTAAAAATTATGTGTATGCTGCTCTGGACTCCTGTGAGAAAAATGGTAGGGGTATATATACTGACTCCAAAATAAAAGGTTATCATGTTATCTAACAACTGAATTGCAACATTATTCTCAAGTCACTGTGACTAGAACAAACCCAAGAAACAAAATGAAAGGGCAGCACTCCTGGTGGGAAGAAATTTTCTCTCTCTTGTTTTCTTTGGTTATATCCTGTCACACATGGCAAATGAGAACTTTCAATGCAGTGAAAGTATTTTCATGCCTCATTTCATTGCCTTGAAGATTTTGTAATGATTTGAAGAGGATGACTGAGTAGGCACGGCAGTGGGAATCTTCAGGGTTGGCAGGTGACAGGGAGAGTGGTGGCAGCCAGCTGTACAAAGTAGCAGGGGCCAGGACAGTAGGCAGGAAGCAGGACAGATGGTGACACTTATAGGGTGGCAAATATGTATATTAATAGTTGCCTTCAAAGGAATTCTGGATAATGATGTTGCATGGTAAAGCAAGAGTAACATAGCCTAAATGTGAATATGTGCAGTCTTACTATTTTCCAAAATGCACCTGACGTCATTTTCTTAACTATAGGAACTTTGGTCACATAATTATAGTGATATGTAATTATAGTTATATGTACACATTGTGCCTGATTTATGCTCACATGCTTCAGATGATGTTCTAAAATGGTTTGGAAATAAGGGAATCTCCTTTTCATGTTACTCTGGAAGCAGTAAGTAGGGGGTGTATTTCTTTCTTTCTTTATTTGCTTTAAGCTGTTGAGTCTTTGACAGGGCATCTTATCTCTCTTACGCGACAGAAAAGATGCACACAAGTAGTTGCTTTTGAGACTGTAAATTATAGATTAGTATGCAGACAATATATGAAGCTACAAAAGAGAACACACAAGGTCAGATTGCCTCAAATATAATGAATGGGAAAGGAACAACATCCATACAAAAATATGAATATTTCTGAAAGTAATCTGAACAGTGGCTGGTAAGAAATATTTGTACAATAATAAATAGCAAAAATGCTCAGTGTAGTTCTGTGTTAAAAGATGTTACTCTTTGCTAAAGGATGATACTTCTGTGGCTAAGAAAGGATAATGTTGTACCTTGACCTTTAATGTGTCAGTATTTTGAAGGAACCAAAATAAATTTAGTCTGTGACTGGCAATTAATTTAAATATAACATCTTAGAGTTTCATGAGTGGATTTCCACTCATATGTTGGGGCACTCTTGGATCTTGGCTACCTGTTCCACTTTAAACCTCAAATCTGCTCTAGAACATTGGCAACTTTCTGGAGCAATCTCCAGAGATTTCAGAGGAAAGAAGATTTTGAAAAATTACCTCCCACACTTCAGTTTAATTTAATTTAATTTAATTTAGGCAGTTCTGCTGGATCTATGCTCCTTCAATTTATGAAACAGGGCCTTCCTAATATGTACAGAAGGGGTCCTGTGAATTTGGTTTCCAAATGTCAAGCAAGTTCCCAAGTAGAGGACATTGCAACATGTAAGGTGTTGTCAGTGCAACATGGAGCAATGGAGAATGGGACTCCTAACTCAGTCAAAATTCTTACGTTATAACAAAATGGGTTGGAAATCTCTAGATCAAAATATTAGGAAGCATAAGCTTATTCCACATACCCCATTCCTCATAAATAAAGATCCTTTTATCTCACTCAACAAGGGTATTGAAATTGATAAACTAAGGACCCTAAGCTGAAAGCTGGTACTCAAGTGACCAAGCAGATGTCATGATTACTGGGAAATCTGAAAGCAGATAATTATTGTACTTCAAACTTAAGAAAGTAAGCCTTAAAATTGAAGGGAAAAAAATCAGGGGAAACAAAACAGAGTGGTGTGTGAAATCCACCTTCACACCGTTTACAAACGCTCTGATTTGGGGGTAAGGGGGTATGCAGTGGCAGGCAGGGCAGTTTCAGTGATTGCTTGTTGGTACTGTAATAACTCCACAGACACCCAATATAATTTAGGTTGGCTTCTTTTGGTTCCTGCCAAACAGGGATGTAAGAAAAGATCATTTTCTTTCCACCTTGTATTTGTCACACCCAGCAATGTTTCAGTTCCACTGTAGTTGGTCTTCTGCCTAAATCTACACTATTCACCTCACTATCCATCATGGCAAAATTATATTACTTACATAAGTTACATAATTGATTACATTGTCATTATGTTATTTCACCCCATTCATTTCAATGCAAGGAAATACAATGCAGATGGTGAAGAAATGTCTGTAGGAAAGTAACATAGGGTGCTGCCTTATAGTGAATCAGATCATTTTTCCAGCTAGCTTGGTATTATCTGACTGGCCAGTTTTCAGACAGGGGACATTCCAAGCCCTACATGAGAATGCTATGGATTGAATCTGAGACATTTTGCATGCAAAGCAGATGTACTACTTCTAATCTGTGATGCTGAGCTGTGATACTTTATCTTTAAAATTTTTGTTGTGATCCACATATATGTCAACTACAGTACACTGTTTATCAGTTACTCCTTAATCATTTCCAGTTCCCTTTGCTAATCACACATTAATCTTCTACTTGCTTTGATGTCTGGTGTGCCCATTGTTCTTGCTTCATTTTTAATAGACGCTCTCTTTATTATGCCTTGTATCTGGATAAAAGACAGCATGATCCTTACTGAAGGTTGAATAGACATGACTACTCTATATTGAATGCCTTTAGTATTTTGATCATTGTAATGGATTTTTTATTATTACTATAACACAAATACACACTTTGCTTCTCAGTGGTTGGTAGCTGAACTGCTGAATAGGAATAGAAAAAAGTGGACATGCATTTCTTTGTAGAGACAAATTCTGTTTGGGCTCCAGTGGACAAATATTGGCCAAATGCATTAATTTAAACAATCTTTGTTTGTACTTCTCAAGAAAACATTATCAGCAGTCACCATAACAAGCCTTGTGAGGGATAGGGGAAAGGTGTCCCTTATGTATTTTCTGTTCCTCAAACTCAACCCAACCCCCCACCGCGAGAGACCTGAATAACATCACAAGGAACCTGTTTTAGGCTGTCTTGAAATATGAACAGACAAATGATTCTTACAATATAACCTATTGTGGCAGGACCCAGTTGTAAACTATATTATAATAAAAGATACGAAAAGTAAATCACACCTTATCTTTCAATATCATTGCTTAGGGATGCACAAACTGACCTCATAATAAGGCACAATTTACTCACCAAGTTACAAATCTAACAGATAAAATCAAATGAAAGTTCATGGCTGTTGTATGAGAATTTGAAGTATCTTTCATTTTTCTGCACATCTGTAACACTAAATGAATCTTGGAAGCATCACATGAGTAACGTGGGGTTTTGCTGCTTCTTGTATCACAGCATCATGCAGCATGATGCATGCTTCTGTGAATGACTGTTGTCACATTGAAGACTTTCTGCAAGTTGAAGTGTACTTTTAGGGTTCTAAGAGAAGCATCTGAATCGCTCGAACACTGTGGTAGTGCAGTGAACCCCCTTGGTTCTTTCTGAATTCTTTATATGCTTTCAAATCTATTGCTCACTGAATATTTAAAGACACAGGGGCACTCCTATTATTTAATTCCACTGAAGGTAACAGGACTAAACTGGCTTAACTAACTCAAGATCTAACTGGCATTTGAATGCTAGGTTCATAAAGGGCAAGAATGTTAACTCTCTTTGGATTTATGGCCCTTTGCGTTATATGATGAATAAGAAGGAAATGCCATCTGACTGCAAATCAGTCACATTTCTCTTTTATTAATCTTCATTTCAAGTTCAGCTGTTGTTGAAGGCTAGGAAAACATTTCTCAAGATAATGTTCTTTGCAAATGTGTCCCAGCCTTTTCTCTTGAAGTCTGTATTTAATGAAATTGATAACAAATTGGGCCAATAAGGAGAACTAATTAGATCCACAGGCTTTCTGTTCTTCTATAATGATAACATTGATTTAATTTGAAGCTGTTGAAAGCACATAGGAGAAACAGATGAAACAAAAAATATTGCACTATAACTAGATTAAAAAAGGGTGCCCCAGGAAATAAAAGTGATTCAGACAGCACCTTATGAAACCTTCATTCACTATAGTTTGAGTTTGGACTTTTTTTTTTTTTTTGTATTCATCTTTATTAACGTCCTAGCAATTAAGTTTCAAACAGTATATTTGCTTTAAAAAATATATATATATGAAAATGTAAAAAAAAACCTTTGTTTCTCTGGAAGCTGGAGCAGGTGGCAGAAATATTTAGAGACCAGGATTTTGATTGTCTAGAGGGCGAAAACACACAAACATTTTTGTGTGAAAATCTGCTGATGTCAGCCTAAAACAGCAGGGTACTTGTTTCCGATCTGTTAAGAGCTTATGGTGTGTCTGCTTTTGTTGTTGAATGTGAATGTTGTTGAAAATGTTTAATAAGTAGGGAGTGGGGGAAGCAAAACAAATAATGGAACACAGATTGCTCATATTCCTATACATTTAATAGGTTCCAAAGCTCCCCCCCCCCGCCGTCACTGTGCTCACCTGTTGCTGATGTGAACCTAAATTATACCTATTAGAGATTATACAATCAAAACATAGTTATACCCATTAAGCTGGCAGAACACTGGCTTCCTTGGTTGTATGGATTATAAAAGCTTTAGTAAGAAACTTACAGTATTCGGTAGCAATTTGTCTGATGCACAGAAAACAAAACAGGTCAGTGAACTCTAGATATGTGAATAAATGACAGGCAATGGTGGCTGCTGCTCATTGGGATTGGGAGACAAACCATAGCTAATGACTGGCAGAGCCACCCAACTGACTGGCTGTAAATATTGTCCCCTCTGCTTTGATCTTCCTGCTGAGGAAGGAATTACATTTGCATATGTTGCAAAACACCAAAGCCTTTCCCCCTCTAAGCTACTTCCATTGAAGAGCTAATGAATGCAGGAGTGGGGCAGAGAGCCATATCAAATTCAGCTGGGGACCATATTCAAACCACAGACTGGTGGGTCCCCCTAACTGCACAAAATGGTATGCACTCTGTATGCCTTTGAAATGTGTCAAGAAACTGCCCTTGATGCAAATGTGCGACCAGGGCAGCATTCTTCAGAGTATATTACTTTAATTTGTTAGTTTTTAAAAATCTATCCTGGTGGCTGATTCAGTACTGCACCAGATATGAAGTCCTGCTTATTACCTATAAAGCCCTAAACGTCTTGTAGCCAGATCACTTCAAGCGCAGCTTTCTCCCACATGAAACTATCAACATACTACATTCACCACCTCCAGTGTGCTCTGTACTTCGCTGCTTTAAGAGGACTGTTAGGTGGAGGCAGATAACATTTCAAATGTGATACCAAAGTTGCAGAACTGCTTGGTTCCTTCCTTAAAGATCTTCTGACAGCAAAACCATGTTTATTTCACTAAGACTGGTGTGCCTATATGGCCACTGACACCACCACGCATGGCTTTGTAAATTTTTTGTAGCTCTCTCTTTTTATAGTTTTAATGCATTTTGTATTATGAATTTTATTGTTTTGTTTTTATAGGGCTGCGTACAGACCCACTGTTTGGTCTAGACCAATCCAGTCCTAATCCAGCCCAGGCTCCCCCTGATTGCTTGTATTTTATAGCCCCGGAAAAAGAAATCTTTGGAAATCCCATTGGCTCAAACTGGAAAACCAAAATGGAGATAATATTCTTGGTTTTTTCACATAGCATCATGAAATATGCAGGCATGCTAGCCCCTATGGACGTGATCAACCTTGGTAGTGTTAGGCGTTTTCATGCTAGCTACCTTAACATGTTTTAAAATTCAAATAGCCATAACATTTTGGTATTCACACACAGGAGCATGAAATTTAATGACATGGTAGTGCTCGAAGATGGGATTAAACCTGCCAGTTTGCAGACAGGTTGCTTTAGGAGTGTGTGTGTGCTAACTACCTTAATGTTCTCCCCCCCCCTTCAAAAATACTTTAAAAAAACCCTGATGTATATGATATTACACTGTATGGGTGCTGATTGCCCACTGTGTACAATGTATTCACAATACTTATGTGTGAACACACATGACAAAGTACTAATGAAGACAGACACAGAAATCAGAACACAGCTAAACAAACCTAACTTGAAACCTAGAGACAAAATAGGACAGGGAGCGTTAAGATGGGACTGAGATTGATTGGGAAATTATGGAAATCATTCAAACAGGTGTATATATACACTGGTACCTCGAGTTAGAAATGCCTCAGGTTACAAACGCTTCAGGTTACAAACTCTGCTAACCTGGAAGAGTTACCTTGAGTTGAGAACTTTGCCCCAGGATGAGAACGGAAATCGTGTGCCAGCGGCGCATCGGCAGCAAGAGGCCTCATTAGCGAATGCACACCGCTAGTTAAGAACAGTTTCAGGTTAACGAATTAAGTTCCTAACTAGAGGTAACACTGTACTGCGAAGGAAACAAAACAGGCTACACAAATGTCACCAAACTCCACCAGACTGTTTCTAAGAGAAAGAACTTATAAGAGTTCTGTATTGATGCATCTCCAATCCCCTCACCGTAAGCACTGTGGGAGGTCAGCTGTGTGGGGTAAGATCCAAGACCTGCAGCTCTCAATAAGCATCTCCCCTCCTCCCCATCTTGACATTCTCTTTATGTGGTGGTGAAATTAATAATTGCAACAGTTTGGAGGCAGTCTGTCTGGATTCCCGAGAAACTGTTCTGAGCGACAGATCAGCACTAATTGCTACATATTTATTTGCGCTGACCCAGCCCACTCTGTAGTGATTTGTAGCTGCCTTGACACACTCTAGACAGATCAGCCTGAATTAGCCTGATTCAGTTCAGGATTGGCTGAAACCAGTGCACAGCGGTTTGCACAGATAATGCATTGAGAAAGTATGGCTCCAGTAGGAAAAAGAAATAGTAAACTAGTGAAAAATCATGAAACCAACTTAGGTGGTGGTAAATGGTGACAATAGTACAGGATCTTATTTTATTGGCCTTTCTAAATTCACAACTGCTAAATGGATCATTTCTTGATTTGCCCATTCCACCAAATCTGCAACAAAGGTCCTTGCTATCCAAATGGAACATAAAATTTTATGGCTCCCTAATGATGCAGGCTACAGCTGTACAATCATCATTTTGAAATCTGAGTACTCTTTGCTCCTAGATCTGCTGTCACTTAATCACACTTGTGGAAGCATCTTTAAGTGTATTTGCTTAAGCAGATGGCGAATGATTCCATCCATCTTCTTTATTGTATGATGAAGTTTTAAAGCAGAAGTTTTCATGATGGTGGAAGAAAAATACAGATTTGTATGATCAATTTTTATATTAAAGAACCAGCATTAAATGTAACATTACAGATATCACAGGAGGTCACTATCTATCTATCTATCTATCTATCTATCTATCTATCATCTATCTATCTATCTATCTATCTATCTATCTATCTAATCTATCTAGGATTTGTGACATACAGCTCCATCTATTTAATCTATGGATATATAATCTAATGTTATTTTCCTTAATGGTTTTGGTTATTATTTTTCTTTCTTTTTACAAACAAGCCTGTGTTAACAACACACGTACAAGTCCCATTTTAAAAAGCAAAACTAGTAATTAGGTTTTGAGGAAATTGCTTAGGGGAGCTCATGGTTTAGAGGGGCATTTTTTTGTTTATTCGTAATTTCTTCACAGTAGCTCACTTTGAATTTTCTGCTTTGTAGTAAGTAATCAAAGCAAAGTTTTGCAAGGTTTTATACATGCACGCTTATGCTTTCTCAATGCCCAACACACACTTACAACATTTTTCAAAAAAATTGTGAGGACAGTCGTTTGTTCAAATAGTCTGCTTCATCCATTCATATTAGTGAGGAAGGCATCGCTGGCTCTGAAAGTCATAAGAACATGTAGGCCTCACTTTCCTTCAAATGTCCATTTCATTAAAGAAAAATGGTTGTCCTACTGCATTTTCCAGCAGTGTGTTTTACAGCACATTCCTCCATGCCAGCACTAATGAGTTCAAGCAGTTTTGTAGCAGTTGCTGCTGTATAACCATTTCAAGTACAGTGGTACCTGGGGTTACATACGCTTCAGGTTACATACGCTTCAGGTTACACACTCCACTAACCCAGAAATAGTACCTCGGGTTAAGAACTTTGTTTCAGGATGAGAACAGAAATCGTGGTCCAGCGGCGCAGCGGCAGCAGGAGGCCTCATTAGCTAAAGTGGTGCTTCAGGTTAAGAACAGTTTCAGGTTAAGAATGGACCTCTGGAACGAATTAAGTACTTAACCCGAGGTACCACTGTACTCAGAAATGAGTTAGGGCTGGACACTGTTTTCGATGGATGAATCTCAGCTATGTCTGGAAGATTCTGGACATATGGCAGCCCTAAGCTAAGATATGTAATTGGTTATTGGACCAGTGCAATACTTGTTACATTGCTGGTTTTGGAGCCCATTATGCATCTCCCTGAAAAATGTTCTCAATCCCATGAACAAAAAGTCTGATTCAAGCTTTGATATTCACTCATCTAGTCTACCACACTCGTCTGTTTTCACAACTTGATCATCTGTCTAGCATTCTGCTACTAAATCCGTCTCATTTCTTGTTTTCCTGAACAAGTGATGTCCTTCCTTAAATCATTACACTGGCTTTCTTTCTGTTTATGGTTCCACTTCAGAGACGTTGCTTCCTGTTTCAGTTCTTATATACTGATTCAGCCCTACTTGAGATCTTTGCTTCTCCAATTCCACTGCTCCCAGATTTCTCACTCCTAAGAAAAACCTTGTCCTTTTCAGGCAGCAAGGAACAGGTAGGATCCAGTATAGGCAGGAACTCTCACAACCTTTGGCAATTGTTATTTGCAGTTATAACAGCTAAATGGTACCAGCTACAATGGTGCAGAAGGCCACTTTACTTAATCAGCACCTGAGGAACTGATTTGGCTTTCCATCTGTTCTTTGTCCCATAGTTACTCTGTTTCATACTTGAGCCTAATGGACTATAGTGAATCCTGAATAATAGCTGTAAAGTTAAGCTAAGATTAGGTCCCATCACCAGCAGCTGCCCAGATTAACTCATCACTCCTTGCCTTGCTGTTGTGCACAATTTCCCAGAAGTGATATCTCATTGCCCCCAAGGAAGTCCCTCCTGTTTCCGTGTTAAAACATTATTAAAAGGTAATAGCTTCCTGCTCCTGGGCCTTATTCCTTCTCCATATTCTTCTGCCTGCTACAGTTATAGGATAACTTTGCTTGGCTCACCCACCCAAAATTCCTCACCCACCCAACTTCCTCAGATGAAGAGTATGCCATTTGAGATAATGGTGAACATAACTCTTTGGCTGTTAACTCCCAATTTGGCAGGCACCCCGACTTCTTCCTTGGATCCCTGTTGGTGAGGCCTGCTTGTTGGTTTCAGATAGCTGGTGCTGGACTGCCCTCTTCTCCAGTATACAAATGGTAATTGGAATTACAGGGTGCCTACTGACATTCCTGTGTGGCATTGAATCCCCAGTAAACTTCTGTGTCGAATACTTTCTTCAGTCATTCATTCCCTTGGATGCTCCCATCATCAACACATGTCAGCTCTTGATCTTCCAACCAATCGCAGACACTAGTCCTGTTTACACATGACTCATCCTTAGGGCATCCTTAGGTGTTTGAGTTTGGGTTACTTCAAACAAACCCTGTTTGTGCAACCTCGGGAGAAGTTGGGAAGCTTCCAGTTCTATTTTAGATTAACAACAGTTTAGTTTGTTGCATGAACTCAAAACTGTGTTTATTCTTAAGTATGGCTATTTGAAAGAAGCTTGCTGTGGTTTGAAGCTGACTTGTTTCAATTAAACATAGCTAAAATGAAGCATATTATATCCAGATTCAGGTGATGTGATAAGCTGTAGTGAATCAAAAAATGGAAACAAAAGCTGCTCAACGTTTTTTGAACAGCAGGAGAGGAGTGGGAGTGTATGAATCCCACATTCAATGTGGCTTGTTCTCTTCATACTAAAATGTGCTTTAGTGTGACATCCAAATTGCACCTATGTAATAATTTCTAGGGGAAGAAAACCATGAGGGTATATGAAACAAGTAAAGAAATATCCAGGTAGGAAGGAGTGTTGAAAAGCCTTCTCTCTGTGTGGAAGATCTGAATCGTTTTGATGGTATTGATAAAATGTAGCTTTGGCATTATTTCCCCAAACTACATGCACTTAATAGTATTTTAAAACTCCATTTTCAGATAACAACACTGCTGTCTCAACTTAAACAAAATAAAGAATACAAAGCTGTTAGAGAGAGACACCCATC
The DNA here is from genome assembly GCF_027172205.1 of Podarcis raffonei. Taxonomy (NCBI): domain Eukaryota; kingdom Metazoa; phylum Chordata; class Lepidosauria; order Squamata; family Lacertidae; genus Podarcis; species Podarcis raffonei. The sequence goes on from NC_070610.1 coordinate 38,131,649, forward strand.
AATTGTACTATTTTCAATTTCCTGGGCTGACAAGTGGTATCAGTTCCCAGATACATTCTTTTGCTGTTATGACAGTAACATCATGTTACAGCCACTGAGTCAGCGTACAAAATTCAGTCTGCAAACAAGTGCAGAATTACAGAATTCTTTTATTATTCATCTTGTATTCCTCCTACCTATTTTAAAAGTTCAACTTGCATAATATTTTAAAATGTTTACTTGCAAAGTGCTTTCCTTCCTGGATCCTGGTCACTCTCTTATCTGTGCCCCGACAATAAAATATCTAAGATGTTTGTGGTAATTCTCTGCTGATGGCAGTGGTTGACCTTCCCCAGATGGACATTTCTGAGCTTTGGAAAATTATTGGGGGAAAGCAGAGTTTAGTCCCAGGAATTTCCAAAAAGGCTTAGAAAGACTGAGCCTATTTGGAATAGGACAAAAGTGCATTGTACTCTTGTCTAGTTTTGCCTCCCCCCATGCTTTAATTCTCCACAGAAATCTACAAAACTAGATTAGATTTATTTTTCATTGCATTATTTGCTGCCGTGAACCTCTGGACAGATTAATTACTGGAGACTGGCTCACACAAAAAATATGGAAATGATAATGAGTTTTACATAACAAATGTTGTCTCTATTTTGAATTACTTTATAGATTTCCATCTTTTATTGGTGAATTTGTTGATCCTAATACGTAGGTGCAAAATCATTACAATTACTGAAAGGGCTTTCCATGTTATTTTGCACCATCACTGTTCCTTACCACGTCTGCCAATGCTGCTCACCATCTTGACTTTCTTCCCTGGGCCCTATCCTGACCTGAAGTCAATTCACACATTTACCAATAAGGTATGCAGTGTGTGTGTGTGTGTGTGTGTGTGTATTCTAGCCCTCAAATAGTAGATTTGGATTTTGAGAACAGTAAATGAAACACTTAATATGGTTTCGATTCCTTTACCATGTGCTCTTTCTAGATATTTGTGGCATTGCTAGTCCATGGAGGAGGGGACGTCAAAACAGCAATTTATTTGTATATTTCCCACTGCAAATAAATATCTATTTTCAAATTAAGGTTTGATGTTGGCATGCAAAACTGTAATCTGTTGGATTAAGTTTGGTTTCCTAGCAGTTTGAACTTTGGGTGGACTGAACAGATGACGTCTGTGTCTAAGCTGATAGATATGGAATTAGTTGAGGATTTGTGATTTTTCAACATTGCAAGTCAGGGTTGCTTTTTGTCGTTGTTGGAGGAAGGAAGCCTGAATTCGACAAGGTCAGTTTGAGGTAAGCTAGCCAATCATTAATGCATCGTTTGTTGTGTGGCTCGTCTTAACAAAATGAAGAGGATATTGATTTCCTCACCACTCTGGATTATGGTGGGAGAAGTAGTTTAGAAAATGGCATACAAGGAATCATGGAATTGTAGGGTTAGAAGGCTCCCCAGAGGTCATCTGGTCCAATGCCCTACAATGCAGGAATCTAAACACATGGTCCCCCATCCAATTTGAAACCATACCATCTGGATGAAACTTAAAACATATGGAAAAGCCATCCTGAAAGTATATCACCTCAGAATGATGTTTGTGTGTCACATGTCCAGACTGATGAATCTGTCACTTTTGGTTTCCCCCCATTTTTCACTTTTTCCAACTGTAAGTTTAGTTTGTTGCATTTCTGCCTCAGTTTGCTTTATTTTAGTTTCACAAAAATTGTCAGCATTTTCGGGCTCATGTCTACTAATATATATATTCTTGTATGCAATCATGCCGAATATATACATTTTTGCAAGCAGTTTTCCCTATATAATGCATTTTCATAAGTTTTTTTCACTCATATGTACATTTTAAAGTACACTTTAATATAATTATTTTGTTTTACAGTGTTTGATTTGAAAGTTGCAAAATTCAGACATGTGTCAATTTTGAAGTAAAGCTGTGTTTTGGTTGACACATTGTTTCCGGAAGTGTGCATTGGAGACAAACTGAATTGTCCTCTATCCCAAGTCAACTTTTTGAATATTCCTTAATATTAAAATATACCAATTCATGGAAAGCTAGCATGATGGGGAAAGTTCTAGCCCCTTTGCTGAGTCTTGTTTTTTGCTTTAAAAATAAAACAATGAGACAAAGCTTTCAAACATATAGTCCCTGGCTTGTATACAAGCTATTCCTTGTGATATTTCTGAACATGTGTACTGTAATTTGGGCCTGAGATGAAATGATAATTTACAAGTTCTTAGTAATGCTGTGGCCTGGAGATGGTGGTTGTTTGGTACATTTACTTTAGGCTGGAATCAATGTTTTCAAAAGGAAAATGTAGTGTAGTCTCCCTGGTCATACAGTGACAAAGTAGAGAGGATAATGAGTGGAGTTATGGATTGCATAGATGTGCAATTGGAAGAAACAGTCCCTCAGACTTTACCTCCTAAATTTTTATGTCATTCTGTTTTTGAGAGGGATTTCACTTATGCATCGTGATTTGAAATGGCAGCTCTTACCTGGATTGCGTAGATTGATCTTCTGAGGACTTAGGGATTGGTGGTCTTGCCTTTTGGACATGTGATTGGATTGCATAGGTATTGAAAAGGTTTTGTTTTGTTTTTTTGAAAGACTGAGCCAAGAAAAGAAGCTGAAATAACACTAGCTATGAATAGTTTTAGAATCCTCATTGAAACACTCTTATTGTCTTGTTGGGCTTTTATAGTAATGGATTAACATGCTACTGTTCAGTATTACAGTTGACAATAAATACCAAATTATTTCTTGAAGTTGTGCTATAAACTGTTGACAACCGCTCCACAAGTTATCCAGGGGAGACTTTTATCCTAATCTATCTATATTTTATAGTGCAGATTTTTTAATCTTGATCTATCTGATTCGAATTTGTGCATGCTTCTTGATGTAGGGTTGATCTTCAGGATCTGTGGTTACAGCATAAATTAAACGCAAGGACATTCACAGTTTTTATTAGCATTGACTGCCAAAACAGTGTATATAAGATTACAGCATTGAAAGTGGAGCATTCTTGAAAATGCTAGACCCAGTAACGTTTACTTATTTATTTGTCAAGATTTATATACAGCTTAATTGAAAAAAAAAACTCTATCAGGTTTACATTGTGTTCATTGGTGCTGGGGGACATATTGAAAGTGGTAAACAGAATGCTGAACTATTAAACTGCGCTGGGTCAGTGATTGCCTCTAGAAAATAAACCCATTGCTGAAGAACATCTGCTAAGCCTCCGTGTGTGTGTGTGTGTGTGTGTTAGCTGAACTGATCAACTGAGGGTTAATTTGGGAGGATCCATAAACATCTGTAAAATTTGCAGATTGAATTGCTGTGTAATTGCAACACCATCTGCTGGACATAAGTTCAGACTACACTGAGCGAAGAAGCCATGCAGATGGTGTTGATGGCAGGATGATAATAGCAGCTAAACCTGTGGTCTGGCTTGTTAGAATAGTGTTGTCATAGATGGGAATTCAAGGCAGGATCCCGCCCATGAGAATTTAACTGAAATGATCTTCTCCTCTGATAATTTGTGGACCCCATTTGTTTCCTCATTAGTGGGTAGACAATATTTTTTTTAAAGGCCTGAGACAAGCAACTATCTCAGTTTTACTCTCCCAGTTGCATCGTTCTACTGAAGCAGCAAAAACAACAAAGAGGTTTATCCTATGACACTGTAAGGATTAACCTATTTATTGTGACATGAATTTTCATAGGCCAAAATTTGCCGAATCCATTTAGCCAGATTCTTACTCAGATGACTAATCAACTTTGTAAGTGGGTATATAAAAATGCTCTTAAATGCATACGCCACAATTAATATGTTCCTCTTTAAGATATTACTCTTTGTTGTTTCGTCTGCTTTATGGTAATAATAACACAAGGTACCATTCAGCCTAGTTGTAAAGACTACTGAGATAATTGAATGGGTCCAACAGTGTGTTTGTGAATGAAGGAAGTTCTTCCATGTGTGCAAGCGCCCTCAGTTCAGTGGAGACTCCCATAAACAGAAGTAGGAAGCAGATTCTGCTGTAGCCCCTGTACTATATACCACACTGTTCCTGAGGATTCACCAAACTCCCAGAGCATATTTTGTTTTGGAGGGAAAAGAGACTGCAAAAAGAAAGGTTGAATTGGTGAAAAATCATTCACTTCTGCCCACGCTTCCACAGAGCCTCCTCTAGATCAAAAGCCTTTCTGTGAACCCATAGTATTTAAAACACTTTGAAAACTAATACTAATGTAGTTGTGCCTAAGTGAAATGTTGAAAGCCTGCTACATATATATGCTATACAAATGCCATACAGCTTTTTGTATCTTGAATGTAGCAGCATTTCTTGCCACGTAAGTTATGAAAAGCTTGTGATTTGATAAGTTTTCCCCCCTTTTAATACTGGCACCTTATTAAACTGCATTCCTTCCACCTTCTGTCTCACATTCACCTTATGTTTATGAGCTGTAATAAATTACTTCTCAGCACATCATGAAGCAGGTGTTATTTGAAGGGTGGAAACGGAGGCATGATGTGGCATAGCACACATTGGTTGATGTGCCACATATAGTTTGCTGTTATTTTCACAATTAAAATTCAACTCTTTTGGGATACCTTTGTTGTGCTATACCCAGAGGAATGTTATCCTTTCTGTGCCTTGAGTTACCTCAATAAGGAGGAAGTTCCAGAATTCTCAGAGCAGAAGTATATTGGGAATCTAGTAGAGATTATTTTTTGTGTCAACTGCTGTCTTGTTTATGACTAAGATTGATCTGGAAACCTTTAGGGCTAAAGCATTAGACTTTCCAGTTGGAAGTAAATTACTTAATTCCCAGAGTTGGGACCTGCCAGAGGCTCTAGTATTGTGAAGGGACACAAAAGGTGCATGTTAGCGCACTGAGCAGCAGGTCACATTCTCTTCCCTCAAGAAGCAAGGGACAGCAGTAAATTTCTACTCAAGATGCCAGTCAGTGTTAATTATCTCATCAATCTACAACGTTTAATCACTGGTTTTTATCCTTCTCAGGTTTCTGTCAATTGTAAGCAAGATTAATTGCTGAATCCACATCTGGCTTGATGTCTGTCTATTTTTATTTGTTATCCTGCTTCCGCTACTTTCCTGCTTTTTATACAGCTTTACCGCAAACAGGCAGGCACAAATACACACAGGCATGCGTGCACACACACATTTTTGTCGTAACATAATATGAAATAATTCTGTGATATATATTCATTTCATTAGCATACCATTTTAAACAAAATGACCAGAGTTTCGTGAGTCTAGGGTAGTGATGTTAAATTTTCAAGAATAATCTTTTGGAGAATTTTCTCAATTAATGAGAATATTAGAGAATTTTCATTTAAAATAGGAGAATATTCATTTTAATGCATTGAAAATGATATAATTTAGTTTAATTTGTTGTTTAGTAAAGGAACCACAGTGAAAATATGTAAGCACAAGCCTACTTGTCACTTGCAAGTATCAAATTGAAAAGTAAAACATGTTTTATAGTTAAAGTTAAACCATTCTAAGGTGATGGCACCAGTAATTGTCATGTTATGAGGAAACTCAGTAGTTAAATCCTATTTTATTCTTCCATTAGAACATGTACATGTTATAGGACAAGTCAAAAAATACAATTGGCATGTTAAGGTTTGATACAAGAAAATTCAGTAATAGACTATCTTGTGCTTCTAATAGCTCTAACACTTCATAACTGTTTTGTTGATGAAAACACAGCTTGATAAAAAAACCCTATATGCATACATATAAAAAGAAGCCATTAACATTAAATCTATTATCATTATATGATAATATATTTCAGAATGTCAGTCTCTGTTAAATGGCACCTTGTACCACTGAATGGCACTGCAAAAACCATTTACTCGCAATAAATAAAAATATAGAAACGTCAACTGTTTAAATCAAGAGCGCCTCACATACAGTTACACACAATTGTATAGGTCTAGGTACTTTAAGTGTATAAAGTGTTAAAGCTACTTTCTGTAAAACAAATAATCACACTGTATGGTTAAGGGTACAGAATTGCTATGAATAAGATCACACCAAAATAGGGGAAAAAAGACTAGTTGAAATACATATGAATTCAAATGTTCATCAAATTAAATGAATAACATTTTTAAAACTAAAAATTAAAATGTTTTCTGTAGTTCACATTTCAGAACTGCCAGTGGTGAATGACACAATGCCCACTAATGCAACTGTATCAAAAAAAGTATTTATTTGTTACTTACACTGGCTAGACTTATTATTTACTAGATTTTTTAAAATGTGGGTTGTAAAACTGGTTCTTACATTAGAATTTACAGTTTGTGGAGAATTTTCTCCAGAGAATTTTCTAGCAGAGAATATTCTCACCTCACATCACTAGTCTATGGCAACTCCACAGAATATGAGAGTAGACGTAATTGGGAATGCTAGACCATATGCAGAGTATGCATTATACAAGATCAATCAGGAAACATTACAGAAAAGTGTCAAATGCAAGAGTTCTATACATGGCATGATGGTGACCAACTTGCACTGGTGGATTGGCAGCCCTTTGGAAGCAGTTTCCACACTATAGCAGGCTACTTAAAATAACCCATAAATAATATAAAAAGGCAATCCTGAAAGCCGTAGCCACAAGATGTATTCAGATAGTTTATAAATAGAAATAATGTGTGACAAATTTCAGTTATTACTGAACCAGATTTGTTTCTTGCAAAATTTATCAAATATTTGCCTGAGGTATAAGTCCCCAAATTTGCTTTGAATGTTGCTTTAGGCAAAATCCAGCAACAACTTAGCAGTGTGATTAATTTTTCTTAGATTCCTCTTAGTGAAATTCATTTGTCGTCCCTCATTGTTCCTCAGATGTTTTGCCTGAGGAGAACCCCTCCTCTTCACACCAATTAATGTAGAATTTCATCAGTTATTTATTTAAACACAGTGTGAGTGCTTCATATAAATATACAATATCAGATATGAGTTTTATTTGTTTCGCAACCTGCTCTAAGACTCAAGGAAGGTAACTCATATGAAACACTCCCCTCCCCCATGAAGTTACTCTGAGACCCCAAATCCAGCATAAATGGGCCCAGTCTTTGGTAGGTCTTCAGAAGGAATACTACAGAGCAGCCATTGAAATATTGTTCTTACATATATGTGTGTTTTTTTCTGTCTGAATGTGGTACACAGATGATTTTATCCAGTGCTATTTTCTAGAAAAAAATAAAAATGTTTAGGGGTACTCTCATTTTGACTCAGGAAAATCACAATTTTATAGTTCACATAGGGAAAAATAAATACAGTAAATGGACAAAAGCACTGGCTGAGGAAGAGGTGTGGGGGGGGAGCACACTGGCAGGGTGCCATCATGGCTGCCCCCGTGCCCGCGCTGGGCGCCACACCCCTATGGGCACCACACCTCCAGCACGCACACCACTCTCCTATGGTTGGCATACTACGGCCCCAGGAATTGCGCCACGCCCCTATGGGCAGCGCGCCACGCCCCAGGACACCTGCTCTCCGCCCCCACCTGCTCTCCGCCCCCCGGTGCAGGAGCATGAAGCTCCAACACTGGACAAAAGTACAAAGATACACAAAATATTTAGGGGTATGCGTCCCCCCCCAGAAAAAAAACACTGATTTTATCACGAGGGCACCCTTGGTTAATCCTAGACATTTCTATGTAACAGAAGGCAGGCAGGAATCATTCAGCTTTTTTGCTGGGTCTGAGCATTCAATACTTGAGAATGTGGGTAGCTTTATCTATAAAATGTATACATTATATGCTGCAAGTATAACTGGTTATTTGGGTTCGATTTCCAAACGTACCCTCTCCTCTGGCAAACAAACGAGAAAAGAATGGAGTTGCTCTTGGGCTCTATCATTCAAAAGATGATATATGCTAATTCTTTAATATTCATAACTTTTCCTTGGGGAGTATTGTATGATACAGTGGGTTGGGAAGGTCCTCATTTAGACTCCTGTTTTGTAACGTAGGATTTATAACACCCAACAGCCATTAAACGTGCTACACATATCCCAGTTCCCTTTGCCAATTAGATATTAACCACAAGTTTACTGATTTATGCACACATAATTTTTTTGTTCTTCTGGGTATTTTATGCCAACAAATAAAGTAATGACAATCCCGTTATCTGTATTGTAAATGGAACGTGATTAGAATGGCCATCCTTAGTGCATATCAACTATTTGAATGTTCTGTGGTTTAGCACTATTATTCTCCCTTCCAGAAGCAGCAGCAGCAGCTATGTTTAATGAGTCAGTATCACTCCCTTCTGTGCCCTAATCAATTGTCGAAACCATTCTTCAGCATAAGATCAGATTGCCAAAGAACAGCTGTATTAGTTTGTGTGGAATCTTAAAGACAATCCACCCACAAAGTCCAGCCAAAGTTAAGCAGCTTAACTTTTTTTTTTTTTTTGTAATCACTGGCACCAAGAAAAGTGTGGCATAATTAAGGGACAGCTGCCATATGGAACCCACTTCTATTCACATCACTTCATGCTAGTAGTCAAGGAAGAGCTGTACCCTTCAGTGATGGAGAATATATTTTGCAGGCAGAATTTATCCAGTTCATTCACTGGCAATGGCCTGTGACGATCTCTTCAGACAAGGTTTTCAGTGGTTCTGCACACACTTGCACTTCGCATAGCCTGGTGCTTTGCTTCATGTCCTTAACACTGGCCTCAAACCAGTCAGGGATCTCTTGGTTTATTTTGCCAAAGGAGGACGTAGCTGTGTTGTGGCTTGCCTCTTTGATGTAGTTCTACCTTGCTATTTCTGGCGCAGTTCAGTAGAGCTTATTCAACGGAATCAGAGAAATGTTCACAAAGTTCAGATGTGGTTGTTCTAGGAGTGTTGATTCATGACCACACATTCTGCTTTGTGCTTCGGGTCCTGTTTGGCTGGAGAAAGATCTTGCTCACCACCAGGGCATGATTTGTGTTGCATTCGGCAGGAGCGGAGTAAGGGGGCAGTGGAGGCCGCCCACCCTGGGTGTCACCACTGAGGGGGGGGTGTGACAAAATGGCATGCAGCACTCACCATGGGGCCTGCAGTGCACCCGAGCCACACGTCTCTCCTGGAAGTGATGTGGTGGCTTGGGCACCTGCATGCTCCATGCTGCCCCAAATGGTTTGCCCACCGCCTCCCCCTCAATTGTAGGACAACTGAGTGGGAGGAGGCAGGCAGACTCCTTGGAGGTCCCACAGAGCATTCTGCCTTGGCTCGCGCTGCCCCAGACACCTGATTGGCTTGCTCTACTGCTTGCATTCAGCACTGTGGTAGCTCCATCTGACACAAGCAAAATTCAGTCCTGATCGCCTGGTGACATCTCTCTACTCCTTCTCCCCACTCACCTAACTCCTTACTGAAGGGAACTGAAAACTGAACTTGTCAAACTGATAAATTCACTGGGAACTGACAACTTTAGCCAAGTAGTTAAGAGTTAGGAACCCTTCAAATGCAAATGAATATGCAGTCAAAATGGTGAATGTTCGTCAACCTTAAGTGAGTGCTATTGCTGTCTGAACCTGTAATATAACACTGGGAAGTCCTTTAGAAGCTGTAATTGTCCAGTTTCAGAAATTTAAGAGTAGTCATCTCTTTGAAGTGGCATAATGGTAATATCTAGCTTTCAAGTAGTTCTTTATATTTTTCAGAATAAGCATAGTGTACCCAAAAAATAATATAACTTGTCTAATGGACTATTTTCTCCACATGTGACATTAGACAATTATTATGCACATTTTTGCTGAACAGTGAGGCAAGAATTCGTCACTAGGGTATACAGCTAATAGATAAGTGAATGAGACTATTTCAGGGCTCCTGGAGAGGGAGCTGACAGAACTGACTAATCTATTTCCATGGGTTACTAATATAAAAATGAAAGGGTCAGACTTTAAAGATGTTAGTATGGTGCAAAGCTTTCAGAGTACAGCAGTCTCCTACCACTACTTCTCTTTAACCTTTAATAATGCTGTGCTGTACTAAAGAGATATGAAAGTCTGTGTAAGGCTAATGTTAATTTGCATCCCATTTCAGAAGGGCAATTCTCACTGCAAATTTAACTTCATCCTCTTTTTTTCTTCTTCATTGTCATCTAAGCTATTTAGGTATCTAAAGAACTAACGGTGAGAACATCATGGCCAGCTTTCTTTTCATCCACTCAGAATTTCCCATTGAAGAGTTAGTAAGGTTAATCTTTGACTGTTGGAAGCTGTTGCTTAACAGTGTTCTTCTAACCTGATTTTCTCTAAATTGATCAGAGCTTTTATTTTGTTCTTAGGGTACGGAAGTAGTTGAAAATGCAGTGGCAAGAAATGTGCAAAGATTAAGAATGCACATTTTGTTCCCTTTTCATGTAGTATGAATACAGTGACCATCCAGCCCTTTGCTACAAATATACTGCAAACTGAGTTGATAATCCTACATGTCAGGGACATGTCATGCTATGCCTGCGCTATTGGGAAAAGATTTCCTCTGGCATCCACCACACGCATTTTTACACAGAAATACGCTGCCTGTTATGTCAAAGCTCTCTGGCAAGGGAAGCAGAAGTCCCTTTGTTGGAATTCCCCAGCCCTTGATATGGGTTAGGTCCAGAAATCAGATACATTTTCAGGACACATGATCCCTATATGAATGTTTATCAGTGGCCCTTCCTGAAAAATGTAGATAATTTCTGGACCCAAGAGGCCTCTCTGCAACAGGCTGGGCTACCCTCAATCTTGCTCCACCCTAAACCGTTCCCCACTTCCCTGATTTGGGACAAAGGTATGCAGCTGCAAAGTTTACAGCATGTTTGCAGAGGAGTTTAACAAACTATATTAAACAAGAAGAGTGCTAAGCAGTAATTGTGTTTCTTTCCTACCCTGCCCCCCCCCCACTTGGGACTTGATTAACTGGCTTCTTGGATTGTCTCATCTACTAACCAAATAAGTAAAATGACACTAGACTTTTTTTAAAAAAAGAACTTTCAAACTTCATACTGAAACAATTCAGTTAATAATCCCCTTCCAACTCTTCCAGTGATAGGGAATGCAGTTCTTCATGGATCTGGGGACTATTGCAATTTTTTTTACATACTAAACTTTCACTTCTTCTTCTTCTGGATTTTGTCATTCACAGAAAATCCAGGAAGAAATGCGTATCATGGTTGAATGTATTTTTATCTGCATAATTAGTACTAAATATTAAAGTCTACCAAATGTCTAAAAGTTAAGCAACATCCCCGCAATACAAATGTCATCTGGCAATTTGTTCTACCAATTGCTATTTAGATTGTCTATGACGCATAATTTTGCTCTCTCTCCTTGCCCTTCCCACTAGTACAGGTAATTATAGCACTTTTGAGTGTGCACCTGCCCTCTGTGAATACGGTAACTACTAATATTGTTCCTCTCTCTCTCTCTCTCTCTCTCACACACACACACACACGTAACCAGACTAATATATGGTTCCATTGAGAGAACTTGATATCAAGACATAAAGATTATAAGGAAAATAGAATTTAATAAGACTGTGTTGACAGCCATGTATAAGTTTGCTTAGACCTTGCTGAAAACAAAAGGTGAAAAAATACAGGTGTTTACACCTAGCTGCCACATCTTTATTGTGGTCACGGCATCTATTGCTTACAGCATTCATAATTTTGATGTAAAACAGATCAGGATGCTATAATCTTTCTGCTAGCTCACCGAACAACAGTGACCTGCCATGGTACAACCCTCCAGATAATAAGGAGTGGCAGAATACCTTAAGACAGCATGACATGTTGTCTCATAGTACCTGTTGCCATCAGTCTTGGAGGTATAGCTGGTAGTCAGTTCTGCATTTTACTGGCCTGTTTCATCACAGAGGTTTCTGCAAATTTTAAGTTCGATGGGCAATCCTGCCAGTCCCTGTGGCCAGCCAACCATGATGTCAGCTGGCTACACAGGAAGGTCCCCTTTACCCCTCTGGTTCCCTGGCGGTTGGGCTGGGCTGCAATCGCCACCTCTGCCTGGAAACAGGTAAGCAGTCTTCCTTAGAATTCTCAAGCAGTGTTGGGTAAGAGGATGCTAGTGTTAAAAGGTTTTAGAAATCAGTCTTTTATTATAAGGACAGGCTTCTGCTATCGACTGTGTCAGATTTATGGATGTGATGCTATGAAGCTAAAATGGCACTGATTATTGAATTCTATCACATTTTTGAAACTCAAAGGAAGCTAGCAAGATTCTCTCATTCACTGTACTGTCTTTAAGCAAGAAGTATAATATCTAGATAGGATTGTCAGCTGCTTGTTCAATACATTTTTTAAAAATACCCAAGGGAAGGTGCTTTTTATTTGCATTGCCCAATGCTATGAAAATATATATTATATATATTAAATATTTTTCTTTCTATTTTAATCACATTACTTTTTATCTTGCCGTTAGTCAGGTCCTCTGCTTCATTGCCAATACTTATGAATTTATTTAAGAATAAAATCCTAGGTAAAAAAAAATAAAATAAGAGTTCCTATTTCAAAATAATTCATATATTTATGAATAAATGTGGACATCAAAACTGGAAGACCTTTTGGTGGTTAATTATGAGCCTTTAGATAAGGAACTGAAGCTGGAGATACAGGGCATCAACGTTTATTCATGGTATGATCTTGATGAAAATAATTCCCAGCTCTGCTATTTATTTGGCTACTATGTTTGCAGATAGTGCTATCCTCAAACAACTGTATCCTTATTATTTGTGCTGATGGAGAAAAGAAAAAAAGCTGGGGATTTTACTATCGCAGTCAGTTAATATAGTAAAGGTAAAGGTACCCCTGCCCGTACGGGCCAGTCTTGACAGACTCTAGGGTTGTGCGCTCATCTCACTCTATAGGCCGGGAGCCAGCGCTGTCCGCAGACACTTCCGGGTCACGTGGCCAGCGTGACAAAGCTACCCTGGTGAGGCAGAGCCGCACACGGAAACGCCGTTTACCTTCCCACTAGTAAGCGGTCCCTATTTATCTACTTGCACCCAGGGGTGCTTTCGAACTGCTAGGTTGGCAGGCGCTGGGACCGAGCAACGGGAGCGCACCCCGCCGCGGGGATTCGAACCGCCGACCATGCGATCGGCAAGTCCTAGGAGCTGAGGTTTTACCCACAGCGCCACCCGCGTCCCAGTCAGTTAATATAGGCTGGGGTAAACCACTGAGCCCCTCTTGGGCTTGCCGATCAGAAAGTCGGTGGTTCGAATCCCAGTGACGGGGTGAGCTCCCGTTGCTCAGTCCCAGCACCTGCCAACCTAGCAATTAAAAAGCACGCCCAAAAGTGCAAGTAGATAAATAGGTACTGCTCCAGTGGTAAGGTGAACGGCATTTCCGTGCATTGCTCTGGTTTTGCCAGAAGCGGCTTAGTCATGCTGGCCACATGACCTGGAAAAAACTGTCTGCAGTCAAAAGTCGGCTCCCTCGGCCAGTAAAGCGAGATAAGCGCTGCAACCCCAGAGTCGTCTGCACTGGACTGAACTGTCAGGCGTCCTTTACCTCTACCTTTCCCTTTTAATAAACACACCCCAACGGCAAAAGTCAATTCATTTCTACAACATTTTACAGGTGTTTACTTATTTTCATAAGGAAAATGGTAACTGGTAAGTGGCTGAAATTTGGAAACTTACTCAAGACAATTTGTGACAACATCCTAGAAGGGCTACACTATAAATTGGCCAGTGAAAAGTGTGTCTGTGCTAAACATTTTACCCCACAAAATTGAATGGTGGTTATATAAGACATATGTCATTTGCTCCTTAAAGAATGTGGACAGATTAATGATGAAATTAGTGTGTTAGGTAAACCTTCTAGAATAGCTAAGTGTATGTTAATGAAGACTTAAAATGTTGGGAGGCTGCCTAATATTAGTTTATATTTTTATGCTAGTCAGTTACAATTTCTGTATCTCAGAAAGGGAAATGCCAAATAATCTTATTTTAACAACAACACCCCCACTGAAATATGTTCTATGATCTGAAACAATGTAAGAACACCAACTAACTTTTAAAATATATAATAAGTGTTTTGAAGAACTGGAGAATATTTCAACAGATATTATTCCATACTACTTCTCCCTTGGCAGGAGGTTTGTATCTTATTATGTTATGTATTTCATAACAGATGGATTAATGGGAAATTTGTTGATGTGGAATAAATTAGCTTCAATTAAACTAATGGATTCAGAATAATTTATCTGTTAGAAAAATCAAAGCAATCTATATAAACTTTTTTGGAAGAGCAACTATGAAATAAATTTAGTGCAAGGTTCCGTACTGGTGTTACCTTTCCACATGGAGACTGACTAAAACTGCAGGACCTGAACAAGCAAGGCTTGGCAAGTCTGTTAGAAGTGCTGATACACCTATGTAGTGGAGATGTACACACAGATTAATAACTATTGGGTTGAATTTCTATAACTTGCATATAGTTGGTTGGATTCAGTCATGAACTGATTTATTCCAGCTAGATGGTAAACTTCCAGCAAAATTTGTAGGAATACTATAGAGCTTCATTTTGTTTATTTTCTCTAACTAGCTTTTTATGCTCTAAGCAACTGTTATGTACCAGACTTGGTTCTTGTTGTGTGATATGTGGCTATTGTGAGCTAATTAGGGTACTTTAAGTAGAACAACATTTCTCCTGTGGTTGTATGCAGCTTTACATTACTTTTTCTCATTAGCACCCCAAAAAAACTTGCAAGTGGAAATAATATTCATGAAAAGCAGCCCAATCCAGCAATTTAGATTTCCTTAGGGTGAACACTTAAATTTCCACACTCCTAAGTTTAATGACAAGTCCCCGCCTCCCAGCTCATTGATCTTGTGTGTCATGTGAAATTCAGTCAAAATAGCAGATGTTTTCTCTGGAGAATTGTACTAACCCTCTAGAAATAACAACATGCAGAATACCAGTTTTTAACTTAGATGAGTGTGACAAATGGGAGTACCAAGAGAATGTGCTTTCGACTTTTCTTAAAATTGAAAAAGACCCCTAAGAATTAATTTTCATATTGAATGACAATATCTGTGCTCGTGAACTATTGTTGCAGCCTCCTTTCTCCCACTCTATTGTGCTCTGGTGCTAATATTTTGAATTTGGACACCATGGCTACCTCTTGTTGCCATTAGGCATGGCTTTTTTTTTTTTTAGTCGGAACTTGCCGGAACTCAGTTCTGGCACCTCTCCCATCAGCGCCATTGCCATTAAGGTAACAAAGGAGACATTCATGGTGAGTTCCGGCACCTCTTTTTCTAGAAAAAATAGCACTGCCATTAGGGTCGACCCAAAAAAATCTGAGGTAGCAGCTCCATTGCCAAACACATGCCCTTCTATTTTTCTCACTTGTTCCTGTTCATTTGCCAGTTCAGGTAAGCAGAAGCAAGTCAGGATAGAGAGTAGAAGCACTCAATCCCAGTCATGGGATTTTGTGTGAATCTTCTGGAAATTGTTCTGGCTAACAATATAAATGTAATCCTCCTAGAGACTTTCCTTGAATATTTTGATGTGTTTAACCATCTGACTTACATCATTAATTAACTTTCTCAGTTTGTTATGGCTTTAAAACAAGAACTTCTTGCCTGCTTAAACCTACAGTATAGTACTGTTATTACTATTTACATTTGCGTGTGGCTATATGTATACGCCTTAACTCGTTTTATTATGGCTGAAGGTCTCCGTGAATGTTCTTGCTGGTAGTGGTTAGGGAACGTGGAGTATGCCAGTTTTGGCTTATGTCAGTTTCTAATTTTTCCCCATTTTGTGATTAAAAAATTATACTAATGAAAATACTTCAGCATTTTAGTTTAGACTTCTCTTAACATGCCTATTTTTCTGCGTAATTTTGCCTAATATGCAAAACTTTTGCCAAGTGGTCTTCTCTAATATAATGCTTTTATATGCATACTTTTTCTCCAGTGTATGCAGTTTACAACATGCTATTTGACTGCAGTACTACATTACAAAATTCAGTATTTTGAAGGATGACTGTGTGGTCTGTATTTTTTGGAAAGTGTGAATTAGATTCAGCTTTAAATGTGAGCTGAATATTTCTCCTCCATCTCTAACAGCAATTCAGTGGAAACATTTCCACTCAAAAAAGAAAGAAAAATCTACACAATTTGATTGTGAGTTCAGTTATTGCAGTGACTAACACACTGCAGATCTAACTCAATTAAGCAAATAAATCAGAATTGTTCATGCTAGTTGTATCTGTTTGATCAAGCTGCCTGTTGATATACTAATGTTTGGCCTTGTTTTAATGCAACATGCCATACCCTGTTGAAGGTACAAATTCCCTTCTCCCTTCATGATATTTACATTTGTTGTGAATTGGTGATCAAAAGAAGTTGAAACACTAGAAATGTGTGTCGGTTTGGCTTTGCTATCAGATTCTGGGGAAACAAAAAAACAAAAAACAGGTGGTGAAATCTCAGTCCAGGGCAGTAACCATTATGTTAGTTTGTTCTGCCGTACAGAAAGCACAGATGTTAAGTATATGGCAACAAGTCTGTTTATATTCCAGTAGCTTGCTTTTAGGAACCACTTTTCTATCCAAATGTGTTATGTTCTGACATGTGCAACCCATTCCTAACTTCATGATGCAGAACAGAATGGCACAATTGGTATTTTACTATTATTTTAAAAATGCAAATACATATTGGAGAGGTGTGAATGACAAGTTCTGTCTATTTTTCACCAAATGTTTCTATTAAGATTTCGTTTTACAGTGCTTATGCTAAGCAACACCTGTCTTGGGCTGCATAAATGACTGGGCCTAACATATGGCTAGAGGGGGGAAATGTGCTCATGTTTGCCAAATAAGATGGGTATATTTTGAATCGGGGATAATTACCACAATGCCCTCAAGATTCAAAAGTCTGTACCTTGCAGTAGGATGACTAGAAAGGCAACTCAGCAAGGGAACATTTCACAGGGCGGAATATTGTCCAGTCATCTATACCAGTCATAAAACAGTCATCAATAACAATGTAGTTCTCAATTCTACATGCAGAAAAGTATATTTTCCTACTCAGTTTGTTGCTCTGTGCTTTTCTTCCATTTTTTACTAACTCCCATGGAGAGGTGAAGCACACTTTCAGCAGGAGCTGATTTTGTTCTTAGATGAAATTAGCTCAGTTGCACATGTCCTAAATGTGGCTTGACTTGAGAACCTGAGAAAATATATTTTCTGCTTGTACCACCCAAGAGAAAGAACCTGCAAAATGAGTTCTAGGTGTGTGTTTTTTGTGTTCTTTGAGTTCTTTGAAGTTTCTTTGAGTTCTGGAACCTCAGCAAGCCACTGATTATGATGCCTTAGGGAAGGGGGAAGGAAACTTACCACAGAAATTGCCCTTTTATGCCTTCTTTCAGAATTAGAATATCTGAAAAGTGCAATGGGTTAAAACCATTCTTAGGTGCACAGCCACAGTCTGTATGATAAACAGCCACAGCAATTTTCCAAAGCATAACTTTTATCCTTCATTTCCCAAGGATAATGTGATTGCCAGGTTTTGGTAAAGGCTGATCAAAGTGGAATAAAATCACCTCTGAATTTATAGCATTGCATCAGCCGCTTGCACAGCGTCACTCCCACAAAACAAGTAGAACAGTCAGTTGTAATGCTTTGAAAGGAAATTAAAGTCTTTCTGATTCTGCAAACACTGCAAAAAATATCAATGTGTCTACATCAAAATGTAAATAATTCTTTTTCTAAATGTATGATATATTTGGAAAGTCTTGATGAAGGGGAAAGCAAATACAGGAAGCTGCAGATTAAGTTTGTAAATCTCTGTGTGTACACACACACACACACAGAGACATACACACACCAACCTGTGCTTGTTTCAGAATTGTTGGCAATACAAGAACTAAAACTTTCAGAGATTTTGAAGAGTACTGCCTAAAAAATAGGAAAGGTGACCTTGATACTTGGTGACTTTCCTCTTGTCTGCTGAATAAGTTATTTGGCATGGAGAAATAAAGTTACTTGTCAGAAATACTTCACTTCCTATTCAGTCTGCGCACACTCAACGGCTTGCTTTGAAGAGGACAATATTGGCACCTGAAACCTTGTTTTGTTTTATTTCCGTCTGTAGTGTTGGTGTAATTGGTGATGAGGACATTTCCTAACCTGCATACAACCTGCCTTCACAGTTAATGATCAATAATGTGAAATCTAGTAGCTACTAGTTTCAACTGGTCTTGCTGTTCTTAGGATCCAACCTCTTTTTGTTGCTTCTCTGAAAACTGAGTCAGTAGAAAATCCATCATCTGTAGGCTACAGTCAAAATCAATAAGGGATATAATCACTTACGATCTTCCTGGAAGACTTTCCAAAATCACTTCTCTTACCTGTTTTTAGACATGCCTTTTACATAACTTTTTCAATCATTCAAAACTTCATGTTAAATTTAATGACTTCCTGCAAGACGAATACACTACACTGCATTAACAGAAAATGAAGAATACTAGAGACAAGAAGTTTCCCTAGACTTGTGTCAGGGAACTGCCATCTGAGACGCAGGAGGTGAAAGGGCTCACGGAGGGTGAGAGAGACCAGTCAGCTGAGGAGGGGACCAGCAGGGGGAGAAGTGGAGTTCCAAGGGAAAGTGAGTCGGAGGGAGGGCTCAGAGACACTTCCAGCGAAAATAGTGGGGAGGTTTCAGGACCTCCTGTAGGGACACCCACTCCTCGCCGGAAACTGTCACGCCGAGAGTCCAGAAGACGCGTTTCCGTTAAGGAGCTTTTATGCTGGAAGAAGTTCCGCAAACGCCCACTGTCCGATTCAACGAGTGACTGATGGAGCCATGCTTAAGCAGCTCCGTCACAGACAGAGGTTTGTGGACTTAGCCAAACTCTGAGGGACTAGGATTTTACGCACAAGCAGCTCACCATCCCATCACAGCAATCGGACAGTCCCTGAAAGCAGCTTGTGCAGAGAGGCATCATGAGCAACCCAGCCGGAGCCGGGGGAGCAGGAGGAGCTGGAGAGGGTCCAAGCCTGGAAGAAAGGTACAGGGTGTTGGAAGGGGATAAATGGAGATTGCAGAGTTTTGAAAAACTAAAAGGGAAGGTGAGAGATTGGCTGCATTATCATCAAATAAATGAAGTGTTTAAATTGGATAGTAAAATTGGCTTCCAGGTGGAAAAATCAAAATTAGAGATCGAACTGTTAGAATCCAGTACTAAGAATTTGTCAAAAATGTATAATTTGCTGCTGAAATGGAATACACAAGATGAAACGGTTAAATCAGCTATGATTAAATGGGCTCAGGACATTGGTCATAATATTTTGTTTGCTGATTGGGAAAAGTTGTGGACCACCGGGATGAAGTTTACGGCATGTAATGCCTTAAGAGAAAATATTATGAAAATGATATATAGGTGGTACATAACCCCAGTCAAGCTTGCAAAGATTTACCATTTGCCTGACAATAAATGTTGGAAATGTAAAGAAAAGGAAGGTACATTTTTTCACCTTTGGTGGACGTGCCCGAAGATTAAGGCATTCTGGGAAATGATCTATAATGAACTTAAAAAGGTATTTAAATATACTTTTCCCAAGAAACCAGAGGCCTTTCTCTTGGGTATTGTCGGCCAGGGGGTGTTAAAGACAGATATAACTTTCTTTATGTATGCTACAACAGCAGCAAGAATACTCATTGCAAAGTACTGGAAGACACAAGATCTACCCACTCTGGAAGAATGGCAGATGAAGGTGATGGACTACATGGGTTTGGCAGAAATGACGAGCAGAATCCGAAACCAGGGAAGAGAAGCAGCGGAAGAAGAATGGAAAAAGTTCAAGGACTATCTAAAGAAATATTATAAAATTAATGACAGTTAGAATGATGTTGGACTAAAGTAAATGGTTACTATTAGTAATGGTTAAGACAAGGAGAATAAGGATGATTAGCTAAAATTTATAGTAAAATAAGGGAAGATTTGCTGAGCAATTGATTAGAATTTGGAATACAGAAATGGGAGGCATGAGGAAGTCGAAGAAGAAAGGTTCAAGAAATTAGGATATGAAATGGTACTTGTTTTCTTTTTGTTTGTTTGTTTATGTTCTGTTTTTGTCTCTTGTTTGTTTATGTATGTTTTGCTTGTATGATTATAAAAATTGTTTAATAAAAATATTTTAAAAAAAAAAAAAGAAAGGTACAGGGTGTTGGAGCTCCAGCTAGCGCTGCAAACGGCGAGGCTAGAGGAAAGGAGGGCGCAGGATGCAGAAAAGACAAAAGGCGCCCCACTAGCAAGAAAGATGCCAGGATTGGTGCAGAAGTTTGGGGGGGACCCCAGGAACTATCAAGCCTTTAGGACAGAGATGCAGTATGCTCTCGAGCTGCAGTTTAACGACTTTCCCGACGAGGCATCGCGAGTGGCGTTTGTGATTGGCCATCTCGAAGGGGGGGCGAGAGACTGGGTTAGACCCCTGATGGCAGGGAATAGTGAAATGCTGAAGGACACGAGGAAGTTTTTTCGCGCCATGGATTTGATGTTTTCCAGCGAGATTGAACAGGGACTGGTGCGCAGACAATTGATGGCTTGCAAACAGGGGAGCCGATCGGTTCGTGAGTACTGGACTGAGTTTACAATGTTGATACATAAATTGGGATGGGACCTATCGGCGGAACCCATTCAAATGCTCTTTGAAGAAGGGCTTTCTTCGGTGGTGAAAGACGAACTTTCCCGGGCGCCCAGGGCGGAGTCTATGGACCAGCTGACCAAATCAGCGCTGACCATTGGAGCGCGCCAGGAGGCAAGAGCCTTGGAGAAGCGGGAGGGGAAAGGAGAGCGTTGGAGGGATTTCCGCATTCCAGAGATTCCAGAGCCAAGTTTCCCGCCAGGAGAGCCGATGGAAGTTGGAACAGCGCGCGCGCGCGCAGTTTCAAATCCCAGTGAAGGGAGGAAGAAGGAGGGAAAGAGCGCCAAGAAATGTTATCTCTGCCAGCAGCCAGGTCACTTTGCCAGAGTCTGCCCGCAAAGAAAGGAATGGCAAGGGATGGCGGGAGCTGTTGGGGGGAAGGAGGAGGGAGTCCAGGAGCCAGTAAAAGCCAACGCCTGGCTGCCACCGTCAGGGCACTGCAGCCAGGCCAAGGAGCAGTAAAAGTGCCCACTCCGGAACCTCCAAGACCAGCCCTAGTAATAGAGGTGTTGCTAGAGCTGGCAAACGGATACCCACTAAAGACAAAGGCGCTGTTGGACTCAGGCAGCTCCTGTAATTTTATGAGTAAGGAGTTTGCAGCTGAACACCAGATACAGACACTCCCTTTAAGCAACCCCCTGCAGGTGACCACGATCGATGGGAGGGAGCTGTTGGGAGGAGAAGTTAGCCTACAGACCGTCCCAATGGTTATGAGGGTGGCCAGGCACACCGAAAGGATAGCGTTCAATGTGGCCACCCTGGGAGGAGCTCCCGTCATTTTGGGAATGAGCTGGCTAGCGTTGCATGACCCGCTAGTGGGCTGGCATCAGAGAGTGGTCTCCTTTGGGTCAGCACATTGCCTGGAACACTGCAGAGAGGGAAAGGTGCCAGAAGGGGCAAAAGCCTTTCTAGCAGGGACGGAAGTGGCAGGCAAAGGGAAGGTGCCCAAACAATACGCTGACCTGAGCAAGGTCTTCAGCGAAAGGGAAGCAGATAAACTACCACCGCATAGAGACTTTGACTGCCAAATTAACCTGGTCCCTGGGGCCCAGCTCCCCGTGGGCAAGCTGTACGCCATGTCAGACAGGGAAATGCAGGAGTTAAGGGAGTTTATTGATAAAAACCTGAAGAGGGGCTTCATCAGAGAGTCCAGAGCGGTGGGGGGGAGCCCAGTGTTTTTTGTGGACAAAAAAAACACGGATAAACCCAGGCTTGTAGTGGACTACCGGCGGCTAAATGCCGTGTCAGAACCAGTGACTTTCCCCATGCCCAGGATTGATGACATTTTGACCAGGGTGAGGAAGGGAAAGATATTCACGAAACTGGACCTGAGAGGGGCATACAACCTGATACGAATAAAGAAAGGGGATGAATGGAAAACCACCATGTTCACCCCTTTGGGGGCTTTTGAATATCTCGTTATGCCATTCGGATTGCAATCAGGCTCCGCCTGTTTTCAATCGCTCATGAACCATGTCCTGGGACCTTTGCTCTACAAGAATTGCGTGGCCTTCCTCGATGACGTGCTGATATATTCAGAGAATGAGGAGCAGCATGTAAAGGATGTCAGGGAAGTGCTGAGCCAGCTGCAAGCAAACCAGCTGTGGGTGAAATTGGAGAAGTGTCAGTTTCACACCAAGGAGGTGGAATTCCTGGGGTACCGCTTATCAGACAAGGGATTAGCCATGGATCCAGGCAAGGTCCAGGCGGTGCTGGAATGGAAGACACCGAAAACGAAAAAGGATGTGCAAAGGTTCTTAGGGTTTGGGAACTTTTACCGTAAATTCATCAAGAACTTTGCCCACTTAACGGCTCCCATCACGGACAGTCTAAGCAGCAAGAAGAAATTCGTTTGGACGGCGGAGGCGGAGCAAGCATTTGAGGAATTGAAAAGGGCATTCGCTTCGGAAGAACAGCTCCTGCATGTGGATTTACAAAAACCCATGAGAGTGGAAACTGATGCCTCAGACCGGGCGGTGGGGGCGGTGCTGCTTCAGCCAGGGAGCAATAAGTCGGAATGGAGACCGTGTGCCTTCTTTTCGCGTAAGCTGAACAAATCCGAGAGGAACTACACCGTATATGACCGAGAACTACTCGCCATTCATGAAGCGTTCCGGAGATGGAGACACTTACTAATTGGCGCACAGCATAAGGTGCAAGTGTGTACGGACCACAAGAATTTGGAGTATTGGAGAACGGCACGAGTGCTCAACCAACGACAAGTGAGATGGGCCCAGGAGTTCTCCAAATTCCATTTTGAAATCTGCTATGTGCCAGGTCCAGAAAACATCAGAGCGGACGCTCTCTCTCGCAAACCTGAATATTTGGAGGGGGAGGGAGCGCCTGAAGAGAGACATATTATCCCAGAGGACCACTGGGTGTGTGGGGCGGCCTGGGTGGGGCAAAGAGAACTGGTAGAGGGAACGGTAAATGATGAATACGCCCAGGATAAGCTCAGAGGTTTAAGGAGAGAGGGAGAAGACCCCGGAGGTTTTGAAGAAAGAAACGGGGCATTGTATTACAAAGGGGCACTATATATACCCGAAGGGGAATTGAGGGGGAGAGTACTCAAACAGCTGCACGACAATCCCACAGCGGGGCATTTTGGGCAACACAAGACCATGTGGTTGGTGACCAGGGAGTTTTGGTGGCCCAAGGTGAGGGAGGGTGTACGGGAGTATGTGAGAAGGTGTGACCAATGCCAGAGAGCCAAAGGAGAAAGGCGGGCACCAGCGGGGTTATTAGAACCGTTACCCACACCAGAACGACCGTGGGAGGTGGTATCGATAGATTTTATGACTGATCTGCCTAAATCCCAGGGGAAAACCGCCATACTAGTCGTAGTAGACCTGTTAACTAAGATGGGTCACTTTGTAGCTTGCTCACATGCAGTCACGGCGGAAGAGACAGCGAAATTGTTTGTAGAACATATTTTTAGGCTGCATGGCGCCCCCTTGAGGGTGGTCTCCGACAGAGGGAAACAGTTCACGTCCAGATTCTGGAGGAAACTTATGAGCTTGTTGCACGTAGAGGTCAACTTTTCGACTGCCAGGCACCCTGAGACCAATGGGCAGGCGGAGAGGGCAAACGGTATCCTCCAACAATACCTGAGGTGTTATGTCAATGACAGAGAGAACGATTGGGTCGAAAAGTTGGCGCTAGCGGAATTTGCTTACAATAATGCAGAGAATGTGTCCACCGGGATGAGCCCCTTTTTGGCTAATTATGGGTGCCACCCCAGGGCGTTTCCAGGGGGAGGAGGGGAGAGATGGAGTGTCCCGGCCGCTGAACATTTTGTAGAAGAAATGGAAGCGATCCATCGTCAACTCCAACTCAACTTAGAAAGGGCCAAAGAAGAATATAAGAGGCAGGCAGACAAGAGCAGAAGGGAAGGTGAAACCATTAGGGTGGGGAGTCAGGTCTGGCTATCAACCCAAGGGTTGCCGTTCAAGGGGGGTTGCAAGAAATTGAGACCCAAAAGATTGGGACCATTTGAGGTCATCCAACAGGTCAACCCAGTGGCTTTCAGACTCCGGTTACCGAACCACATGAAACTGCACCCAGTATTCCACAGGTCATTACTGTCACCATATAGGGGGGAAGGTGAAGGGGTATCCACACAGGGGCCAGCCATAGAAGAAAGGGAAAGCAGCAACCATGTGGCGGAGATCATCGGCTCCAGGTGGAAGGGTAATCAGGTGGAGTATTTGGTCGCGTGGGAAGGGGAACCGGAGTCGGAAAACACCTGGGTGACGGCAGAGGAGGTCCGTGACGAGATCTTGATCGAAACGTTCCACCAAAGGTTCCCCAGGAAACCTCAGCCAGTAGCGAGGTTCCGGAGGGAGTACTTTGGCACCACCGACGATGAGGAGGAACTGGAAGGATTCAGGGAATCGGAGTTGGAAGGAGGAACAGACTCCGATGAGGAGGAGTACTTGGAAACCGGAAACAGCAAGAGGTGGAGGGAAGTGTTCGAAACTTCGGAAGATGAGGGAGGTTCCTTCAGGGGTTTTGCTCCCTCGCCTCCCGCAGAGGAGGGGAGGGAAGGGGGTGAAGGGGGCCCTGGAGGGGAGGTGGATGTCAGGGAACTGCCATCTGAGACGCAGGAGGTGAAAGGGCTCACAGAGGGTGAGAGAGACCAGTCAGCTGAGGAGGGGACCAGCAGGGGGAGAAGTGGAGTTCCAAGGGAAAGTGAGTCGGAGGGAGGGCTCAGAGACACTTCCAGCGAAAATAGTGGGGAGGTTTCAGGACCTCCTGTAGGGACACCCACTCCTCGCCGGAAACTGTCACGCCGAGAGTCCAGAAGACGCGTTTCCGTTAAGGAGCTTTTATGCTGGAAGAAGTTCCGCAAACGCCCACTGTCCGATTCAACGAGTGACTGATGGAGCCATGCTTAAGCAGCTCCGTCACAGACAGAGGTTTGTGGACTTAGCCAAACTCTGAGGGACTAGGATTTTACGCACAAGCAGCTCACCATCCCATCACAACTTGTATTCAATGGTTTTTATTATCTACATTTTCTAAGCTATTATTTGTATAATTATTCTCAGTCCCTAATCTCATTATTTTACATTGCTGTTCACTGAATTCCGTAAGCCAGTAATCAGTCCATAACTCTTATACCCCAGACTCTGTATTTGCTTTAATTTTTAAATTGTCCTATCAACAATTAGTAGGAAGATAAGAACTACATGATTTCCCCATCTTTCTCTGTTATGTGCCACACATCTTATATCACAGACTGTGTTTCCTTGACCCTGCTTCACCTAATTGGTTTGCAGGGTCATGAAAATTATCAGAATAATTTAGGAGATAGATAATAAGCAAGTTGAATGACCTATTCTGAGGGTGAGGGAGACTATGACATAGGGCTGATACTTTTTGTGGCAGCCTCTCCCTGCCCGCCCCCCATCTTTAGTATATATTGAAATAAAACCAGTCTTGAAGTTGCTTTCATGTGAAATAAACAAAAATAACTATGGCCAACATCTCAGCTCATTATGGAACTGATTCCTTCAAACCTTCCATCTGCAAGATATCACAGTCCCAAAGAGCTAGAATCATAAAGTTAGGCAAAATTGAGAAGGACCATGTTTGGCATCTAGTATTGCCCCCACCCCACAGAAAGCTGGATCTACAATGCAGGATGCAACTGTGGAATATCTTGTAAATGGCCATTCAGCTTCAATTTCTATACTTCCAGCAAGGAAGCTCAATGTAGTGTAAAACCTTGCTCCTTGTGACCTCACCCAACCTCCTGGCAAACTCCTGTGCCCTGCTTCATTCACCCTTTCCCTTACCATGTATTAAATTTATGGTTGAAATATTTGGGGGGAAATCTGATGTGTGTATGACAGCTAGAAGAATGCAGCTTCAATTTACATTGTATTAAATATGTGAAACTCTTTTGGCTACACACAATAAATGGGCAACATAATGTTTTAGTTAAGATATTTTTTTATTTCCAGTTGTGGAAGAATGAAACTATGGTTTTTTTTTTAGTTTTGAAGGCCACGGGGGCGGGGATATCAAAAGGAGCCTGGTGTGTGTATCTTATTTCCAGGGCCTCTAGACCAAATGAGCCATGTACAATTTAGAGTCCCTCCACTGAATGGACCAAAGATCCACACCTGCGCAGCAGCTCAGATTTCATATCTGAGGCTTTAACTGATTGGGAGAAGCAGCTTTCAAAATTACAATTCTGTTTACAATCCCACTCTTTTGGAAGTTCACAAGACCTTTTAATGTTCATTAAAAGTTTGATAAACACTTCTACTCTTTTTCCTTGCTGAATTATTTAAGAGTGTAGTTATTAATAGAGCCTAAACAATGTAGATTCATTTGAGCAGGAAATGAATTGTGGAAATACTATCGAGAACCATTTAGCAAAGCCACTTATTTAACCATGTGTTTCAAAACAGAGGGGGAGTTCATTTATTTAATTTCCAGTCCCTGGTTTAGGGAATAACGGTCTTCCATCAAGTTTCAGGGAACCACAATTAAATATTCTCTAGCTACAGTTTATATAAACACATTCAACAAATCGCTTTTCAATGTAGCAGTTATATATTTAGGTGGGAGAACAAACATAAGACATTGAATATCTTTTATCTGAGAACTAAAAGTGGAAATTTCATTACTGGCACACAATCAATTATTGAGGGCATTTACTGATAGATTTTCAAGGGCAGGGAAGCCATTGTGGTCTGCATGTAAGTCTTTAGACTTCATTTGTTTGGGAGACTTTGTAAAAACATAAAAAACACAAAGAAGTAGCTTTGTGCTGCAGATAAAGACACAATGAGTTGTAGTAAAACAGACTACAGCATTTATTCAAGAGGAAAACAAAAAAGTTGACTCTGAATCAGTTCTCCCAGCCCCACCATGGGTGCTACAAGATGCCGCCATTTCCCAGCCAGAGAGAGAGAGACATAAAACACTGCAGTAGAGCATCTTTCATGGGATGCTTAATACTGGCAGCCACACACTAGTGACTGCCAACTAGTCAAGCTGGCTGGACACCTGCTTGACTAACCTACACAGTTTTCCTGCTGTAAGGAAGGATGGGAGGAATAGGTTGCCCCCACTTGGCATGCTGCATGCATACTGCACAAACACACAACTTTCCCTTTCCCCTGAATCACTCCAAACATTTTCATTCCCATTCCTGAAAACTGGTGAAATGTCACCCACTGATTGGCTTCCCTGTGAAAGAGGTGGCAAATGGAAGGAGAGAAGCTCTAGTTAATAATATCCTCACATGCTCTTGAGTGGTGTTGCTGACTCAGATACTAGATGACCAGGTACTTCTGTTAAAGAGCCACTTTGAGGAACATCATCTTCTGTTAATCCAGGGTAGGGATGGAAACGCTTCCACCTTTGCAATTACAGCCCTGATTACGGGGAAAAATTTTGAACTTGTTATAACAAATGTTTATCTTCCTCCTGGAGGCAACATTGCAGACTTATACAATAAATGGGGAATCTTGGAGGAACATCTTACTCTTTGTCACTCCAAATACCCCAATATACCCAATGTTATAGCAGGGGACTTCAATGCTCGCATTGCAACAAACTGGGAGTCCTTAATCAAAGCCAAATGGTGGATAACCCCAGAATTCATTAATGACCTCTCCCTCCATAATCAAAGACTTTCCAAAGACAAAAGGGTAGGGGTGGAAGAATATGTCAATACTGGTTTCTCTCAATTCTTCCATTTCCTATCTTAAGCGTAAAGCAAGTTATGTCAGTATTTCCCAACCGGGGGCCAGGATATTCCAAGGGGGCCACAGGTGAAAATTACATAAATGGGCACAGCATGAAGCTAGGGGGCCACAGAGGGAAGTGAGAAGAAAAGAAAATCATTTTAAAAATAATAATCCTGATTGCCTGTATATCTGCTTGGCCAATCACAAGCAGGTAAGGGGGCAAACCTACTGCTTCTTTTTGCCATGTGCATTTTCTTGGAGCAGTCCTGCTTTGTTTCCAGAAGGAGAGGCTGATTGCTGTGGCTCCCATTTTGACCACTGCTTGTAGCTGCCACCAGTACTGGGTCAGGTGGCAGCCTATACCTGACTTTGCAATGTGCGGCGTGCAATTCACCCCAGGGCCTAGCAGATTGGAGCCTTTGGATGTTGCTGAGGGGCGCAGGACCTGCCAGCAGCATCGACCTGGCTCTGCAAGGCATGGGACGAAATCCACCCCAGTTTTTTTTAATAACTAAAACATGTTCTTTTGACAAACAAAACATTTAAATAGCTGCCTTTCTATTGGGGGGGCACAGGAAGGAAACAAGGTCAGAAAGGGGCCACGGTCAGAAAATGGTTGGAATACACTGAATTATGCAAGTGTTAAACCTGTATCCTGATGGGAGGCTGAGAGAGGCAGTGGCTTACCTAAAGCTATCTAGTAGTACTTGAACGTTTTGATTCACTGTTTAATTTCAGCCACCACACCAACACTTCTATAATACTTTAATATCCAATTAGTGTCATGGACAGGGGTGTTTCTTTTGTCGTTTTTGCATTTTATTTTATTTTTACAATATTTCCTAAAACCATTAATATCTGCTGTTGAGGGACTTGTATTTTGCAGGTAGTTGATTGACATCAACTGAAGTTACAATTTAAATTTCCCTAACTTTAAATTTAAATTCCTCTAAGCAAGCTGCAATACTTCCATTTTTCTTTCTTTCTTTTTTGACATGCTTGCTCAACTTGCCCTGTTTGTGTGATTCTCTTGGAATTGTGATATAAGTGTACAGGATTGAATCTTAAAGACGGTAGCCAAGAGGAATAGGAGAACAGCTTTGTTCCTGGATGTTGTCTGGATGGCTAGAAAAGATTTCTTGCTAAAACTGTTAAGTACAAATTATAGAAGACATTTGTAAGAATAAAATGTTCAGTTACAGTAATTTAAAACTCAAACTTAATTTTCCTGTCTAGTTTCCAAAGAATTATACTTAAATGGCTAGTTGGCAAAGAACTCATGCATGAAATTACAGGACATCTTAAGACTTTTCTTAAAAGAATATAAGAAATGCCATACTGGTTCAAGTAATGGCCTTATCTGGACCACTTTCCTAGTCATCACCCTGAGGACTATAAATCTTAAATCTACAAACACACTTAATAAGAGTGCAACAGCCTCAAGATTTGGCCACTGTTGGGGAATAATAATAAAGTCCTATAATTTTCCCCTTTTGGGAGAAGTGGATGGAATCTGCAGTCATACTATTACATCTAGAGCTGCTATATCTTTCTGAATGACAGGGAAATAGATCCAGAAACTTTTGGCATTACTTTTGCTTCAGCAGACTCTTGTCTGCAACATTCTTTTGATCTCTTGATTGCAGGGGCACCACAAAGCATTTGAGGGGTCCCTGCTTCAGCTTATGTCAGCTCATACAGAATCTACTTGGCACTTGGAGCTTATCTAAATCCAATAAATATTTAGGGTGATAGCTCTGTTTTCATTTCAGTGGTTCCCATTTCCAAACATTTAAGTCATGTTTTTATTTATTTATTTATTTATTTATTTATTTATTTCAGTGGTTTGTATGATGCTTAATCACAGATGTCTCTAAGCAGTGTACAGAAGACCTAAAACAATAAGTCTAAGGATGACTTAAAACTACTTGAGTGAGATTCTAAATCGGTTTCAGGCTGATAGACATAGTAGTAAAAACAGAGCTAATTATGGGCGGTCCATGCTACAGATGGAAAGGCAGGGTGTGTGTGTGTGTGTGTAAACAAATAAAATATGCCATTGCTTTCTCTTTCTTCTGCTTCAACACCCATCCTTCACCCTAAGGTCCCAGGACAGGTTATAACACTAAAACACAATGTTTAAAACAGTTTAAACCAGGCTTCCTCAACCTTGGCCCTCCAGATGTTTTTGGCCTACAACTCCCATGATTGCTAACTAGCAGCACCAGTGGTCAGGGATGATGGGAATTGTAGTCTCAAAACATCTGGAGGGCCAAGGTTGAGGAAGCCTGGTTTAAAACAACTAGAAGTCAATATGTGCTATTGACTTCTAGAGATTATGCTGTGTTTTGTTTGACAATGGCTAAAACCCACATTGCAAGGAACTGCAACTTCATAGTGCAGTGGGTAGCCAATGTGGTCCCCCACCCACTATAGGTTTGCTATCCCTATCATCGTTGGCACATGAAGCCATGCATTTATGTGCAGTAAGGTAAAAAAGTAAAGGATCCCTGGGCAGTTAAGTCCACTCAAAAGCAACTATGGGGTGCGGCACTCATCTCACTTTTCAGGCTGAGGGAGCCGGTGTTTGTCCACAGACAGCTTTCCAGGTCATGTGGCCAGCATGACTAAACCACAAGTGCCAGAGCACAAAGAAATGGCGTTTATGTTCCCGCTGCAGTGGTGCCTATTTATCTACTCGCACTGGTATGCTTTTGAACTGCTAGGTT
Source organism: Podarcis raffonei (assembly GCF_027172205.1). NCBI lineage: Eukaryota > Metazoa > Chordata > Lepidosauria > Squamata > Lacertidae > Podarcis > Podarcis raffonei. The sequence goes on from NC_070610.1 coordinate 38,162,276, forward strand.
GGCAGGAGCTGGGACAGAGCAATGGGAGCTCAACCCCATTGCATGGTTTCAAACTGCCAACCTTACAATAGGCAAGCCCAAGATGCTCGGTAGTTTAAACCACAGCGCCAACTGCGCATGCAATAGCTATCAGCTTTACCGGCTATTATTGCATAGTTTGTTTCAATGCTACTTTAAACCAGTTCTGTTGGTCATTTGTAGTGGCAGTCTTTTTTTAAAGCCTGCATGTTGAGCTGCTGCTGGGCAAAGATAGCTCTTCATATTGTGCTGCTGCCACATGAAGGTTATATTGTTCACAGCAGCCCAAATATCTGAAGTTTCGGGTGCTTCTCAAATCAATATGGAGTTACATTGTTTTAATGGCTTACTTTAGCAACCTATTATTATAAGACTATACTCCTAACCCATCTGACCTAGAAGAAAGTTCCACTGAATTCAATAGGATGACTGAGTTAGGATTGTGCTGTGATTAATTTATCAAGGTAGTAACACTTGCAACTACTAATACTAACTGAATGAACAATTCATTTCCAGTACTGTACAAAGCACACGAAGGTAAACACATGAGTGAGGGTCAAACTACTTGTTATGTTTACTGCATAACGTGCAGCTACATTTCTCTTCATTTTTAAATTAAATATAGGCATTGGGAACCCCAATTGTTGTCTGGATCACAGCAAACTGGAAGAGGAAAATTATCTCTTCTCCCAGCTGAGAGTGGAACAAAAACTCCCCACACATTAATGCATCTATGAACCACTGGGAAAATGCACTAAGCATAATGTGTAGTTTGACTCTGGCAATCTTCCCTAAGGGTGGAGTTGTCAAGTGCATAACAAATTAAATGTATTTTATGATGACCTGTGCTTATGTTTTAGGAATTTAAAACGTTAATGTTTCCTAGCCAAGTATGTTTGACTTTACTAGGCTTCTTTACTGTTTTTCCAATATAGTTCTTAAAAAAAGAAAAGACCTACAACAATTCTGACAGCGAAGAGGGGGAAACTTGTTAGAAATTTGGGGTAGAAATAGAGACATACCCATTCTCCTCCTCAGTGAACATAATTTGAACATAATTTGAAGGTGGAAAGTCACTATAGTGCTAATCCCTGTTGTTTGTTCTCACCATGTTTATCCTTTCTTGAAACAAGAGATCCTATTTTTAGCAATTATGGTAAGTTAGACTGTAGGCAGCCTCAGTCATTTTATTACATTACAGAACATGGTTTTCTTTTTAGTTGATGGCTGTTAATATAATAAAAGTGCCCTCCTTTTCTGCCAGGGTGGAGTGTGATTCTGAAAGATGTCCATGTATTCTTCTGCTTCATTTCAGACAATGGCTGACAGGATCTGTTTTCTTATCCTGGTTTTCCCCTTAGAAGCTTTTAGTGAGGACAGAATGTGTGTCCTATATTTGAAAACATCCTACCTTTATATTTATCCAGAGAATAGGCACTGTGCCTGTTTAAATGTGTAACTTGCAAACTCATATGGCTTGCACAGTGGTCAATTAACAGGCATATGCTGTATCTATGAATACCTTAGGGGTTAATTTGAGTTAAGAAGATACCACATGTGATTTTGAAACTGGCAAAAACTTGGCATATGGTATTGAAATAAACATTACATTGACTGTGATCACTACAGAACTCACAAGAATTAGAAGCTATAAAATATTTCATCTTTGTTGTATATTCGTATGTGTTTATTGGTTGTATATTGGTATGTATGAAATGTACTGGGAGCCAACCTAGACATTGTGTTATTCCTGTATTCATCCACAGATAGATATATTGGTGGCACATATTTGCAGTGGGTAGTAACCTGTTCTCAATGGTGGCAAAGGGTTAAAGAGCCCCTCCCCACACAGTTTCAATACAACTAAACTCCCTGCTGACTATTTTAAAAATAATAATGTTAATGCATGCCTCAACTGAAGTTCTGAGTGATTTTTTTCTGACTCTACCTAGAACCTGGGTATCTATTAACTCTTCTGTACTTGTTCCAGTACAGATGCTGTGGTTGATGGGTGTTAAGCAGCATCTGAAGGATCACAGGTTCCTCATCTCTGCTATACATTGGACAGCATTCCATGAGTGCATTATATTACAGTGGTGCCCCGCAAGACGAACGCCTCGCAAGACGAAAAACCCGCTAGACGAAAGGGTTTTCCGTTTTGGAGGCGCTTCGCAAAACGAATTTCCCTATGGGTTTCCTTCGCAAGACGAAAGCCCATAGGGAAATCTCCGGGACAGCGGGGAAGCGCAGCGCGTCTTCCCCACTGTCCTCGGACCTCCTCCGAAGGCTGGCGGCGGGGCGTAGAGACCTCCCCCGCCGCCAGCCTTTGGAAGGCTGCTCCGAAGGCTGGCGGCGGGAGGAGGTCTCTCCGCCCCACCGGCAGCCTTCGGATGGCTGCTCCGAAGGCTGGCGGCGGGGCGGAGAGACCTTCTCCCGCCGCCAGCCTTCGGAAGGCTGTCCTGAAGACTTGCGGTGGGAGGAGGGTTTTCCTTCCCACCGCCAACATTCAGAATGCTGTTCTGAATGTTGGCGGTGGGGAGGAAAAACCCTCCTCCCACCGCAAGCCCCGGGAACAGAGGAGAAGCGCTGTGCGCCTTCCCCTCTGTTCCCGTACCTGTCCTGAAGGCTTGCGGTGAGGAGAAAAGCCCTTCTCCGCACCGCCAGCCTGGCAAGCGGTCTCCATAGGAACGCATTAATTGATTTTTAATGCATTCCTATGGGAAACCGTGCTTCGCAAGACGAAAAACTCGCAAGAAGAAAAAACTTGCGGAACGAATTAATTTCGTCTTGCGAGGCACCACTGTATACTGGAACAGTTTCAGTATAATAAGACACTAATAGTTAGGGAGCAAAACTGAGTTGTGTTTCTATCCTACACTCTGGATAGAAGGCATCATCTCTGTCTGGTAGGTTGGTATTCAAGGAACTAGGATAAAATGGTGTGTTCTCTCCTGGCATTTAATCAAGCAAAAAGTTCATAATGTAATGCAGAACTAACCTTTTGTCCACGGCAAGAGGTTGAACTCACTCTTGCTGTAAATTAGACCAGTCACACCTCTACAAAATCCTCCAGCCATCTGCCATCGCTCAGTAAATCCTATTTTATATTTCCATTAATTCTTATTTGAAAGATTGAAGTAGTCCACCCAGCTGCTTGACAGAAGCATCTTGTCTATGGGGAGAGCTAGAGGAAATGCTGAAGTGATGCTGAATAATTTTAATTATGTGTGAAAAAATATATTTACAGGTGTCTGTTTTTTTAAACGATTGAGTCAGTAAGCAGTTTGAAAGACTGCAATTCAAACAAACTTGGAAAAGGAAAAAGATGCATTTAATTATGGAACTTTCTCTACCAGAAATACAGAAGAATTCTGAAACTAACCCGTGTGAAACAGTAATCTTTCTGCTTGCAGTATCTTGGTGATGGGAGCTGAAAAATATTTGTTAAATACAGCTGGGATCAGACAGTTTGTAGATTTAATGGTGACTGCAGCAGCTCAAAAAGAGCGAAAGGGTTTTGCAAATGACACCTGGCTGAATGTATAGATCCTATATAGCAGCTGTATCCTGCAGGATGCCCTCTAGATACTGAATCCAACTCCCACCATACTGAGACAGCATGTTTAATGATCGGGGATAATAGGAAGATGTCTCCCTTTAATACCTGAAATATAATAGATTTGAGAGACTAAAAAGACAGCCTATAGAATGCCAAATTTAGTGACTAGGTTAGCAACCTATTTTGTAGATTTTACAGATAGATCTTCAGCTGAAATCTCTGTTCCTTCACAACAAAGGTAGAATAAGATGGTTAATCTTACCCTCTAAGGATAATACAGTGGTACCTCGGGTTAAGAACTTAATTTGTTCCGGAGGTCCGTTCTTAACCTGAAACTGTTCTTAACCTGAAGCACCACTTTAACTAATGGGGCCTCCCGCTGCCGCCGTGCCACCGGAGCACAATTTCTGTTCTCATCCTGAAGCAAAGTTCTTAACCCGAGGTACTATTTCTGGATTAGTGGAGTCTGTAACCTGAAGCATCTGTAACCTGAAGCGTATGTAACCCGAGGTACCACTGTATTTTAACAGCTTCTGTGTTGAGGAAAGTATGATCTAGATCTTGTGTTTTCTGTAAACACTGTCTTGTGTATCTAGCCATGACTGAGACTGTCAGAAGTGACTGAGGCTGAAATACTGTACATGTCTACATAGAAATAAATCAGTTCAGTGGGCATCCTCCCAGGTAAGTTAGTAATATGTTGCAGTCTAAAACTACTGTTCTAAACCCACATTTACTACCTATTTTGAATGAGATTGTAACTAGGTAAGAACACATAAACTGCGTCAAAGAGAGAAATAGCACCCCAAGCCAAGGGGTGCTTTAAAGCTTCTATAAACTTCAGATATCTAGAGCAAAAGTTTATGGCAGTCTTTGGTTTGATTTGATTTAACCATTCTGTATCTTGAAGCATACGGATGCTGTTCCTCCCCCTCCCTTTCATGTTGTCTGTCTGAATAAATAGTGACAGGTAAAAATTGTCTGTGTCCTGTGGGAGAAGAACTGACAGCAATAGCTGGTCTGACTCCACTGCGGAGGAAAATGCAGAACTGATCTGAACTCTTGTCTTGACCTTCACTTTCAACAACAATGTCCTTAGGGATGGGCTGCCTTTTATATTTCTCATTTCATCCCATCTTAATAAACTCCTTGAACAGAAGGGATGGAGAACGTCGTATTAAGTTATTCCATTTATATTTGCTTGAAGTTGTTATAATATGGGAAACAAAGTGAATACAGCCTCATTAGTGATTAATGGAATTCATTAGGAATTAATGGAGTTAATTTAATCTTCATCAGTCCAAACGGACTGGCTTGTAGAGTGCATATGTAGCATGTAACAGAGGTCTAAATATAATTACACATGATAGGCCTTGCTGCCTTACATGCTTATTAATGTTCCTTCATTCTGAAACAGCTTAACATCATAAATCCACATGGCTCACTCACCATCTGTAACATACTAGCATGTGTTTAAATTCCCAACCGCCGTTTACGGGCTTGATTTTGGAAGGAGATTTTGTTTTGCTTTTTAAATACTTCCAAAATGAAATTTAAGAGTTTGCTGGGTCATTTATGGCAGTGCAAACGTAAATGAGATTTGCAAGTCTTTGTAAAGATTTATTCTTTTTTAAAAAAATCAAGGTAGCACAATAATGCTTATGATCACAGAATCATAGAATTGTAGAGTTGGAAGGGACCTGAAGGGTAATCTAGTCCACTACCCTGCAATGCAGGAATGTCAGCTAGAGCATCCATGACAGATCCAACCTCTGCTTAAAACCAGCTACAAATCCACCTAACAGGTACTTCATTCAACCCACATTTTACCAGCTTCCTCACAAGAATATCATGGGGGGCTTTGTCAAAAGCCTTACTGAAATCAAGATACACTGTGTCCACAGCATTCCCCCAATCCACCAAGCTTGTAACTCCATCAAATACAGTGGTACCTTGGGTTACATACGCTTCAGGTTACATACGCTTCAGGTTACATACACTTCAGGTTACACACTCCGCTAACCCAGAAATAGTGCTTCAGGTTAAGAACTTTGCTTCAGGATAAGAACAGAAATCGTGCTCCAGTGGCGCGGCGGCAGCAGGAGGCCCCATTAGCTAAAGTGTGCTTCAGGCTAAGAACAGTTTCAGGTTAAGTATGGACCTCCGGAACGAATTAAGTACTTAACCTGAGGTACCACTGTAGAGTTTATATATGAGAATATATATAGCTATATATCTTCATTTCTTTTACTGGGAGGAAATAGTTTTACCGGCTAATGGTTCTGAGGTTACTGTTGTCTTTTTAATGTCTCATTGTCCTTTCCATCACCCCTGACCATTCTTCCTAAAGTTTGCTTCTTCTGTTGCAAACTTCTATTGCAAACTTCTATTGCAAACAGTGGTAACTAGTGTTATGCTCTTCAGATGCTGTTGGACTGCAACTACCATCATCCACTGACCATTGATTGCTCTTATCTTATTCAGGATTGTGCCATTTTTTCAGTTGGCATTTTCCTCTTGCATTAGATATATATTGATGCTATCTTTATTTCAGCACAGCAAACACTTTTTTTAAAAAAAGCTATCAGTATATACATTTTGTTAAATGCATATGTGTTTCTGTGTCCTTAGAAAAAGGGGGATGATCTTTCTGTTGAATGGTTTATTTAAATGTAAAGGTTCATCATTGTTGCACCCGATGTGTATGTCTTTAAGGGGCCAGAGCAAGGGCCAGAGTAAGATAACGAGACCCAGCTTTACAGCTGTGAAGCATAGCAGGTGCTGCTGAGTTGTATTTGATTAAGGTGTGTCAGCATTTGGGTGTAGTATATAAGGAGCAGCACCTAGCTCTCCCATTACCCTGGGGGATGGGTTGGTGGTTGGGTCTGGTTTGGTTGTTAATGTACTTAGTGTAAAAGGAGTTTTTGTTTTTCTTATTAAACCTTGTTTAAGTTATTTTTGAGTCCTTTCTTTTTAATGCATGGTCTCACCAGCAAGCTCTCTGCAGCGTTACCATACTGCAAACAGCCAACATCTTTGGTTATGGGCCCAGCTGCTGAGTGGATGACTGCATATTTTTGGACTCTGAGAAAGGTTTGAAAACTCCTTCTCCTGTTAGCGTAGTTCTGTGGGTCTGGAAGAGTTCCAGAATGGTTGACCGGGTTCCTGAAGCTGAGAAGGCTCTGGTCTTCCCACAGCTAACAGATGAGAACTATAGTTTATGGTCTTTTCGGGTGGAGGCGCTTTTGACCTCTAGAGAAGTATGGACCTATGTAACTGATGACCCTCCTGACCCTGTGACTAATGCTTGGTCGAAAGGAGATGCAAAAGCCAGGGCGATAATTAATTTGGCAGTCAGCGACCAGCAAGTAGTCTATATAAGAAATAAGAAAACTGCCAAAGAAATGTGGGACAGTCTTGCAGCAGTGCATGTTAGAAAAGAGTCAGCATCTGCATTGACGTTTTTCAAGCAGTTGTACCAGACGAAGTTGCAGCCTGGTGGTGATTTGGCAGCACACTTGAGACGTCTGGAGGCAATACGCGGTGAATTAATTCGAAGGGACATGGACATACCTGATATTCAGTATGTTTTTATCATTCTTTGTTCCCTTAACGAGGACTTTGATGGCATAGCTAGCCAGATATCTGCCGTTCCACCAGCACAATTAACTGTGGAAGGGGTAACGGCAAGATTAATGGGCGAGTTGGATAGAAGGGAGGCTTGTGCCATAAGCACTCCTATTTCCAGAAGTAATGAGGAACGCCATATGCAAACCTGTGGTGATACAACTGCATTTAAAGCAGCAAAGCGTTGTTGGTTCTGCAATAAGCAAGGACATTTTGCAAAGGACTGCAGATCCAAAAGAAAGCAAAGTACTCCCAAGCCTGTTTCTGTTCGTCAGTCACGGTCGTCAGCCCAGCAGCCGACATCGTATAGTAGAGACAGAAACGAGCCGCGAGTTTTCCATGCTAGGACAACAGATCGTAAAAGACTTAAACGTGCCAAGTGGAAGTCTTTTGTTGTGGACTCAGGAGCATCTCAGCACGTTTGCAATGATCGAAGCTTGTTTATTTCTTTCGAAGAGGAAATTGGTAATGTACATTTAGCTAATTCACAAGTCTTGCAGTCGCTTGGCAGGGGTACTGTTAAACTTGACTCTTTAAACATTACAATAGCGAACTGCATTTACTGCCCATCAGTGGACAATTTATTGTCAGTAAGGTGCTTTGCTCGTCAAGGCATAACTGTGCGTTTCTTAAAGTCAATGTGTGAGTTTTTTGATGGGAACAAACGTCTATTGTATGCCCAGGAATCTGATGGTTTATATAGACTGTATTTTCGCACCTACTCCCAATCGCCTATAAATTGCAGAGCAGCACAGTCAAGCCAGGGGTTGAGGAATGTAAGGCCACATTCCGGGTGTGTCCATGAGGCACACAGGATTCTGGGACACCTGAATTTTGCTGATGTAATTAAGACAAAGAATATTGTTAATGGCCTCAACTTAAAACCATGTAAATTCTTTATGCAATGTCTATCCTGTTGCAAGAATAAGATTAAGGTTGCACGCAAGGGTAGGTGCTCAGATAGGAAAGTAACTGAGCCATTTGAGCGTGTACATTGTGATTTAGTTGGGCCACTCCCACCATCATTAGGAGGTTCTAAGTACTGGCTTACTCTGATAGACCAGTATAGTAGATATTGTTGGACTTATGCAATAGCTGAGAAGTCCCAAGCATTTGAGAAGTACAAAGTTTTTTGCAACTGGGTAAAAACGCACTTTAACAAACCTATTAAGAACCTGTTTTCTGACCGGGGCGGGGAATTCGTTTCTGAGGATTTTGAGAATTTCCTGGAAGCGCAGGGGACTACTCATGAGTTATCTTGCCCCCGAAGTCCATGGCAAAATGGGCTTGTTGAAGTTGTGCAGCGTGACCTACAGGCAGGGGTTAAAACGTATCTGCACGATGCTAATCTGCCCAAAGACTTTTGGGCTGAAGCGCTTAATGCGTTTTGTTATGTTAAAAATCGCAGTTATCATTCTGGTTTAGATGTCACCCCCTATGAGAAGCTGTTTAAAAAACGCCCTAATCTGAAATACCTACGCATTTGGGGTTCAGATGTAATTATGCATTATCCTGCTAAGCAGAAATTGGGTGAACGTAGTGTCCAGGGAAAATTAATGGGCTACCAGCAGGGGGCGTACAGAATTTACATACCAGCAACTGGCAAATTTCATATTACCAGAAGCATGATACAAACTGTAAATTGGAATGGAGTTGCTGTCTTCCAAGATACTGATGGTATAGATAATATTGAGGAAGAAGAGGAAGAAGCAGCAGCAGCAGCAGGAAATGGTGCTTCTGAATTAATGGAAAAAGACAAAAAGCCTGTTGAATCTGATTTGTTTGATGATTTAAAGTCACAGGCACCCGAGGGGAGGTTAGATTTTCTTGAGTTTTCTGACCGTGAGCTTAGCCTACAGGCATCTCTTCAATCTGACAATGATTTACAACCTGAAACTAGTGGTTCACTTAGTCCCATTAAGTCTGAGGAGTCTGACTCTCCTTCTGGACTAAGACGTTCAGATAGAAAGAGGCAGAAGCCACAACGTTTTGCAGATGAACATTTTAATACTGTGTATGCCAATAAGGCAGTTTTTGAGCCAAAAAGCTACAGTGATGTTCAGAAATTACCTTAAACACACCAAACATTATAGGTTGCAGTTTACAACATGTATTGACAAAGGTTTTGAAATTTTCTGCGATGCATCTCATGCAGTGGAACAAAATAATTGCAGGGGTGTGTCTGGTATGGTGTTTTGTTATAACGGTTGTCCATTTGAATGGAAGTCCCAGACACAAACCATTATTTGTCTCTCCACAACAGAGAGTGAATTATGTGCATGCGTTCAGGCCACTCGTGATGTAGAATGGTATCTGCAAGTATTTGCAGACCTACAGATGCAAGTAACACTACCAGTAAAAGTTTACCTTGATTCCCAGAGCGGACTTGCTATCCTGTGTTCAGAGACCAATACGCAGCGCACTAGAGTCTTAAGGTTACGTTTACAGTTTGTAAAGAAACTAATTGCTGACGAAATGATTGTATTTGAATATGTTCCAGGTGACAATCAAATTGCGGACATTTTTACTAAAGCACTTCCAAAGGTTACACATGAAAGACATGTACAAAATATGCTTTATGTTTTTGTTCCACAATGATGAACCGCAGGGGAAATGTTGAATGGTTTATTTAAATGTAAAGGTTCATCATTGTTGCACCCGATGTGTATGTCTTTAAGGGGCCAGAGCAAGGGCCAGAGTAAGATAACGAGACCCAGCTTTACAGCTGTGAAGCATAGCAGGTGCTGCTGAGTTGTATTTGATTAAGGTGTGTCAGCATTTGGGTGTAGTATATAAGGAGCAGCACCTAGCTCTCCCATTACCCTGGGGGATGGGTTGGTGGTTGGGTCTGGTTTGGTTGTTAATGTACTTAGTGTAAAAGGAGTTTTTGTTTTTCTTATTAAACCTTGTTTAAGTTATTTTTGAGTCCTTTCTTTTTAATGCATGGTCTCACCAGCAAGCTCTCTGCAGCGTTACCATACTGCAAACAGCCAACACTTTCCATTATTAAAACATCTTATCATCTTGAGCTATTTACCAAATCCATAGTGATCATAAGTGGAGAGAGAGAGAGACAGAGAGCGCACTTGCAGGAAGTAAAAGCCCACACTTTGTTTTTGATCTACAGAGTCTTTCAGTCTTAGAGTGACTGTTATACTTACAAAAGGATGTATCATGTTGAGCTATTCGTTTCTCAAGACAGCCTTCCTATTCATTTTGTGTATCCTTCCTTGACAATATGCCAACTTTGGAGCTGTGTTAGAATTGTATTGTTCAAAAATGCATAAATAGTAGCTACTCCCGATAGGAGTATGAATGAGATAAGTGCTTTGAAATTCTAATGTCAATCTTTTAATATCTGTTTAATTCAGCCTCAATAGTGTTTATCTTCATGGGCACCCTATATAATTTAAGTGAGAATAAATATTTTGTTTTCAGAAGCATTGGAAGCAGGCAGTGCAAGCCATAACCGTGTATGTCATAGTGATTCATAAGTGAAGAAAGTAGTATTGGACTCTCAGGGGGTAAAAAGAGATCTTATGTAAATCTAATTCAAATTTGGAATGGTGGTTTCAAATGCTAAGCCTAACATTAAACTGCAGGAACATGACATGTTATTTACTTGACAAAATATTGATATGAAACCAGTTTATATTTAGGTATTTCTTGACTCGTGTTATTTCAGATAGTAGTACTATGATTAACTGCTTTGCAAAAGATGAGTAGAAGTCAACCCCTAAAATGCTGTAGTTTCATGCCTGGGAAGAAAAGGACCCTAAAATGGCAAGTGTTTTTCATGAATGAAGCGGAGTTCAGATGATCAACCCAGTCATTGAAAAAAGTCTCGAGGGAAGTCACAGGGCTATGTGGGCTAGCACCCCCATTGCTGATGCACTCAGAGGCTACACACTGTTGTCCAGATCTCTGGTGTGCTCCATAGGCCAATGGAGGGACCTTCATGTAAAAGAGCTCTACATGTGTATTTTAGTACACTTGCAGAGTCATAATCTGGTATGCTCTGAGCATGTGGGCAGTGGGGAGCATTGCTTCTGAGTATGTTGGCAGAGGCGGCGGGACCAGCCTGTGCTTCCCTGTGTTTGGATTTGGCTCAAAGGGCTGTTTTGTATATTTCAATTTGTGAGGTAAAGTATACACATGTGTTGCTTCTTTCTGCTACACTGTGTAATTTGCAAACTGAATAAATAAGCTCTCTCTGCCATCAAGAGGAGGTGTCTAAGTTTCTTTTTCTTTCTTTCTTTGCATTTTACATAATGGTGAAAGACACAGTAACTTAGTTACCCTCCTGAATCATGTGGGATGCCTCAAGGAGGCATTTCATTTATTTATTTATTGTTGCCCTTGATCAGCAATGATCTCAGGGCAGCATACAATAGCTATGTAAACAGTAGTGTAGCCATAGATAAAGTGCAATTTGAATATAATCATAAATATCAAAACATTTAAATCTGAGAAAACATTTAAACAATATTATTAGATGTCTCTGCTGCTCCTTCTGACTGCCACTGTGTCTATTATTATTATTTTTAGTGATGAGCAAACACTCCATGTCACTTCAGAGTCAGCTCAGTAACTGATTCTTAGCAAGCAATGGGGGTTGGACTTATCTGTATTCCAAGATTTCTTGCCTGGTTGATAAAGTTGAATGATGCAAACTGATGATGCCACATACAAGTGTTCTTATTGTATATTATCCCTGAGGAATTGTAGTTCCCAGCACTAGACATGGCAAAGAGACACTTGGAAACTGCCAAAACAAATACTCCCAGAAACAAGAGAGGTGTTTAGGCTGGGATGAGGAACATTCATATTTACAAGGAATAAATGAGAGAATTGACCCAAATAGAGATAGATGTAGGTTGGTTATGGGGGCTTGTTATGTTGTTCACAGCAGTCAACAAGAATTTCAACAGTAAGGAGTTGAACAGGCAGCTACAAAACTAAGGCTGGGATGAATTCCTCTGCTCCACGTTTCCTGAAAATATTACCATCCCGCCAGAGAGGGGTGTTGGTTTTTCCATTGTTATACTGCAGAGAAAGGAATTTCCCGTAAATTTTGAGGGGGGGGTTCTTTTAGAAAGGGTGGTCAGCTGAAAGCTGTGGACTTGTGCTCCTTCCAGTTGGTGGGGTACAGGGGGGAAGATGGCTGTCCCCATCAATATAGTACAGACGTGTGTAGTTTGGTCTGTTGATTATGCCACTTCTAACATTCTGATCCACATGTGAGCCCAAGGGGTGTGAAATGGGAAGATTCACTTTCAAAGGCAGAGAGGATCAGAATCCTCTTCAACCCCTTCCTGGAATGCCTTTGGAGTGATTCCCTTGTAAGTTTTATTAAATAAAACAAACAGAAATGTATCCTCACCTCTCCCCCAATCTTTTGTGAAAGTTTCATTTCGTGAAAGTTTCATTCAACAAAAGGTCAGCAAAGAATTTGTTTTTGTTTTTTTTGGAAATGTTTGGCACTGCTGTATTAAATAGTTTCTCTGCTTGTCAACCAAACATGCTCAAAAAACACTTTTTGCTTTCCAAACTGGGAATGTTCTTCTCCAAATAAGAATAATCTCTACTCTGAATATGTTCAATTACAAGCTGAACTGATATTTTATTGCATCAATTGATACGGAGATTTTATTGACTCAGAAACTTCAGTTGTGGGCATAACAAAAGCATTACTATTTTAAAATTGGAAGTTTTATGGTCTGTAAGCCAAAGCTGAACAAAGCCGCTCTCCTTCACAGGAGGGAGGGGGTTGCGGACTGGCCTTGTGGTTTCCTGATTTGCAGTCTGCTTTAGGAAGAGCATTTCCAGTTTTGACCAACTGCCTAGAGAGCCAGTGTGGTGTAGTGGTTAAGAGCGGTAGTCTCGTAATCTGGGGAACTGGGTTCGCGTCTCCGCTCCTCCACATGCAGCTGCTGGGTGACCTTGGGCCAGTCACACTTCTTTGAAGTCTCTCAGCCCCACTCACCTCACAGAGTGTTTGTTGTGGGGGAGGAAGGGAAAGGAGAATGTTAGCCGCTTTGAGACTCCTTAAAGGGAGTGAAAGGCGGGATATCAAATCCAAACTCTTCTTCTTCTTCTTCTACACCCTTTCCTTCACAAGGTGAAGGCTTTTTTAAATTGTAAAGTATAATACCATATATCTACTATGCAGAAGACTTTGAGTAATGAAAATTGGACAAGGCCTCCATCTTACATCAGCAGCCTCTTTTGTGTTTGCTGCATGCAGTCTTGGAAAACCTAAGAGAAATATTTTGAAATTTTGAACTTAGATTATTTAAGTTAGTAAAAGTTCAAAATAGCAACACCGACTTTGGATGAAAATCAGGAAAGAACTTTGTAGTTCTATTCAGCTGCAGTAGTCTGTGTTGAGAGCCAATGTGGTCTAATAGTTGGGGTATTACACTAATACCTGGATTTAAATCCCCATTCAGCCATGAAGTTCACTGGCTGACCTCTGCCCAGTCACTTAACCTACTGCACAGGGTTGTTGTCAGGATAAAACTGGTAGGAAGAGGAACCACGTATGCCACCTTGAACTCCTGAGAGGAAAAGATGGGATATAAATGTAATTGGTAAATAAATCAATAAAGCAGAAAATAGCATAGATTGATTTTCCAGGGAAAACAGGAAATGCCCAGAAGTTCACACAGATTTCAAACAGTACCATTTCTTTGAACCCACTTCCTTTAATCTTATCAGTAACACATATAATAATAATAATAATAATTTATTATTTATACCCCGCCCATCTGGCTGGGCCTCCCCAGCCACTCTGGGCGGCTTCCATAAAAACCAAAAATACAGTAAAATATCACACGTTAAAAACTTCCCTGAACAGGGCTGCCTTAAGAGGTCTTCTGAATGTCAGGTAGTTGTTTATCTCTTTGACATCTGCTGGAAGGGCGTTCCACAGGGCGGGCGCCACTACCGAGAAGGCCCTCTGCCTGGTTCCCTGTAGCTTTGCTTCTCGCAATGAGGGAACCGCCAGAAGGCCCTCAGCGCTGGACCTCAGCGTCCGGGCAGAATGATGGGGGTGGAGACGCTCCTTCAGGTATACTGGACCGAGGCCGTTTAGGGCTTTAAAGGTCAGCACCAACACTTTGAATTGTGCTCGGAAACGTACTCACAAGAATGACTGTATATTGTTCAGCTCATACCTTTTTATAAATAGTCCTGCATTTAATTCTGTATTTAAGCTTACAAACAGAGAATATTGTTTAGTACTTGCTTATGTGTAGCATCTTAGTTTGAAGCCCACTCATGGGGGGGGGGACCTACATTCCACTTTGAATCATCACCTTACAATAGTTTCTAAAGTTACTACCACAAAGATGCAGTGGCTTATGAAACACAAGGGAACAAATATGCTCCGTTGTGTTTGTACTATGACAAAAGAGCACCAGTTTTGAATAATTACTTCATATACAGAAAAGGAGTAAAGTGACATTCTTGTTGGTTCACTCTCATAACTTTGTTTTTGTATATGTATGAGGGGGAAAAGTGGATTTATGATCTCAGCCCCCTGTTTGAAGCCAATAAAAAAAGCATGACATAAATCTCAAGTATTGAGAAACAAATTATGGCATAGATGGGGGAAAAATAAAATACAAATTGCTTGAATCTATGAATCATTTGAATGAACCTTTGAAAAATACTCAAAAAGAATACGGGATGGAGAGGTTAGCAGAAGTAACTTCCATTAGGTGTTTCATTTAACCATACAGTGATTTAGTAGAAAACCAAACCATTTTAAAATATTGACTAGAACTAACATTAAATTCTAGACAAAAAGCCGTGCTGTTCCTTCTCAAGGTCCTTCTCACTTTGCCGTATGTCCCACTGACATATGTCACATCACTGGCTAACTGTGCTTATTTCCTAGTAATGTATAGCAAACAGAACAGCCTCTATAATAAGTGGGGTTGAATAGACAAAAAACTAGCTATTAAAAGTGGCAATGCAGAGAAAATGCAACGATTCATTTTGTTTTCTATAAATATGATGCTGTGAAGTCACCATCTTTCAGCAAACAATTGCCATAGTACGTGAAACATTTTCAAGGCAAAAAGGAGTGGGATTTAAAATAATGGCCACTACTTTACTGATGAGCAGTGCAGGCTGGAGATGCTTCAACTAACCACATAATTGGCTTCTTCATAGGAGGACTAGTATCAACCATTTGGCAAATCCTGGGCCAATTTTCTCCCCCTTCTTCTATGTATCCAGACTAGGTAAACTATAACTTGACCTGTTTGTTTCTCATGACCAAATTAAGCATGACAGAGGCAGACATGTTTGTTCATATGTCTTCTTTGTTCACATACAAAATGGGGAGTAGGTGGTCTAAGAAGTGTGTGGGTAAGGTGAGCTGAACTATCCACCACCTTACCTGCTCACTGGTTTGCCTCTTTCAGTATAAAAATTTAACCCGCTCTTTCCTTTTTCCCCCATTACACTTTTTATCTCACCTTACTCCTAGGACCTCTGTGAAACACACATGGCCACCGCTGCTTTTATCCTCACAACAGTACTCTGAAGTAGGTTAGACTGAGAGCAGGTTTGGCTCAAGACATTGATACCTGAGGTATCAATACCTGAGGTGAACTACAAAATGGTGTCCTCGGTCCCCCACCACCAGGGAAGAAGGGGCGAGGAAAGATTTACATTGGAAACAAGGGGGTGGGTATCAAATCAACCTTACATGATGGTTGAAGGTATTAGTGCTAGAATAAATAACTTGAAAGCTGGTAGATGGGTAATAGCTAATAATACTGCAAGTAAAACAGTACCATATTGCAAGCAGTACAATAAATTGCTTGCCATTGCACTCAGGCCACAGAATGTTGTGTGCCTCTATCACAATGGTACATGTCAGGCCCTTCAGTGCTAATAATTCCAGTAAGGTGTAAACTTTCATTACAGTTTATGGATTGCATTCATGGTCTTCTCCACAAATAATGGTGGTTTAGGGGAGAAAAAAAGAGAGAGAGAGACTCTGTAATATATCTGAAAATTCAGTTCTTCCTCTAATTACACTTCTAAACTTATATTAAGTTATGTTAGTTCACTTGTCATATGAGCACAGACCAAAATAATACAGCTTTTATGAGTATTTTTAAAGCCTCTGGAAATTTGTAAAATTACAGTGAGTGGCTATGTATGTTCTCTTCTTGGTAAAACTGTGAATGTCATTTCCATGCTGTACAAGTGAGGTGTAGAAAGAAAGGGGGAGAAATAACATTACTTGGGGTCAATCGAATACAGACATATCTGTGGGAAATAGCTGGAAATGAGAGCATCTTAATTAGGACTGCTACCTGACTTTTGAAAATGGAAAATGAAATTGTGTGCTTATAGATTGCAGATGATCTAGCTCAAGACTCCCCCCCCCTTACACTAAACTATCGCCATTATTGTACATTATGAGCATAATGACAGGCTTTCAGGCAAGTTGTTTAAATATTGACTTGATTTGTATAGGCTTCTGACTGAGATGGGAAACATGCTGGATGGCTTCTTTAGTAGCATGACTAGAATTGTAATTCCAAGGCTGGGTGATGTTCAGAGTGAACAGGTACTCGCTGAAGGAAATTACTGCTATTATCATGTTGAAACACTCTATCAAAATAGCATGTTTAACTGTTGCTAGTATCTAATATATTTCCTAACACATGTGATCCAGAAACATAATGGGTTGGATCCAGATAAGGTAGATAACTCAACCTTAAAAGGCCTGAAAAACATAACAAAAAGCACCTGAATCATAGGAGCTCCCAAGTCTGCCTTTCTGTGGCTACAATTCCACAACTGTGGTAACTCTCCTCTTTCTCCATTCTTATTCACCTTACAATGTAGCTGGATGGTTTGTTTGGTTTTAATAAACCATTTTGATTAAGAGTTCACATTCTGTATGCATACCGGGTGGTCCCTCCGATTAGCAGTGAGGCAGTCACCTCAGGTGGCAGCTGCTAAGGGGCAAGCAACTGTGATGCGATGCTGGAGTACAGAGCTATCAGGCATGGTCCCCATTGCCAGTGTTGAAGTAAGGTTCAATATCCAGTCCAGATTGGCACCATGTTGCCTTCCCTCAGGCAACAAAGTGTCTTGGTGACCTAATGCTCTACGCAACTGTGTGTTTGTGTGTGTGACTAGTAAGAATGGGGAAGCACAGTATCCTTCAGGAAAAGTCAGAATTTATATCTGTGTCTTCCTCAGAGTGACTAGTTTTGTTTAGCAGGTTTATTTTAATAATAATTAGAGATGGGAAGAAGGTTGGTACAGCTAACAGTTTAATGCAAATCCGATAATCTTGACTTCTCCAAAAATGTGGAAACCAAAGCACAGCTATTCTGTGAAATTGCTACTATGATGGGGAGGTTAGTACCCATTGAATCTCTGCCTTTAAAGAAACAAGAATAACTTCTGCACCAAACAACTGCATTTTTTAATCCCAGGTAAAATACAGTGTCTTTAAAGCATTTCTACCCAAGGGAAACAAAATCATACTTCCATGCTTAAAAATTCAACAAGTATAGTTTCTCTCATCACTGTCTCTGTTGGATTTCTGCCTGTCACAAGGTATTTAGAAGCCTTGCCAGGGCAAACAAACAAACCCTTGTTAATTTTTGTCTAGCTGTTGTTGATCTCTCATTATCTTCATCATCATATTTAGTAATAGTAGTAGAGGACACTTCAGCCTTCTCTAATTAAAGTTTGCATCAGTTCCTAAGGATTTTCCTCACTCCTGACAAGCGAGAAAGCCTAGCAGATCATTGAGATTGTAGCTCTTGTACGATTGGGAGAAGCAGGGGAGAGAAGATTCCAAACCAATAATGATGATGATGATGATGATGATGATGATGATTTATACCCCACCCATCTGGGTGGGTTTCCCCAGCCACTCTGGGCGGTTTCCAACAGAATATTAAAATACAATAGTCTTTTAAACATTAAAAGCTTCTCTAAACAGGGCTGCCTTCAGATGTCTTCTAAAAGTCTGGTAGTTGTTTTTCTCTTTGACATCTGGTGGGAGGGCATTCTACAGGGCGGGTGCCACTACCGAGAAGGCCCTCTGCCTGGTTACCTGTAACTTGGCTTCTTGCAGCGAGGGAACCTCCAGAAGGCCCTCAGCACTGGACCTCAGTGTCCGGGCCGAACGATGGAGGGTGGAGACACTCCTTCAGGTATACAGGACTGAGGCCATTTAGGGCTTTAAAGGTCAGCACCAACACTTTGAATTGTTGTCAGAAACGTACTGGGAGCCAGTGTAGGTCATTCACTGTTATTATTTTTTTTATTATTATTAAAGATTTTCTTGTTTTTTAAAAAATACGAGACAGTGTAGGTCTTTCAAAACCAGTGTTATGTGGTCTTGGCGTCCGCTCCCAGTCACCAGTCTAGCTGCCGCATTCTGGATTAGTTGTAGTTTCCGGGTCACCTTCAAAGGTAGCCCCACATAGAGCGCATTGCAGTAGTCCAAGTGAGAGATAACTAGAGCATGCTCCACTCTGGCGAGACAGTCTGCGGGCAGGTAGGGTCTCAGCCTGCGTACCAGATGGAGCTGGTAAACAGCTGCCCTGGACACAGAATTGACCTGTGCCTCCATGGACAGCTGTGAATACAAAATGACTCCCAGGCTCCGCAGCTGTCACAGTTATCCCATTCAGGACCAGGGAGTCCTCCACACCCGCCCGCCCCCTGTCCCCCCAAAACAGTACTTCTGTTTTATCAGGATTCAACCTCAATCTGTTAGCCACCATCCATCCTCCACCGCCTCCAGACACTCACACAGGACCTTCACCACCTTCACTGGTTCTGATTTGAACGAGAGGTAGAGCTGGGTATCATCTGCATTCTGATGAACACCCAGCCCAAACCCCCTGATGATCTCTGCCAGCAGCTGCATGTAGATGTTGAAAAGCATGGGGGAGAGGACAGAACCCTGAGGCAGCCCACAAGTGAGAGCCCAGGGGCTGAACACTCACCCCCCCACCACTTTCTGAACATGGCCTAGGAGGAAGGAGCGGAACCACTAGCCCCTCTAGAAGATCCAGAAGGATGTTCTGGTTGATGGTGTCAAAAGCCGCTGAGAGATACAGCAGAACTAGGAAACAGCTCTCACCTTTGTTCCTAGCCCGCCGGAGATCATCAACCAGTGCGACCAAGGCAGTTTCAGTCCCATGATGAGGCCTAAATCTCGACTAGAAGGGATCTAAATGGTCCGCTTCTTCCAGGCGTGCCTGGAGTTGTTCAGCAACCACTCGCTCAATCACCTTGCCCAAGAATGGAAGATTTGAGGCTGGACAATAGTTGGCCATATTGGCTGCATCTAAAGATGGTTTTTTAAGAAGCGGTTTGATAACCGCCTCTTTCAGCGGGTCTGGGAGGGCTCCCTCACAGAGTGAAGCATTCACCACCCGGCGAAGCCCATTGCCCAGCCCTTCCCGGCTAGCTTTTATATGCTAGGATGGGCAAGGATCAAGGAGACAGGTGGTTGGTTTCACTCAACCAAAGCAGCCTGTCCACATCCTCGGAGGTAATAGATTGGAATTGATCCCACACAACTTGACTAGACAGGACTCTAGCACTCTCCCGCCCCAGCTCTACTCCCACAGTAGAGTCTACCTCTTCCTGAATCTGAGCAACTTTATCTGCAAAAAAACTTTGCAAAATCATTGCAGGAGATCATGTAGCCCGTACTGGGCTCCGATGTAACAGGTGGTTCCGCTTAGTTGTGAACCACCTGAAAGAGTCTCCTGCTGCTGTTTTCTGCAGATACAATAGAGGCGGTGAATAAAGTCTTCTTCGCCATTGCTACTGCCACTTGGTAGGCTCGACATTGAGCTCTAACCCGTGTCCAGTCAGCTTCAGAGTGAGTTATCTGCCACCGGTGCTCTAGCCGTCTCAGTGATTGTTTCATTGCCCTCAGATCCCTGGAAAACCACGGGGCTGTCCGGGCTCCATGCAGTCGGGGAGGGCGCGATGACACTAAATCATTTACGCTAGAAATAAAAGGGCAGGTGGAACATGTAAGACAGATAAATATGATTGTTTTGGAACATCATATATTTTCTTGTGCATCCATAAGTGAAGTACAGCAAAGCCTCTCCTCCTCCTGGAGGAGAGGGGTTGTGATCAGGATCCGATTCCCACGTTCCGCAAGGGGCATTTCAGCCCCTGCACTTCCATTCGTTGCTGGTGCGCCACGCTCCTGAGCCACCACCCGATTGGTTTAGCCACTCAAATGCGGCCATGCCAGCTCTCCCCGCCATTGCGCTGCCGGATTCCTGCGAGTCACCCATTCACCACTCCCTTTAGTGCGTAGTTTCTCATTTGACCTTGCTATGGACTTATGGTTGGTTGCCTTGGTTGCCCAGGGGGCCTGGTAGGAGTTTTTTCCCAATTGGCAAATTGGCACCGGCCTCTTGGTTTTTTCGCCTACCTCGTAGCAATCGTCACAACTTTCTTGGTATTTGGTGGTTAGGCATTGGAATGTGTTGTTGGTGTATGGAGGGGCAGGGTGTGGGCATTGCCTACCCCTTCACTTATGGGTATTCCGTTAAAGGAATCCTGCGGTCGTGGATCCTGTCCAATGCCCTGCGTGGCTGGGGGCCATGGCACGACCCCCGGTGACATCAGGGGTGAGCTTATAGTTATATTTGTATCAACAGGCTCCCCCTACTGGTGGTTAACCCTCGTCAGACTCACCCCTCTCCAAGTAGGTGGAGTCAAAATTTGCGGTTCTCCAATGCCTAAGCCAATACCTCACATGCTGTAATCAATAAAGTTGTGGCCTTTTCTAGCCCATTAACCTAATATACTGTGTTCACGTGTCCTTATTACTCCCAAGTGGAGGACGGGTCCTTGAATCACAACATGAAATTGCAGAAGAGTTTTCCATCAGCTACCGCTGAATAAATAAGTCACAGCCCTTCCTTATATTATTTATTTGTATTTATATGTTAGGTACTATTAATATTATTATTTTTTATCTCATTTTTGCATCTGTATTCCACTTTCTTCTCCAAAGAGCACAAAGCAACATACAGTGGTACTTCTGGATGCGAACGGGATCCGTTCTGGAGTCCCGTTCACATCCAAAGCAGATCGCAACCTGCGTCTGTGCGTGCCGCGATTCGCCACTTCTGTGCATGCGCGTGATGTCATTTTGAGTGTCTGTGCATGCGCAAGCGGCAAAACCCAGAAGTAACCAGAAGTAACCAGAACGCAACCTGAAAATGCTCAACCTGAAGCGACTTTAACCCGAGGTATGACTGTACAATGTTCTCTCTTGCCCCATTGTATCCTCACAACAATCCTACGAAGTACGTTAAACTGAAAATGAGCAACAAGCCCATGGTCAACTAGCCCAATGAGCTTTAGAACTGAGCCTCTAAAGTAGCCATAGTGGTGTTTTTTTCTGGGTTCCCCCTACCCCACAGACTGCCTGGAATGGCTCCAGGGATCATATATATATATATGGTTACTTATCATCCATTTAGTGGAATCAAGCATGCTAGGTTGTCTCTTATTTGAATTTGCTAATCACTGTGAGTCATTAAATCTAAAAAATGATGCCCTCTCTATACCAGAATTAATTTGCCATACATTTCTTCTGTATGAACTTAATTGCTATTTTTAAATAAATAATGGATGTAACTGATGGCTTTTAATTATAATTTTTTTCATTCCATAAAATATAATTTATGTGAAAGAAGCTTGACATGTCGATGGTGACAGGTTTCTGAATGCCCCCTTTACCTCTGTTTAGTGAGCCTTATTAGCTTCTGTAATTGACCCATTCTTCATACTTTAGAACTGAAATTATTTTCAAAGACGTATGAAAAATGTCATCATTAGGAAGTGATTGAATTCTCTGAGTAAAACTCACATGCATAACGATTACCTGGGTAATTGTATTGACATTTTAAAGTAGAAAATTGAACTCTCATTGAGTAAGTTCAGTGGAACTTTTCACTTTTCTCTCAAACTGAATTTTAAGTTTCTTTATTTTGTTATGCACATGCTTTTCATCAGCCAAGTTTGAACTGCTTAACTCCTTGTGCGTTAATGCTGTCATATTGTTCTAGCTTCTTATTGTTGTAATTTATGCTAATTATTGATATTTATGCTGTTGACTAATTACCACACTATTCTAGAAAATAACTATTGTATCTAAGCATATGTTGAAGTGCTGGCTGCAAATTTCACATTTGGACAAAGCCCAATTTCATTGCACACTTCTGAAAAAAACCCCAGTCATGTTCATCCATTATTTTCCATTTGCTTGTATTGTTTAATATATATATTGATCTAGGCATATTTACACATGCTTAAGGGTCAAAATTCAATTGTAGCATTTGTGCTAACAGAAACAGCCTGCCTTTCATAGGAAACAATTTTTAAAGATCTAATTCAAGTAATCTTAAATATGTTATTATCTTGGCAGGGGATAACTGTAAGTCAATCGACTACAATAAGATGAAAAACTTTCTGCTGGATCTCCAGAACAGAAGATACATGCTACAAACAAGAGAAAGAAGTGTTGAAGATAAAATGGCTTTGAAGAAATTATTGGTGGATCAGATGTTTAAATATTATGATTCGGACAACAATGGTCTGGTGGACAGCAATGAACTGACACAGGTAAATGCTTTAGTTACATTTTTGTTGCTTCATATGATAAGATCTCACCAGGAGATTACATAAGGGCATAAGAAGTGCCATATTGGGTCAGGTCAAAATCCTATCTACTCCAACACAATGTTTGCACAATCTGTACTTGTGGATCCCAGCAACTGGCATTCCGATCCATATTGGCTCTGAACATTTTCTAGAAAGAGTAATCACAAGTGTTTCAGTTGTTTTTAACACTCTTTAAAAAAATACAAAGTGAGATCAGTTTGTTCCTCACCACATATTATTTCAGCTCCTAAAAGTCTTTCATTTGTAGCTTTGTGGGAGTATAATCAGGGCTCTTGTGTCTTTGATTGCAGCAAATACTACCTATACAAATATTCTCTTAACATTAGAAATAAAAGGTCCTGTTGATACTTAATTCACTCTGTTTGTACATCACAGGGACTGGAGGATAAATCCATCTTTATTTCTCAGACAAATGATAGCTAGTCATTTCATCCTAGGCCATCTGTGTACTCTACAAATCCAAGATATCATTTTACATGATTGACAGCCTTTGTGCAAGCAGAACCAGCCTGGAATAGTAGCCGTGGAAGTAAAGTGTAAGAAATATTTGCTGAATGCTGTAGATAAACTTGATTATAGCTGGGTCAAGGTAGTGTCCTTTAGCATCTGTTCAACCTACTTTATTATGATCACTCACATTATTGATATGCCTTAGTACTGAGATCATATTGCTATGTAGGACTAAAATTTGAAGTCTGAAAAATGTCAACTGTTTTATCTTTTACAGCTGTCCCCACTCCTGAATAAGGTAGGCACAGATTCCATAGAAAGAGACCCTATGTTGCTGTCCATATGACTCAAACCAAGGGAAGGGCAAAAAGCAGTTGGACCCAGGTCTAGATAATCCAATTTAGTACTGAATGCATAGTTCCTAGTGCTGATTTGGTGTGCAGCTTGGATGGCATGGTTGAAGGAGGGGCAAATTTTAATGTTGTCCTACCTCCCTTGTGAGCAGGAGATTGGTGGTGGTCTCACAACCATCTGATCTGTTGTTGAGTCAGGAAGAACATTCTCCCATTAGCCATTTGTTTCTACCACCCCTATTATTTCAATATACGTGAATGAGGACTCCCAATAAATCCCAGATGCAGCACAGGGATAAGAATGTTTTATGCACCACCCAGTTGATGGCTGATCAACTAGGCAGCAGAGGAAAGTGGAGTTGGTTCCAGACCCCAGATTTCTATACTGGCTTCTGCTGTTGTGCTGCTATACCTGGTTCAAGGTGTTAATGCTAAGATGCAAACCCCTAAATGACCTTGGATCCAATATTTGAAGGAACATATTCCCAAGTACCTTTCATCCTAAACTTTCAATTAGTGGGAGAAGCCCTGTTCATGGTCCATGAGATGGATGGTAACAAAGAATCACAGAATTGTAGAGCTGGAACAGACCCCAAGAGTCAGCTAGTCCTGTACCCTGCAATGATAGAAGTTATTATCTGTGGTGACTCCCCATCTGTGGAACTCCATCCTCTCATCAGGTTGTCCCCCTGCTTCAGCCATGCACACACAAAATCAAAACTCATTTATTTGTCCAGATCTTGGTGAGATAATGAGTATCAGGTCCCTATCAGAAGCTTTATCCGCTATTATCTTTGTGATGTGTTGTGATTGTCGTTTCTTTGCCGTTTAAAATTATTCTTAGGTTTCTTTGCTATTTTACATTGTTAGCTGCCCTGGGCTCTCTTTTGGGAGGAAGGACAGAATGGAAAAAGAATAAAAAGATGACTAGGTATTTCAAACAAGTTAACCCTGTGATTCACAAATTACATAAACCAGAATAGAGGAATGATTAATTTTATATACAATATCTTGGAATAAATAGATTGTGGAGCACAATCTAAATCAGCAAAGTTGGTCAACAGTTCATTATGTTCCCCCAAAACTCTGGGTTATAGGTTGTGGCTAATAGGATTCATCTTGTCGCTCCCTTTCTGATCTATTGGTGTAATAAAATCCCCAAAGCATCTGGTAATGGGAGTACTTAGTAGGCACTGTGGGCATTTTACAACCCCACAGAATCAGACCCTAAATATAACCATCAATCAAGGGCTATCATGCCGAAAGTCCCCCTGTGAATCTGTGGTGAGGCAAATTTACTTGCATGTTTTCTATGCCATGAAAGCAATTACAATTCCTTGCATAGTTGTAAATTCAGTTTCAATTATTGCAGGTGTCAATGTGACTGCTTAATGCTGAGAGGTGGATACCTAGAGTACCAGTTGTTTTATGGGAAGACACAGTGGTAAAATGTACTTTACCAGTGATTCATGCATTTGTTTGTTACCAAGGAAATATATTTTAATGAAAAGCAAAGCTTATTCACACATTCACAGGAATGGCATGCAGAAAGCACAGACTGATATGTGACCCTTCTGTGCGCAGACAGGGATATATACAAATGTATGCTGGCCAGTAACAAATTGACACATTATTTTTACAGACTTGATTATATGATCTCCCCATGACTCATGATCTATTTGGTTCATTAGAAGACACTTACACATAATGTCTTTGGCAGCAACTCCATTCTGAAGGTCCCTCAGGCTGGAGGTGGGGCAGCACATGTGTCAATCAACTGCCCCATGACGACAAAGTCTCTCACCCCAGCTCTTCCTCTGGAAACAGTTCCCTTATGAAGACTCCTAGGGCTAGACGGTGTGGCAAGGGGTGTAGAGAAAGTCATTGTCTGATGCCCTGCACAAAGTCTCTCTCCTACCTCATCAGGCTGTTGCAAATAATAATAATAATAATAATAATAATAATAATTATTATTATTATTATTATTATTATTATTATTATTATTATTAATTATTTATACTCCACCCATCTGGCTGGGTTTCCCAAGCCACTCTGGGCAGCTTCCAACAAGAGATTAAAAATACATTAAAACATCAGTCATGAAAAACTTCCCTAAACAGGACTGCTTTCAGATGTCTTTTAAACAGAGGGGGGAGAGAAAGGTTCGTAAGCTGGAGCTCTTGGATAGAAAAGCAAGCTATAAATATACAGTGGACCCTCTGCTTACGGATTTAATTAATTCCAGGGGGCTGTTCACACCCCGAAAAATCCATTACCAGAGGCATGCAGCATGCAGAGCGCTTCTGTGCATGCGCACGTGGTGAAACCCAGAAGAATACACTTCTGGGTTTGCCACGTTTTTAACCTCAAAGTTACGTATCCAGAGCGGTATGTAACCGGATGGTCCGCTGTATATCACATCGAAGGTGGAGATTGCGACCAACTTGGATGGCTTCAAAAGAGCATTCAACAAATGCATGGCATTCCTGGCTATCAGTGGCTCTTAGTCACAATAGCTATGGTCTGCCTTCATGGTTGGAGAAGCATGTTTTCAGATACTAGTTGAGCAAAACCACAGGAGGGGAGGGTGCTATTGCACACAGGTCTTGCTTGTGGGTTTCCCACAGGTATCTGGCTGGTCCCTGTGGGAACAGAACTAGATGGGCCATTGGTCTGATCCAGCAGGGCCCCGGCAACACCATTGCTATGTAACACCATTCTGAGATGATGTAAAGAAAAGCCAGCAAAGCTGCTTCATTGCTTTAGCAACAGCATTTCACAGTCCAGACATTTATAACAAAATACCGAAATGAAACAAGCATGTTTCCAACCTTGATAACTAACAGGCAAAACATACTCTGAAGTATGTGCTGTTGCACAGCTTTGATGTCTGAACTACCAACTCTCATTCCAGCCTACCTCACAGGGCTGTTATGAAGATAAAAGCGAAGACAGCCTTGAGCTCCCAGGAAGAGAATATACAAATATACAACAGCAACAAATAGATGCAGTTTCACAACTCTCAGCAAATCATACATATACACACAAATCATTTTGCCAGCCTTGACTGAAAAAAGGTTAAAGTACCGTCTAAAGGAATATTGACTTACTGCAGCTGTAAGATGTTTAATTATTCTATGGTTGTATTTGCTTATTCGTTTTGCGTTTTTCACCTTCTGTGGTTACCGAATATTAATAAACAGCAGCCCAGTGATGTTAAGCAGACCAGCAATGGCTATGTGGGAGACATGTGTGCTGTCTTTACAGAATAATACATAATTGAGTTGTTTGGTATGTCCTGTATACCTGAAGGAGCGTCTCCACCCCCATCGTTCAGCCCGGACACTGAGATCCAGCGCCAAGGGCCTTCTGGCAGTTCCCTCATTGTGAGAAGTGAGGTTACAGGGAACCAGATAGAGGGCCTTCTCGGTAGTGGCGCCTGCCCTGTGGAATGCCCTCCCTTCAGATGTGAAGGAAATAAGCAGCTATCCTATCTTTAAAAGACATCTAAAGGCAGCCCTGTTCAGGGAAGTTTTTAATATTTAACGCTGTATTGTTTTTAATACTTGATTGGGAGCCGCCCTGAGTGGCTGGGGAAACTCAGCCAGATGGGCGGGTATAAATAAATAAATAAATAAATAAATAAATAAATAAATAAATAATTGCTCAGAAGCAACCACCTTGAAATAAATGAGGTTTCCCTCCTACTGGAGGAAAAGTGGTGCCATTGCAGTCCCTCCCTGTCTATTTTCCAAGACTTCACACTTGGAAAGTGAATGACATGGGCATGGCTGCTGGAATGTAGCCCAGTGTAAGACTTGCATCTGTTGCTGTGCCCACTTTTTGTCTCTGGCCCCACCACTAGCATGTGACCCAGAAGGTACCTCAGGAGGGAGCTTGGTGCTGAGGCTGAAAAACGTTCACCACCCTTGGTTTAAACCAGTGGTCCTCAAGCTTTTTCAGGCTACTTCCTGCTTGGTTCCATAAACTCACCCCCAGCACTCCCTACCCTACAAAAATCGTTATTCAGAATAGTGGTTTGCATGACCCACTAAGGAAGATAATAACACCATAAACTTTGAAACATTAGTGATTGATTACACATTTATTCAAAATCCATTAGAACATATTTAGTTGGATTAATTCAACAAAATGGATGAACTTTGATCCAGTGATACCAGGAAGGATTTTAGACACCACATTTAGTAACTACTTCACTGTTCAGTAAATTCTTAATGTGATGGATGGACTTGATGAACTGATACCTGTTTCCCAATGTCTGGTTTAAAGTCACTTAAATATTCACCCCCAGCTCCCCCTCCCTCTTAGCACGCCCCCAGAGGGTGGCACCACCCCCTTTGGGAACCACTGGTTTAAACCAAGCTTCCACAACTTGCTGGTTTCCTTAGGTTGTTGGTTTTCAACTCTCACCAAATGCATCCAGCATGGCCAATAGTCAGGGTGCCAGAAGTTGCTTAAAGTATATAGAGAGCACAGATTGCAGAAAGCTGATTTTAGAGAGAAGAAAATTGTCACCACAATAAAAGCCTCTATCTCAAAACTTGCGTAAAAATTGGGGTGGTTTGGGGTTAATTATTATTTTATCGAATTTATATACCACTCTTCACCAAGAGACCACAGGGCAGTTTACAGCATAAAACACAAAATGCATAATATAATTGTAAAAGGAAACAAAGAGAACTCCTCGCCACTCCAGATGTTTCCTCCAAATTCTCATGCTCCTAATTGGGTGGGTAAGGGGAGCTCATTGCATCCCCCCACCCCGCTTTTTGGCTTTGATAAAACCAGCAGCATTTTTACGTGTGCTGAAACTGCTGTGGAAATTATACTCAGAAGAAAATGAGTCCTACAGTTGAAGGCTGATTTTGCCCATCTTCACAGAGCTCATTTACATAGGCGATAGTGAATACTAAGGCAGTTTCAGACTGTGCTTTTATCAGGACACATTTGATAGGTAAGACACTTAGAATCAAAGGACATAAAATTACATTCCTGGTGGTCTTTCTGAACTCCACGAATAAACATTCATTTGCAAAACCAGAAGGAGAACAAGCACCTTCTATCCTCTCATTCCATGCTGGATCATTAAACAAACACAAGTCTGTCTCTGAGTTGGGTAAATTTACCGAGGAAATTTTTATTTTTTATTTTTAAGCAGAAAAGTTGCAATGGAAACATCCTTACTAACCTAAAGAAAAGGAGGGGAGTGCAGGCTTTCTTTATCATCCAAATTTGACAGACAGCATTTTTAAAAAATAAACAGAATGAATGTAAATACATTATAATTGCTTTTTCTGCTTATATAAGGAGCTGCCTTTGTTTGCGAGAGACTGACATTTGTGGCGCAGATCTGAATGTTATCCAGCAAACATTTTTGGTGTGAGAGGAGTGGGTTGGGGCCCGCGAGGGGAGGTTTTAGCTAATGCTAAAATGCTTTAAAGGTGGTCTGTTTTGCACAACTGGTGTTTACTGGTGTTCACAGCCTATGTCAGCTGCTGCTTCAACTTTATTGTTTTAAAACTACTTTTTTAAAAGTAACACCAAAACCACCAGGCAGCTGCTCAAATCTGGGTACATGATAGTGTCACATGCATTTGTTAAGTAAGTGGGAAACGAGAACTTTCAGCTCAGATTTAGGGAGGTTTTGAACATGTGGCTTAAAACACAGGGAGGTCATTTTCTCTTTCTGTGTTTCAAGGAGAGTGGAGTATTTTCACCCAATGCACATTTCCCAGTTCATTTCCCTGTGCCTGTAACACCCCCCCCCCACAGCCAGTCAAACAAGCTGAGGTGTACAAACTGTCCCAGCAGTCAATCAGCACCATGGTCAGTGGCTAAATGCTGTGTTGGCCCTAGAGATGTTCTCAGTCTCAATGCCAGGGCCAGTGGCTCCTGGACACCAGCTAGCTACGCTGCAGTCTTCCACCCCGATGGTTCTAAGGTGTCAGCAATGATGGCTCTCCCAGAGTGGAGCTCACCATCAAAATGGACTGAGCAGTGACAGTAATCACTTTAATTCAGTTGTTTCCTTAGTTTACGTAGTCATTTAAAGGTACCTATCACAAGGGCTGTAAGAGTAGTAGACACATGCTTTGCATTCAGAAGGCCTTGAGTTCAATATTCAGCACCTCCTGGTAGCATTGGGAAAGACATCCCAGAAAGTCACTTCCACTTGGTAGCAACAATATTTAGCTAGATGGAACCAACAGTCAGATTCTGATGATCCTAGAGACAAAAGAGAATTAGAGCTGGGTATCATCATTATGTCGATGAACAATTTCCATACAGTCTTCATCCTGCATTTTTGTGTAAAGTTTAATAAGCACGGGAATTAAGGTAGAACCTTGTAGAATTTCCTACAGGATATTTCCCATGTGACAGGACAGCAGTTAACCTGGTACCTTTTCGTAAGTTGGGGTCAGAAACAACGTAATTCAGTGTTCTAATTCTCAACCCATACATGTGGTCCAGAAGGACAGCATAGTTTATAGCAAAAACTGCTGAGAAGTTGAGGACAACCAAGAGGATCGTAATTCACCTACCTCTTTTCCAATATAGGTTGTCTTTCTGAGCAACAAAGGTAGTTTTAGTAACTGTGTAAGTTATGTGGCCTATAATGGTGATGATAAAGTTGCCTGATTTTTCCTGATCCCTCGCTCTCACAGTAGGCCACACACCACATCTCAGGCATTTCCAGAGGGTCTACCAAACAAGAAGTGGGGGAAAGGGTGACATACTGGAGAAGAAGTGGTAGGAAATTCCCCTTGGATAACTATCACTGCATTCAAGAAATATTAGGTGCCACACTCTGACATTTGCATTAGAATGCTAGTGGCAGAAAGGAAGAGCTTGCTATTCTTCTTCCATGCATGATGAGGATATATTAGACTCTCTTAGTTCTCTGGGAGCAGTATCTATAATAAAGGTGAGACTGATTATCCTGACAAAAAAAAATGCCTTTCAACAATCCAAAATGCATAGTTTGTATTTCATTGTTAGCTCTTATTGTATGTCCATAGAATTCCAAATCTAAATGTGCATAGTCAATGAAAATGTATTAATTTTTTTATGAATGGCACTATATAATTACAAAGCAACTTGAAATTTCTGACTTTACACAGTTCTAGTTCATTGCCTTACAGCATCCTTAAAATGATCTATTAAATGATATTAGGAATACTTAATTATTCCATTCAACTCTTAGAGCTCCAGTGTAATTTCATGGTTATAATTTTCTTGTCAGGTAATAAAACAGGATGAGCTTGGCAAGGATCTGTCTGACTGCTCTCTTTTCGATCTCTTGAAATATGATGATTATAACGGTGACAAGCACCTAGGCCTGGAAGAATTCTATAGAGCATTTCGTGAGTACAATTTCTAGTTTTATTCCCAGATTTACCTCTGTGTTCTGCTCCATATGAATGTATGATTTCAAAAAACCTTGGTGTAATATTTGAAACAGATCTTACAATTTTGCACCGTTTCTTGAACTGAGGCCCACTACAATAGAAGCCTACCCTTATTTAAGTATTTTTTAAGATAATGGAATATTTGCCAACTATCTTCTATCTCACAAATGCTAGTATCAAGCCAATAACAAATAGCATGGATGGAGAAATTTTCTGCCCCAACTGACTGCTCATGCAAAGGTGATTGGTGTGGAGGAGAAGGGTTCATGTCCCCCCCAAAAAAAAACCTGGCACCTTCCAGATGTTTTGGGCTTGAACTTTCATCACACCTGACCATTGATCAAACTGCCTGGGACTGAGTGGGAAAACATTTGGAGAACATCTGTTTGCAGAAGGCTTATCTACTGGGTTGGCATTCAGATCTGTGCACATTTAAATCCCAATCTACAAAACCCACCCCAAAACAATATGTGAACTGAAACAGAGCCAACTTTCTAAATTCACATTTGTACAAAATTTGCAATGCAATTCTCCAGCCAAACTGTACTTACAAACATGCTTTTATTATTGGAACTTGTGCATAAAAATATTAGTTGAAATAACATACAGAAATGCATGAAATAACATACAGAAATCAAAGGAAATTGCATGAAAAAATGTGTACGTTAGTCAAAACTGTATACATAAATATATGAGGAGAAATTCACACAAAAATGCTGATGAATTTGCATGAAGATTTTTTTTTAAAAAAAGCAAAGTGCTACAGAAACATGGGGAACCAAAATTAAGCATGGGAAAATAAGAAGCAGAGAGAACCAAAAATGACAAATCCTTCTGTCTATAGTTGGAAGACTGTAGTGGATCTTGCTCTCTTATCTTTTTTGCTCTCCCATCATTTACTAATCTTGGAGAATATCTATATACCACAGACTCTTCCCTCCACCCTTCTGAATATGCTACATGACAACCTTCTGTTTTACTTCCTTTCTGCAAATGCATAAGATCCTAGTGCTTAGTGTTAATTAATCTGTAAAAACTAGTTTTCTTTGCTTCCAATCAGTAGCACCAGATTATACCTCCTGTTTATCTATAAGAATGCATAAGGCTACTGGGTAACCTGTTTACAATTATCTTGATTTTAGCAAGCTTATGTAGTTTTGATTGTGCTTTCCCTTAGGGAGTTTACTAGCACAGTGCTTGAGAATTTCTGACATATGTTTATGGACCATGAAAAATAATAGCCTGAAAAATATTTGAATATAGGGGTCTGGGGGGGGTGAGTCTACAACTGAAAATACACATTTCAATACTAGTGTTTGGGATTCAGGGTCTTTAGGAGTTCAGATTCCCTTTAAGTTTCCTTTCTGAAGTCAGTTAGGCAATTAAATTCTGTTTAAATATGCAGACAGGACAGGAGTGTGAAACCGGCATGATTAATTATCACTATTGTTTCATTAGCATTTCCTAGTAGGGAAGATTTTTTTTTTCAGCAGTGTAGTTAATTAGAGCCTTGACTGTCATCTGAAGATGGTAAGTTCAGAATCAAACATGACTGAAAATTACTTTGTGAGTTTTATGATTTGGCATCTCTAAGCCAATAGGGATTTGGATTCTGCAGCTCAAAAATCAATTTTGTTTTAAATACTTTTTAATGGGACTGTGCTGAATTTTCTTCATTTTCAGTACAAAAAAAATCCTTTCTAAAGTTTACCTATTTGACACTGGTTCATTGTTCATAGCCCTGATCAGCTACGTGTTTAGCACATTTTTATAAATATATATGTCTCATTATGTGGTAAATTAATGTAATTGAGGGCAAACTAAGCTAATTTAGAATGAGAGAAATCTTATTCAGAAAACATTGTCCTCACTTTGAGGGAACTTCATAGGAGCTCAGTGACCTCCTCACATAATCGTATCTTATGGACTGCTTAATGACATCTCTATCACTAGGAAGAACAGTATTTTTAGTACCCAACGTCCAGCTATTTGCAAAGAGGCTCAGAATAAAGTCCTGCTCCCACTATCTGACTGACAGGTGTGCATACGTTTTGCTGCTTGACTATATTTCAGGGTGGCATGCCATCTCTCTGTACGGCTCCCCGGTGAAAAGAAAATGGTGGGGGAAATCATGTGAAGGATTTCTGAAAGGAGGCACATTTGCTTAAGGAGAAAATGTTAATGAAACTTCCCCAATTTTCTCACTATTACAAACATTTATGTTCGATTAGAAGTGTTTGAAATCTACTTGGTGCTCTCATGTATAAAATTTTTATCACCACAGTGCACAACTTGATTGGACAAGCTTTAAATGAAATGGAAGTGTACTGATGAAGCAGTGGATGTATTTAGCAGGGAGTAGTTGTTAAACAGGTGAATTGGCCACAGTAGCAGAAAGATGTGGGAAAGCACTGGTGAGCACTTATAGCGAAAGAGTGTAGTCTGGAAATCTGACTACATGGCTGTGGGACTGGCTGGTATGGTTAGGGAGTACCCTTGGGGTCATTCAGTAACACCTACCTGGAGCTGTGGGGCCCTAGGAGGCGGTGGAGCAGGAAGGCTTCCCTACTCTCCTGAAAGGATGGGGTGCAAGGAGGGGCAACCTCTTACTCTTGTAAGGTTTGGTTCACCTAGTTTGGTTATTAGTTAGATCGCACATCTTGCGTGCCCTATGCAGATTGGTTTGGGGTTCATATGAATAAATTTGACCTACTTCACCCAATCTCTTTCTTTCCTGAGTGGTCACAATAACAAAGCACGACAGAACTAGAGCAAAAATGAAATGGCAGCTTTCAGGGATGATCTCTTGAGAGGTGAAATTACATGTGCTAGAAGCTTATTCTGTGGGTTTACCAAGATCAGTGGTACAGGGGATACTGCTGTAGCAGCAGGCCCAGAGCCAGTGCTGAGGAGACTCTGAGTTATTTTTAGAAGAAGAAAAAAGTAAGTTTCTACCCCTGTACCTGTGTCATATAATGAAAGTTATGAAGCAAAATGTGCAGACACCACTGAAAGCAGTTATTTTGTGAGATATGATCCTGGCTGTGCCATGGCTTGTGTGCTTTCTGCAGGCCCTGATCCCAACTGCCACATACTCAGCAGAAGTTTCCAAAATGGACTTCTGTCTGTGTATAGATGTATGCACAGAGAACATTGAACACAATTTGGAATTCTGCATGAACAAGTCCCATCATCACTTTTGCTGAAATCACAGGGGTCAGGGAGAGAGGGAGGCATAGTCCCACTAACTTTCCATGCAGATGTGCAACAGAAGATGAGAATAAGTTCTTTCTTTCTTTCATTATAGTCTTTATGTGTTGTGTGTATTTTCCTCCTATTGCAATATTGCTCTGACTAGGAATGCTTCTTATAGCAACAGTAATTTTGTGTTTACTATTTGTATGATTTTTGTGTGTTGTTTTTAAAGTTGAAATAAAAAGTAATTTCACCTCCCTATTAGCATACCTTTATGAAATAAACATCAAGGGGATGATCTCAGGTAGCCTTTCACAGCAGGGCACAAAAGTCCCATGCTTGCAACAAATAAGTAAGCAGCAACAACTTATTCCTTTGATCACTTAAACAGATGGAAATGTGTAGTCCCTTCACTTTATGGAAGCGGCAGAGAACAGAAAGTCAATAAGAACAGAATTGATTGAATACCGTGAATACAAATAACAAGGCTTTATTATAAATAATGGAAGTAACATTCCACACACATCTTTGTAAAGTGAAGGAGAATCACCAACATGACTTGAACTGTGAGTCGTCCATCAGATATAACACAGAAGTGTTTTTGAGGCACCCTATGAAATACAATCATATTTATTCTGAACAAACAGCCAGTAGTCATTCGGTTCTTAAATGCTGCAGAATATTCAAGGAACAAGTCTTGTAATTCACTGCACACAAATATGCATAAAGTCATAGTATTTTTATTTCGTAAGCTGCTTTGGAAACAATATGATGAAAAGCAGGGTATACTTTTTAAAACAAACAAACAAACAAACATAATGCATAAATAATGGAGCATCCTTATTCACTGGTATGCGTGTCAGTGCTGGAAGCGCTGCCCTAATGCATGGTTTTCTCTGTATTTAATCTCCATCATTGGCTAATTAACTTCATCCTGAGTATTTTTAGGTGGCATGGACAGAATGTGAGAGTGAACTCTGAGGCCACATATGAGAAATGCCTGTCTGGTTCAATGAGTAAATTAATAAAACAAACTAGATGGTTGTAGTCATCAGCAGAGCATGGGGTGGTGTTACCAGGGTGCTACTGTGATTTCCAGGAGAGAGACAGGAGTGGGGCAAGGGTAGGCGAGCTCTATACTAGTGGGTGTCATGAGCCCACAATCCAGACTGCCAGAGTGGGTTGCAATAATAAAATATGCAATTATAGGACAAATCAATTTCAGCCGTAAAACAAGTGTAAAAACAATTAAAAACAGTTCCACAATGAAACAATTAAAAACACTTCTGACAGTGGTACCTTGGTTCTCAAATGCCTTGGTACTCAAACAACCTGGACCCAAACACTGCAAACCCAGAAGTAAGTGTTCCGGTTTGTGAACTTTTTTCGGAAGCCGAACGTGCTTTATTTTAAGTGTTACACTTCCAATTTGAGTGCCACACTTCTGTTTTGAGTGTCTCCGAGTCCTGTCTTTGCTATTTATTTTGCTTTATTTTGCGGCTTTTTTGTTTTGTTTTTGTGACTGTGTGGAACCCAGTTCAGCTACTGCTTGATCGATTGTGTGACTGCAGTACATGGTTTATTGCTTTCATTTTATGGATCAATGGTCTTTTTAGATTGTAAAATTCATGTTATATTGCTGTTTTAGGGGTTGTTTTGTAAAAGTCTGGAACAGATTAATCTATTTTGCATTACTTTCTATGGGAAAGTGTGCCTTGGTTTTGGAACACTTTGGT
This sequence comes from Podarcis raffonei, assembly GCF_027172205.1. Lineage (NCBI taxonomy): Eukaryota > Metazoa > Chordata > Lepidosauria > Squamata > Lacertidae > Podarcis > Podarcis raffonei. The sequence goes on from NC_070610.1 coordinate 38,198,370, forward strand.
TTTGGAACAGACTTCTGGAACGGATTAAGTTTGAGAACCAAGTTTGAGAACTGTATACAGAAACAATACAACTATTTAAAAACAATTCTGCCTATAAAACCAGTTAAATATAGTTCTAATACGGTTGCAGACTGAATGAACATGACAGGGTGGCCCGTCCCATTATGCTACCTGAGGCAAAATGGGTATGTGTCACCTCCTACCCCATACTTGTTGTTGTCTCCTGCCTACCCCCCCCCCCACTTCTGCCACCACCGGAACACTCCCTCTCACTTAACTCTTGCTAAAATTTGATGGGGGGCATTCCGGCAGTGGTGGGGTGAGTGGGACACAGCCTCTTGCACTTCCACTGCCTGAGACGGCTGCTTCTCTCCACCTAATGAGTGAACCTTCTCTGGAACATGTGAGAGGAGACATGCCCCATCCTCAGCATTGCACATGCTGGCTTGTGCCAGCTCTGATGGATGTGCATACAGCACAAATATCTACAGGAAGAAAGCCATGGACGATACAGCTAAAAACCTGAATGCTCCTTCTGTGCTATGCAGAAGGACATAGAAGGTTGGCACAAGCCAGGGAGCAAGTGGAAGATTCAGAACAGTCCTACCCACATGTTGATTCAGTCCATGAGCAGTCACTATGACTAAGGTTACCAATATTGAAAAAGAAATAAAAATGCATAATATAATTAGTCTTTTATTATATTAGATATAATGCTAATTCTTATGGCTAGCATGAACAGTTCATTTTTTATGAACGTGCAATTCAGAAATTATGAAAGTAGTACAGTGCTTCCCTCCATGTCATTGAACCTTTGACTTAAATTAATTCAACACTGTTAGATGTTGCTAGTGATCTGTACAGTCTCACATGTAATATATCTATATATCTATATATCTATATATTTATATCTATCTATCTATCTATCCAGTAGCACCTTAGAGACCAACTAAGTTTGTTCTTGGTATGAGCTTTTGTGTGCATGCACACTTCTTCAGATTTATTTTTTACTGGAAAGTGTCTGTTGACTCTGGCAAGAAAAGGCACAGTTTCACCTCTATATCCATGCAGTGTGTGTGGTCTAGTTTAAAAATAATGTTCAAGTTGCCTTTTTCTTCTTCTTTACTTTAATTGGATGATGGTCTTTGAGAAGGATTCAGCAAGATCCTATCTCTGGTATAGAACTGCTAAGTACAACTCCTTTGTCATAGGCAGGAACAACTAAGCTTTAGTATATTTCCCCAGCTGTATTGGTTAAACCATAAGTATTAAAATAAGGGATCTTTGAAGATAGTCTTTTTTAAAAATAAAAAACCCGCCCTACTTAATAATAATGTTTTTGACATATTTGGAATGCATCAAAGGAAACGAATCAGTTAAATATCCTTAAAATAGCCTATATTTTGAACAATGAAATCGATTTCAGTGAATGACCTTTATGTGAAAATATAATGTAAATGATACCGTGCACTGATGGCCATACATAAATGCCTTCCCTGGAGGAATTCTGGTTGGTTTTGTTCCGTAGTTGAAAGAATACTATTATGATGGGGAGGGGGGGTGAAGTACAATTTTAGATGATTCCACTATAAAGTTCATTTCCAAAAGTAATAAGCACATTTAAGTATTACTATAGTATTCCTTTGTAACTCTTGACCTGTCTTTTTTATTCTGTCTTTCATGTTGAGCTCTTATAATGTACTTTCTATTGTGTATCATTTTTCCTTGTTCACTTTCCATCTACTTCAAAGACCTCAAAAGATACTATTGGTGACCAGGTGAAATAAAAATGTAATGTAGGCATTTAGAGAGATCTTCAGAGAAATAATGTCGATGAAATGGTATACCCATAATAGTACTCAAGAGTTAGAAGCAGGTACCATTAAAAGAAAAGAAAAAACATCAAGTTTTAATAAACTTTTGTCATTATTTTCTCTTCTTCCATGGAAGTTAAAGTAGTATATATATGTTATGGGTCCTCTTCCATTCAAATGCTCAGTCAAACATTCTAAGCTTCCGTCAAGTAGCTGCATTATGTGTAGGTTGTGGACCAGGTATGGGGTACCTTTCGCTCTCCAAACTACAACTCCCACTAATCGTGGCCATTGACCATGCTTGCTGGGGCTGATGGAAGTTGTAGTTCAGGAACATCTGGAGGCCCAAAGGTTCCCTACACCTTTTTTAAAACAACATTGTGGGATCACAGGAAAGTAAGTCATCGAAAAGTGTAGGAATGCCATTGACAGCTATTGAGAAATGCGTGCATTTTGTATACTCAAAAGAGTACAACTGGTATACAGTAGTAGATACGTACTATGTGAGCTGTGCAACAATTAATATTCCTTCACTTGGGCCATTCATTCATTAGAAGTCAGGTCATTTTCTGTCTGCTTCACTTGAAATAGGAGAGTATTCATTTGAAATAGGAGAGTATTAATACTGGAGGGTCTTCAGTACATGGATCTTGCAAGGATTACTGAGGTAATGTATTTGAAGTCCTTTGAACACCTGAGGAGGACGATGTTCAAAGCTCCCATAGTCTCACATAGTAGACATGCCCTAGCATTTGGAAGCACATCTTTTTTCTACAAAGAACCAATAACAAACTTTAGATAAAGAGGGAATTATTTGTCTTCCAGATCATCCAGAAGTTTCACTTAACCAGCATATAGCAATGCTAATTGCTAACAGCTATATTTGTGTTCATCACTTCAATAGATACACACAAGATGCCTGACTAAAAAGCTCCCATTGTGACAACTGATTACTTCTGAGTCACTGATAGATTTTGGAAAGTCTACACTCAAAATGAAAAATCTTTTTCTTTTTCTTTTTGCAATCCTACTTGTGGAAGTAGAATGCATCTTTCACTGACTATGTCTTGAGAAGTGTTATCAAGATTACAAATGGAGCTTTGTAAATCAGATTCCTTCACTATGTGTTAATACTGAAACACTCAAGATACAAGCTTTTTAAAAACAACAACAACAAACCTTAGGCCTTTTGCCAACCACATGCTGCTTTATTTTAGATGGTTATTGTGTATTTTGAAATGCACAGTATATTTGCTGTGACTGCTGTGACTGTGTGGTACAATGTGGAGACCTTTAAATGGAAATTATTCCATATATTTGTAGGTAAACTGAATGAATAAGAAAAAGAGTGAAAATACCATACATAAATAAACCTTCAGTATTTTAGATCACAGGTTTCAGGGAAACCAGTAAACCTAGTGATTAAAACATAGGCTCTTTTCAGGCATTTACCCCAATGTTGTTAAAATGATGTGATAAGGAGGTGAATTGGCAGCACACTTGCAACACTGTTCTAAAGGAAACTGAGATCACTTGCTTTATTTATTTGTTTATTTTATATCCCACCTTTTTTCCAGTGCAGGGCCCAAGGCAACTCACAACATGAATTAAAACAGATACAACTAAAAACACACCAATCACTATAAAAATGTTTGTGTTTTTTTTGAAAAAAAGAAAGTAAAATAAAATGTAAAAGTTGACAAGTTAAAAGAACACTGAATTCTAATACTTAAAATGATTTAAAACCACAACAAAATAAAACGTGCAACATCCGCCCTCAGAAGACCCTGTTATAACAGCCAGGTAATAGTCAAAGGCCTATCGTTGCCTGCCAGAGAAAGGAAAGCATTGGGAAGGCACTGTATAGACTCCAGTGGAAGGAAGTTCCACAATCTGGAAGGAGCCACTAAGAGGGTCCTCACAAAATGTGCAGGTGAAGGTGATAGATCGAGAAGAAGGCTGCCCCAGAAGATATCAAAGCCCAGGCAGGCACATCTAGGGAAATATAGTTCTTCAGATAGCCTGGACCCAAACCAAATAGGACTTTGTAGGTCATAACTAGCACTTTGAATTGTTCCCAGAAATTGACCATTTACAACTTCCCTGTACAGGGATGCCTTCAGATGTCTTCTAAAAGTCAGATAGTTGTTTATTTCTTTGACATCTGATGGGAGGGCGTTCCCCAGCATGTGTGTGACTACCAAGAAGGCCCTCTGCCTTGGTTCCCTTTAATCTCACTTCTTACAGTGAGTGAACAGCCAAAAGGCCCTCAGAACTAGATCTCAATGTCCTGGCTGAATGATGGGGGTGGAGATGCTCCTTCAGATATATAGGAATGTCAGCTGTGCTCTTGAATTTCCCGTTTCATTAGCCATTGATTCTAGTGACACGTAGTAGGCTCACTGCTTCCTTAAATGTTCCATGTGAGTTAAATGCAAGTGTTCTATAGTAATGTTTGATTTATATATATATATATTCTTTGTAAACATAAGCATTAGCTTGAGATCTATACAGTCGTAAAACAAGCTGGAAAAGGTGCCTATGGTAAACTTCTGACATTTAAATGAAATGATTTTGCCTGAGCTAGCCATGTGCAAACACAACAAACATATACTGACATTGATTTTTGCATAAATTCACTTTTCCAGTTGGATAAATGCATGAAAAAATATACAATACATTCAGTTGTAGATTGTTAGCCTTTAAAACCAATTATTGCTATTTATTATGTGAGCTGACATTTAAATGTGGTATAGATGCAGGTCTGTGGTCTCTGTAAAGCCTGTAAAATCAATTTTCAAATTGAAATTAATCAGGAGTCTTAACATTCTGTCAGAATACTGATGTGTGTTTGCATCTTCTTAAGCCTAAAAAACTCTCGCAGTCCCAATAACTGAAAGCAACCTTATACAAAGATGTGGCTTGCATCTTAAAATAAGTTAACTTAAGGGAGTTCATGAAGTAATGTCTTTAAGCTGCTCACCTGTGATATTATAAGTTAATATCATTACTTCAAACTGTTGAGTGCAAATACAACATTTGAATACACATGCTCTGACATGTACATTTGTCAGGAACCCAGGATTGGTTAATTCAGTGGCATATGTGAGCTTGCCTATGTAATATGTTAAATGGCTCTTAAGTAAAATTATAATCAAGTTTGTGTGAGTGTGGTGTGATGACAGAATGTACAGTAATGGGCTTCATCAAGTCCACCATGTATGTCTGCAAGGGGTGCTTTTTTCCAAGAGTACGCAGCACCTCTTTTTTGTTGTTAAAAAATGTGGCACTTGCGCTTTGAGGTCCCCAAGACACCCCCCCCCCCCAAAGAAAAACACAATTGACACTTAATTTTTGTTTAAGGTTTTTGGCATAATTTTGGCCACAACTATATTCAAATTGCAGCAATGTGAGTGGTTGCTTAGGCATTGGTAGCACTAACTGACCCCACACGGGGACAGCTCTGACATTCGCACCCCCCGCGAAGTCAGCAAGGGTAAGTCACCTGGGTAGAGAGACGGGACTGGGAACCATGCCTCACCTCTCCCCAGAATGCTCCCAGGGGCTTGCGTGGTCCTAGCCCCTTGCCAGGGGGTTTCAGACAAAAGCATGGGGAGCCCCTGGGTTCCTTTAATGGAAAACCCTTGAAGCAGCAGCTGCAGCAGCATTTTGGAGGGGCAGGCACAGCCGAATCCATACCCCTCCACCAACCAATTCCAAGACCAATGCCTACCGCAAACCTTACAAGTTGTGACGATTTGCTACGCAGTAGGCAAAAACCAAGTGGCACACACTAATCAGCCAAATGGACAAAATTCCTACCAGGCCCCTGCCCCAAAGCAGATGACCCCATGACAGGCATAGCAAGGTCAAGCAAACAGCCTAAAATTAGGGAAGGGAGGGCGGGTGATCCAAAGTAAGCAGCAAAAAGAGGAAGTTCCTCGCTGCGAGCATTGTATTTAACAAATAGGGCTGTCAATCAACAAATGGCAACATCTAGATTTCCCCAGTAACAGCCCGCCCCTGCTTAAAGGATGGCCAAACCATTTGCCTAGTAACAGTGAGGTGTCTTGTCAGCCCCGCCTGCAACCTGTGCTCTCCATGAGGGAGAACACACTTTACTGTAACAACTTCATGGTGAGTACCTTTTTTTTTTTAAAAAAAAGCACTGCCTGCAAGGATCCACATAGGTCACTAGGGAGCTCCACCATTCCTTCTGAAAAGCAGGCAGGCACATATTAGACCACGACAGAGAATAGTATCCCCATCAGGCCTGCCTTCTTAGTTTGGTCAAGGAACGTGAGGTTAGGAAATTAGTGCATTTATCCAGTTATGATGCTAATATGTTCACCCATCTTCTCCAGTCACTTAGAATATCCAGAGGCACAGTGTTTGCTTACATAGGTGTGGTTGTCTTTGGAAGAAAGCACTTCCTTTTGTGATTCGATGATTCTAGAAGACTGTGAAACATGTTCAAAGAGTGTTAAGTGCAAATTGCAAGTCTCACTGAAATTCATTATCTATTATAAATAACAAAAGTCGGTGACATATCTATAATTCTTTATGTGCATGCTTGAATATCATTGTTTTCAAAAAGCTTTGAAAGCACATAACTTAACTCTGTGCATGTAGAGAATTACATCACTCTCATCTGTCTCAAAAAGGCTTCAAACACAGAAGCTTCATGTAAATTATGTAAATCATAAATTCTTATCATTGAGGTTGCCTGCTGTGTCCTAAATCTTTATTGACTGGGGGATTAAATCTCAGCTTCTAATATTGCTTAGCATAGGGAATATTCTCAGAGTTTTACATTCTGTCAGACCTTAATGGGAAACGATCTAACTTCTAAACTTAGCAAGTGCCAAAAAAGTTTCTAGTATAGTAAAGTCAATGTTGTATATATTGGATTAGAGACTTAAGGCAACCATTTTTATATATCAACCACCTAAACTTTGAAATACAAAGATCACAGTTTTTCTTTGCACTAATATAGTGCAACTAGCGCTCAGCTAGTTGTTAGCACCTGGCTCCAAGGAACAGACCCATACACAAAGAAACCCTAACTATAGTCAGACAGAATTGGAAGATAATTGCCTACAATTAAATGTTGCCCCTTTTAAATGATAGGCAAATCTAGGCACAAAGCAACACCAAGTAATTAAACAGAATTGAAAATAACTGCTTACTAGGAAATGCCCAGAAGCTGCAGCCAAATTAAGAGAAAAGGAAATCAACAAGATTCCAGGCCCACACCAGTGGCCCTCTGAAAAGGAGGGGTGAGGTTGCTCTTAAGGGGAATATCTCACTACTGGGAAAACTTCTACCAAACAAAGGAAACTTTGCCAAACAAAGAAAAGTAAATCTTTGCCCACAAGGTCAGCTCCATAAGGGTGCTTAAACAGACAAAAGACTGCAAATGGTCAAACTGCTGGTTAGTTAAACTGACAATGCAACTAGAGCTGCTGAACTGCCAGGTGCTTAAAGACAATGCCTAACAAACTGCCAGTCACTCAGAGAGCAATCAATTCAGTTGAAAAACCTATCTGGTAACTGTGATGACTCAGGCAAGAAGCAAAGGGAACTCTGCAAGGGTGGGGGGTGCTGGGAGGGAGGAGGGGTGGAGGGAGGAGAAGGAAAGCCTGGGGGGAGATGGGGGGGGGTAAAATGAACACTCAGGGCAAGGAAAAGTTTAGAAGAAAAGGAAAATAGCTGACCTTTACAGTGAGCCAAAATGAAGTGGAAATATAAACCGTGGGTTAGCCTGGACTTTTCAGTAAGGGTCTATAAGCCACAACCGTTTGTTTGTTTGTTTGTTTGTTTGTTTGTTTGTTTGTTTAAAAGCGGTTTTCTTTAGGGACCCTGTACTGGCAAGTGAAGCCAATGACAAGAACCAGGCAGAGGTACACCTTCAAAGGTTCTAAACGTATAAATGTACAATGCTGAGGAATGGTTCCCTGATCAGAAACCCTGAATTGTCAACCCCAAGCCCTGCCTTATTTCTTCCCCCAAATGCCAAGCGAAGAGGGGTGTGTGGCTTAGATAAAGTAAGAGGGGTGAGGTTTAAGTGGTACCAATGGACGGGATGGCAGGGTAAATCAAACCCACACTAAAAGAGTAATAAATCAACAAACGGCAGGCACAAACACACGCTGCCAGCACACACACACACGACTTAAAATTAGAGAGGAACAGGCAAGGGCAAGGGAGGGGGGAAACGTACAAGCACCCTGGCCAACAAATTAAAATGTAAGGCAAACCCACTCAGTCACCCAGACCAGCCAGGCAATCGGACGGGCAAGGGCAATAGAGGGAAAAAACATACAGGCACCCTGGCCAAAATTAAAATAAAACGCACAGCCACCAAGGCAGAGGCCAGGGAAGGAAAGTGAGGAGACAAGGGAGATAGAAAGACGGCACTCACACTCAGACCTCGCTGGTGGTGGAGAGACCATGTGCTGGGCAAAGGAAAAAGCTGCAGCTTAAGAAAGGTAATTCACACTTAAACCGCCCAAACAAATCCAGCACCAGGAGTGGGGGGAAATAAAATGTAGGTTTATACACAGAAAAGAGGACACAGCAAGACAGCAAGGCAAACTTGGGTGCCTAGGTTTTTTAAAAGCAGTAAAGCAATGAGCGCACGCAAGCCTCCTAAATTTAAAAAGGCAAGCCAGGAACCAGACAGCCTCCACACACACAAACACCCCCTGACTCCAAACCTCATGGCTGAGCTCTTCCCTGCGATGACTTTCCCTGCGATGATTCGCGACTAGACGACGGCGAAGAATGAGGCCGGGGAGAGGCTGGCGCTGCAGCAAAAGGCTGCTGAGCACGCCCCCTCGGAGGCACCTGGTTGGGTGCCTGCCGAGGGGTGTGGGCGCCAGCCAGGAGAGGTGGAGGCAGGGGGCTAACGCCCCCTGCTAGCGGCGGTGCTCGGGCTCCCGCCCACAACCACTCCCCTCTCTTCCAGGGAGGAGAGTCTTAGCAGAAACGCAGGGTAGGACATCCCTACTAGAATGGGAAGGATGAGTGACATTTTAAGTGAACCTGATCAGTGGTGGTTGGACAAGCCTCACTTTCAAATACAGGGTTGTTGTTTTTTAGCTTTCCTAGAAATTGCTTGAGATCAATTGTTTGCTCCTTGAGTTTCCTTGAGAAAAACTAAAAAAAAACCCTCTAACATCAAACATATATTTTCTTCTTCCAGTTTCCCCAAACTGCTTTCCAAGAGGATAAAAATGTGCCCCCTCCATGTTCTCAAAGGTAATGGGCATTAGGGAGAGCTCACTAGCAATAGGAGAGGGCAAGTATGTCCTTAATTGGAATTGATAGTCCAGAGTATGTTGAAGAACATCATTTTCTGGCAGGGAGAATGAAAATTATCATTTTCTCTGCTGAAAGTGGGAAGCATAGCTTGAATATGATTATTTGGTTCAACTGAAGGTCTTGTGTGAGTGCCTGGAGGCTGTTGGAGGATGGATGGCGGCTAACAGATTGAGGTTGAATCCTGACAAGATAGAAGTACTGTTTTTGGGGGACAGGGGGCGGGCGGGTGTGGGGGATTCCCTGATCCTGAATGGGGTAACTGTGCCCCTGAAGGACCAGGTGCGCAGCCTGGGAGTCATTTTGGACTCACAGCTGTCCATGGAGGCACAGGTTAATTCTGTGTCCAGGGCAGCTGTCTACCAGTTCCACCTGGTACGCAGGCTAAGACCCTACCTGCCCGCGGACTGTCTTGCCAGAGTGGTGCATGCTCTAGTTATCTCCCGCTTGGACTACTGCAACGCGCTCTACGTGGGGCTACCTTTGAAGGTGACCCGGAAACTGCAATTAATCCAGAATGCGGCAGCTAGACTAATGACTGGGAGTGGCCGCCAGGACCACATAACACCGGATCTGAGAGATCTGCATTGGCTCCAAGTACGTTTCCGAGCACAATTCAAAGTGTTGGTACTGACCTTTAAAGCCCTAAACGGCCTTGGTCCTGTATACCTGAAGGAGCGTCTCCACCCTCATCGTTCAGCCCGGACACTGAGATCCAGCGCCGAGGGCCTTCTGGCGGTTCCCTCATTGCGAGAAGTAAGGTTACAGGGAACCAGGCAGAGGGCCTTCTCAGTTGTGGCGCCTGCCCTGTGGAGCGCCCTCCCAGCAGATGTCCAGGCAATAAACAACTATTTTACTTTTAAAAGACAACTGAAGGCAGCCCTCTTTAGGGAAGTTTTTAATGTCTGATGCTGTACTGTTTTTAATATTCAGTTGGAAGCCACCCAGAGTGGCTGGGGAAACCCAGCCAGATGGGCGGGGTATAAATAAATTATTATTATTATTATTATTATTATTATTATTATTATTATTATTATTATTATTACTATTATGGCTTCTACTTTTTCTGGCCTCACTCTCTGTTCTCCTCACACCCCAACTAATATGAACGGGAAGCTACAAATCCCATGTTTCCTGGCAGAAAATTATGTTCCTGAATCTGCCCAGGAGCAGCTGTTCCAGGCAGGACAAGGCGGGACAGGCCTGTTCTGCCTTTAATACCCCACTGCCACCAACAGTTACCCCTTCCCTCTTATTGATGGTACAGGTGTTATTTATATAGTGTTACATGTAGAGTGGCAGTAGATGTTCTGTTCTCTAGCTCTGCATGGTTGTGACTCCCCACAAGTCTAAACTGTTGCAAATTTATTAATGTGGCATTTCTTATTTTTCCTGAATTTGTCCGGCTGAAATCATTAGTAAGTAAGTAACAAACCGATGAGAGGGTATTTGTGAAGGGTCTCCTCTGCATAAATAATACTTTAAATCAAAATGTCTCTAGCATTCTGAGATAAGGGTGATATCCAACATTAGTCTTAAGAGTAGAGTAGGCTCATTGAAATCAGTGGACTAATAGTGAATAACACTCTAAGTATTTTTGGATTGGATTGTTCTACTTATGTATTTGTCTTTCATGCCTTTTGGAGAGATGTGTGACTTTGAGCTGTCAGTATTTCAGAAATAATACCCTCTATAACTTAAACCCTGTGCTTACTGTACCCTGCACTTCAATATATTTCTTTACCACTAACATCTTGCATGATGGTTTGGGAAGACAGTTCTTATTTTTTCCTTATACCCACTTTGCTAATTTATTTCATCATGATAAATATTATTGAGGCAGACCCAGACACATAACGCAACGAATCTTAGTATCGGGCATTTACAAGTTTGCCAAAAAAGAAAGGAAAAGAGAAAAAGAAACAGTGCTATGCTCCATCAGGGTTACGGTGCTTTTACAATCCATTTATACTGTCATCAAAGACCAGTCAAGATGGAAGCACAGAGAAAACCAACCACTGTATTTTATAAGGAGCATCAAGCTTTCATTCTTCTTCTCTCCAGGTAGATGCACACAGTATGCAAAGTGCTGAGAAGTGGAAACATGAATGGCTAGGGCATCCATTTTTTGTACTTTTCAAGTCTGTGTGCAAAGCAGGAAGATAGACGTGTTCCTTTACTCCATATAACCCAATTGTGCAGGGGTGGGGAGAGAGATTCACGAAACACATGAAACTGTCCTGAGGGAAACCTCCCAGCCTCAAATTGTAAGCTTCAGATGTGTTTCAAGGAACTTTAAAGATTCCATGGGTGTGGGTTCTTCCCATACTAGCAGCTCTATTTGCCAAAGGGAACAAGAGCCCACAGATTAGAATTTGATTTCCTGGATCCATTTGTGATTTGAGATTCCACCATCACATTGCATACACACAAGAACTGGTATGGAGTGGGCAGAAATCAGCACCTGTCATTTAGATGCCTGGTGTCATTTCAGGAAGAGTAGGAAAATATGTGTAAATACATCTGGGGGCCCTTTAATGTTAAATATTCCAAGAGTGGCAGCAAAAATATAATAATTAAAAAAATGGTCTGCCCATGTCGCTTTAGGGAGGCCCATCTCAAAGGCAGCTAATAGTAGGGGAAATAGTACAGAAAGTATAGTTATCCATAAAATACACAGAGCATTACAGCTCTTCAACAAAGGCCATATTTTACCATCTAGTTCTTATGTGTATGTAGCAGGATTTCCGAATATAACACCTATGGCCCTTATAGGTGTGTGTGTGTTTTTTTTTTACATGTAGGCCATACCAGTTAGAGTTACAATGCAAAAAGAGCACTGAACAGCCATTTTTGTTGCAAAGCAGGGAACAGTAACATTAAACAGGAATTATTTGTGTATGAGGCAGAAGTAAAGCTTGAGGCACGATTGAGAGAAGGAAGGGAAAAGTTCAAAAGCTGCTACATTTTAAAATTATTCCATAAGGTGAAGTGCACATACAAGTTTTTGCAATTAAAAATGCATATGAAAAATGTGAACTGGATTGCAATAATCATTTTGTTCTACCAAAGTCTTTAAGCATCTTTGGGCATGGCAACATTCATGTTAGATATGAGGCATTAGATATGCCTCATGTTAAATATGACAATTTCTGTTTATCTTAGAAGCTGCCCAAGCCACTATGCATTAGAGCTAAGAAATGTCCAGTCTGGCATCTTCTTTCCTTCACAGCCAAACAGATGCCCTCAGAAAAAGCACAAGCTTGACATAAAGAGAAGCTCTCCCCTAAGTGTTGCTCCCCAACAACTAGTATTCAGTGGCATACTGAACATACAGTCCTCCACCAAGGAACTGCTCACCTGGTCATCTTCCAACGTGATTTATGCTATCATCTACCAGTAATGTCCTTCAACATTCGGGATAGGATAAATGAGCTAGTTTTCATGAAAAATAATAAATGAGGGATGAGGGACCTGTGGTCCACCACATGTTGTCGGACTCCAACTCGCATCAGCCCCAGCTAACATGGCCAGTGATTAGGGGTGAGGGGAACTGGAGTCCAGAAACACCTGGAGGGTGACAAATCACCCATCTCTGCATTACTACAAGGAGTGTCACAATTATTCAATCAAGAATAAATTCCCCATGGGCCCTGAGTGTCTGAAGTCTCTACTATCACTATCCCCTTATCACAGGATACCTTAAGGACCACCTATCTCCATATGAACTCATCTGGACCCTGCAGTCACCACCTGAGGCCCTTCTTCATGTGCCCCTTCCATGAGAGGTCTGAGGGAGGCAACACAAGAATGGGCCTTTTCTGAGGTGGCTTCCGATTTGTAGAATGATCTCACCATCGAGGTTTGCCTGGCACCTTCCTTGCATGTCTTTAGGCACTAGGTGAAAGCACTTGTCTCTAACTAGGCCTTTGGCTAATTACATATTATACGGCTTTTCAATTGTGTTTGTGTATGGGGTATTGGTATGTTTGTTTGTTTATTATTACATATTTTGCACTTTCATTTTGTAATTTTATGCCATGAACTGCGCCATAATCTTTGGATGAAAGGCAGTAAAAAATTGAATGGATAAACAATACCGTAGATTCCGGCGTATAAGACAAATTTTTAACCCCGGAAAAGAGGTTAAAAAGTCGGGCGTCGTCTTATACACTGGGTATGGCTGCAGTGGGTGGTGGGCACTGGGAGGAAGCTGCCCGGGGAAGCTGCCCAGTGATGCTAAGCCAGCTTTGCTGGGCAGCTTCCTCCTGGCGCGGAGCGGAGCACACCACCCACTGCTGCTGCTGCAGCTGCTTCGACAGCTGCCGGTGTATAAGACGACCCCCCAAATTGGTGCTGCCAGTTTGGGGGGTCGGCTTATACACCCAGTCACCTAATACACCGGAATCTATGGTAAATAAATAAGTTTCTGGAGGACCTTGAGACAGGAGAAAATAGTGGGTGACTAAGAGATCATTTGCAAGCACTAAGCTGAATGATCAAAACACTCTCAAGCCTTTTTTCAGAGTTTGCTTGGAACTCTTAGAAAGATTTGACCACTCTTGGGAATGGGAGTGCAATTCTTGTGCCTTCATCCTATGATCTGAACCAAGAGTGAACCAGTTTCCCTCATTCAAACCTCTCCCATGCTACTTCAACCCTCCACAGCATATTTGGAGGAGCACAGGAGACTGCAAAGGAAAGGGAGAATCTGTTAAAATTGATTCCCCTACCTTCCATTCACAAAAAGCCTCTACTGCATCAAATTGCATTCTGTGAGTGGAGGCACAAAATTGGATACAGTTGAGTTGCTTGAATTTGTCTAATCCCCCTTTAAAACTATCAAAGCTAATAAGGACATAAACTCAGGTTACGTTCATGTACATAAATTGTGAGCCACATTTGTTCTAACTTCTGTGGGATTTTTTAAAATTCCCAGATGGATTTCCTCTTCAGAGCTTGATATCTCTAAAGCATCCTAGCCATGAATGCCTTTTTGAAGAGGGGCATCCTTTGTAGGCACTTCTGAAGAGAAATCCTTTTGCTTTCTGGAGTGCAGCAGATTGCATCAAATTATGAGTAGTTTCAAAACATTTCCCAGGGAAGAGTGCTTCTGGCCTTTCACAAGAGCCTCCCCCTCCCTCTCCTGGCAAATCACTGCTTTGATGGACCATTCAAAAGGTATTGCTTGTGGCTGAAACACCTACAAGTTTCTGCTGTAGAGGTTGCACCTTAACCTAATTGTAGCCAGTCTGTATCCTTCTCTTCAGCATCCCACTTAAACAGCCGTTGAACCATTTCCTATTGTCCAGTCAGAAAATATCTTCAGGCACAGAAAAGTTATAGGATACAGCACCACTTTTGATGTATTACACAACTTCTAGAAACAGTATTTCTCTCCCCCCCCCTCTTTTTGCCACCTTATTTCAGTCTCCTGCTTCTAGTCTCCTTCATAGAATCATAGAATTGTAGAGATGGAAGGGACCCAAAGGGTCATAGAGGCCAAGCCCATACAATGCAGGAATTACAGCTAACTTTCCTTCTCTTTGCAGTTTATTTCTATTTCCTCATACCATTGCTCCCAGTTCTGTTTATAATTTAAGCAGAGTTATCTCATGATTAAAATTCAACTTGCCAGTTCTGATCCGCCTGAACTTTATATAGTCACAGATATGGTGGTAAAATAGCATTATTAAGATGGAACAACACTTTCTGTTATTAGACAAAAAATGTTTAAAATTGAATTTGTATTTTTTTAATTAATGCTGACACCGGGATTCCCACTATGCAACCAAGCCCCCCATTTCCTGAACTCTCTTTGTGTTTGTTACACTAAAATAATGCAAGCATATTATGCATTAAATTTCTAAATGTCACAGAATTATGCCAACCTAATTATGTTCTCCATCGCATATGCTAATTTGGTTGGTTCTTCGCTTTTGTTTCATTTTGTTTCATATAATTAATTGAATTAAGTCAAAAGTCAGTACACAGAGTCCCCCCCCCCTCCTGAGTTTTTAATGTATCTGTTGACGGGTGAGTGGCCTATCTTCATTTTTTCATAGCTCAAGTTACTTGCATGATTTCTGCATGTGTCACCTGGTAGTCTGCATATGGTAATCAACCTTGCCTTCATGCCTTGTTGACTTAGTTGAATACCTGAAAATGGGAAGCAAACTCAGGAATCTTAAGAGGGGTGGATTTATGATGATTCAACACATGACAGAAGTACTACTTTGACCCCATAAAGTCAAGCTAAGTGCTGTTAGGTGTCAACATTTTGTGGTCTCCCATTGGGTTTTCCTCTTCTTTCAAGCACCTGCATGTGGGAATGTTACATGGGAATCAATATCCAGATATAGTTTTTATTCCAGAAATACGACCTAAAATGTTCTAAGCTGGGCAATATTGATATCCTCATGTAACATTTCCATGTATAGATGGTTGAAATGCAGTTAATACATTTTATGAATGAATGCATAAATGAATACCTTTAAGAAGTCTATTGGTAAGCACAAATCTTTAGGTTGGAATAAACCACAAGGTGTGTCTTTTTTCCCTTAAAAAAGAACATGATTTTTTTTTTAAATGTAAACATTACCTCCCCCCCCCCCACAGCCATAGGATTAGACCTTTTGGGGGGGGGATCTACATGTCCAAATACTTATACACTTAATTTCTTCCTTCCTTGTCAAGTTTTCACTCCAGGATCAGCATGGCTTTCTATCCAAACTACATGTTAAATCAATACTGTGTTCCTTGTGTAAAGATAACCAAGGGATAAAAGCTGTGGGTTTGTATCCAGTGAAGTTGTCCTGTTTACACAAGGACTTCCACTTGAGGAACAGAACTTCCCTTTTCTCTCACCATCCACCCCACATGCTTCGTATCTTTGGAGCCTTCATATGGAGGTGCTCCCAGGCGAAGGACAACAATTGAATGTATGGCAGTGCTGCAATTCAAATTCAAATGGAAGGCATACTCCACTTAGACAAAACTGATGTTCCTAGCAGGAGCACAGAGAATTCCACTTAGAAGGAGAAGGTGGAGTTCATTTAAGATAGCTATCTTCATATAATAATCAGAAGTGTTTGGGGAGATGTGAGAGATGGAGTTGAATTGCTTGATCTTGTATTTGCAATCAGATAAAGAGAACTTCAGAAGTGCTTCATTCCTCTATATTGAATTACAGAGTGGCATGGGACCTAGAAGGTTGATCTTTACTCTGCCCTCCCAGATAATAAAGGATTGAGCCTAGCCACACAGACATTGAATTCTCTTGCACTCCATTTCATGACTATCTGTCTATAGAAAACTCTCTGTGTTTACTATGCTGATTTGGGACTTTCCATATTTACCATACGTTGTGGTACACTTGCTGTTTTTGTAGTGGATTGTCTGTACCTTGTCGCACATGTCACTGCAATTACCAAGTGACTGTGGCTTTCCTTTCCATACTAATGGCAGGTTGTGCCTGAATTGAGAAAAATTCCATGGCTGTAGCCCAATGTACTCTTATGTTCCTCCAGCCAGAAAATGTCAAACATTCTGAGTATGTGCATGGGGATAGCCCTTTAAAAAATAATCAATTCCCTGTATTCTGGAATTCAAATTTTGTGAGAGTATAGAAAATTACAAGAGGACCTATGTGTCTGAGGTATGGTGGGCCTGGTTATTGTGATAAATTTTTGTGTTCAGTTTAGGATTCTTGTCATGGGCCATACTTTGACTCAGAACAGTGGTACCTTGGATCCCGAACACCTTGCAAGTCGAACGTTTTGGCTCCCAAACGCCACAAACCTGGAAGTGATTGTTCAGGTTTGCAAATGTTCTTTGGAACCCGAATGTCCGAAGGGGCTTCCGCGGCTTCCGATTGGCTGCAGGAGCTTCATGCAGCCAATCAGAAGCTGCGCTTTGGTTTCCGAATGTTTTGGAAGTCGAACGGACTTTCGGAATGGATTCTGTTCGACTTCCAAGGTACGACTGTATCATCATCCCTATCTGCCATCTCTCCTCTGAACTGTGCTCACAAACTGACAGCTTGCACCAGTCAGAAGGAAGTGGTACAAAACAAATGCCTCCCAAACTACACCCACCAACCACACCTGTTCCATGCAGAAACCAGGACAATACTTGTACACTTACCACACAAATGAAAATATTGGTGATCTATTCTGGATCCTTCACAAAAGTTGGTAGAAGTAAAAGTAGCTTTTGAGTACATTATTCAAGGATACCAGCTGAATAGTGCTGATGCCATGTGGCATCATGCCACACAGTCAGGGGTGAGGGGAAGCAGCAGCTATAGCACTGTACATGGTAAATGCAGAAAGTCCCATTAATGGGATGCTTTCTCTGTACTGACTTCAGAAGTTTGTGTTTTCCTTTGGCAAATGCCCTGAAGCTGGAATGGTTTGTGCTAGCTGTGAGATAAAAGTGCCAAACATTTTGCAACCTGAGATGTTTAAATCGTTGGAAGGCTAAATACGACTTCTCCTCACCTGCGTTGAAAATCTTTGCCAGTAAAGTGGTCTCCCAGATGCTTTATGGAGCAGCGATATGGGGCAAGGACCCTAATGCCAACAAAGCCTTAGAAATAGTGCAGAACAAATTCCTCAGGAAGTGTTCTCGCTCCCCAACGGGACTCCAGCTGCTCTTCTCCGCGTTGAAGCTGACGTGACAACAATACAGGCTAGAATTGATCACCTGTGCTTAAATTATGTGAAAAGACTTCTATTTCTTTCAGAGGAGAGATTCCCTGCTATGTCACACACAGACCAAATGTTGGAAGAATGGTATCCAACGCCTCTTGTTTCAATATCAATTACAAGATTTTCAGGTGACTATGAAGATGGACAAGAGGCACTTAAGAGATT
Source organism: Podarcis raffonei (assembly GCF_027172205.1). Classification (NCBI taxonomy): domain Eukaryota; kingdom Metazoa; phylum Chordata; class Lepidosauria; order Squamata; family Lacertidae; genus Podarcis; species Podarcis raffonei. The sequence goes on from NC_070610.1 coordinate 38,216,383, forward strand.
GTCTCTTTAGGTCCAATGCAGAAAGGGATCTAACCATGATGGCTTCTACCAAGAGTTTGCCATGGTTCCCACTTATTAAAACGGAGCATACCCGGGCCAGTTACCTGTCAAAGCTCCCTCTTGCTGTGCTTAGAATCCCTTTCACGGAATTACGATTCCAGTCGATGTCCTCGGCGGTGTTGGATGGACACTACAGCAAAGTACATTATGAAGAGAGACTTTGCCTATGTGGGCAACCCTGTGTGGAGGACCTGTGTCACTACTTATTGCAGTGCCTGTTATATGTAGACCCAAGAGATTGATTAATAAAACCCGTTTCCAAATGGAACTCACTTGAACAGGGTGGAAAGGGTGAAATGGCTGCTGAGCGATACTGATGACTTTGTAACTTATAAAGTAGCACTCTATGCGTTGGCAGCTAAGAAGATCGAGGGGGGGACACTAGATAAAATAGCAGTCAACTGCAAAGGGGATTCGAATATTTAATTTGGCACATTTTACTAGAGAATCTTCTGCTATTCTGTTTTACGCAACAAGCAATCTTAGTAGTTGTGGCAGTGGTTTATATTGTATGTGTGGTGCCTGAGGATTTTTATGGTTATTGCTGTTTTTCCTTTTGTTATTTTTCTGAATGATGCCATGGCCTTTGGCCAGCACAATAAAAGTCTATGATGATGATGACTTCTCCTAGAATGATACCTTTTCTGCTATACTTGAACATGTGTACCCAGAGCTTAGTCAGAAGTGACATAGATGTCATGACTGTGGGTATGTGTTCCTACAGTATATACTTCACCTGTCCGTTGCCTGTGTCTGTGTCTGTATCTGTGTTTGAGGTCCTATCCCTTTCCTGTTTTGTCTTTGAAGAGATGTTCAAGATGCCGTCTAAAAAAGGGCATTCTACTGAACTGTGATACATTGGAATTTGGCTTGGGGAAGTAAAATGTACACAAACACACAAACCTGTCATTTATGCAAATCCCCCCCCCCCATTTAAGAGGATATTTACATACACACACACTTGGGATAGAGGCCTGAGTACTGTGGCTGTTATGATTGAAGTGGGATATTTCTGATGGTAAGGATCTCTATTCCAGCTTCTTGGATGAGGGAGGAAGACAGCTGGCTGAGAAAAATATGCAAATAAAGAAAGAACATTCCAAAAAAGACTCTCTAAGCATATTAGCTTAGAATAATGAACATTTAATATTTTCTGGAAGGCATCCAAAATGTTCAAAGTTTTTATTGGGTTTGTTTTTTGTCTTCATGTATGGTTGATCTTTTCTGTTTTGTTTTGAAAATGCAGTTATTGCCTGCAATACATCATTGGATTTGCACTTGAATTCTGAATCCCTTATAAAACAACAATGCTACCAACTTTCCCCATTTGAAATAATTATTTGCTGGCTCTTTGTGATTCAGATAATTGCATTGGCCTCTAGCAGTGGCAGCAATTTGAATTCCCTATAGTCTATCTCAATAATAATTCTTTAGTTTTAATGCATTCAAACGAAAGAGTTTCTCCATTGCTTGCTTCTCTTTTCTCTTTTCTTTTTTTACTCCAACAAAAAAATGTTGGAGGCAATTTGTTCAGTCACATTCTTAACACTTAATTCCACAGCAAAATTTATGGAAATCAGCTATGAATCTTATGCTGATTATTATGTTTGTGACAGGTAGAAACCATGGGGGAGGGTGTGAATCTCAGAAAATATTTAGAAGTTGCGGGGGTGGGGAGGAGAGTTTGTGCTCTAACTAACAGGCTGCTAATTGCTGGAGTGTGTGCATCCTTTTCTTCTAGGTTTGGGGAAGGACCAGATATCTATAAGATATGCTTATAAGTGGGATGATGGGCTAGATTTGTGTTAAAGGAGCAGCTTTTGGGGATTGTGGGACATTTGTCATTAGGGAAATGTGTGTGTGAAAATTGTTCTAAACTTTTATTATTTACGACTCTTACATTCTTGGAAACTCTTTCATTTAAAATACAGAAAATATGTAATGCTTTCAGATTGCAATCTAAAGATAGTGACTAAGTTGTTGCCATGCAGTGACAGACAACATAGTTTTAGTCCTGTTTTAAATATGTTCTTGTTTCATGGTATTGGCAAAGGTAGTTGGGCATTTACACAATCAACAGTATATCCTCACATTCTTCTCACAGTCTGCTGCACTCCAGATAGTTTGAACTCCAACTCCCATCAGCCTCAGCCAGCATAGCCAATGGTCAGGGATGATGGGATTTGTAGTCCAGCAACATGTGGAGGGCACTAAGTGGGGGGTGGTTATCGTAGAGCATGGCATTCCCCATCTAGGCTATGCTATGCTATACAACCTTGAAAGGTATTAGAAGGAAATCTGAATGGATTGTAATTTGGCACCTGAAATTTGTGGCCTTTACTGCAACAATAAACTTGATATTCCAAATGTAAACTGAGGCTTGGTTTTATTATTTCAATTAAAATGCTTATATTAGGGGAAGGGCATTGCTGTCATGAGTTTTGGGATTGAGTAACTAGCCACGTAAGCTTGTCACAAATGAGACTCTTGGTATATGTTTTCTGCACATCTATTTCTCTCTAGCTGTATCGGCTGCATCTCTTGACAGGACCCTGAGACTTCCATCTTCTCCCTATTGACATTTTGCTGAAAGAACTATTGCTGTACCATCAACCTTTTGTCTGGAGACTGCTGTCTGGACAAGTGTCTCTTAAGAGCCCATCTTTGTAGTTTTGTAATAAGTCAGGAGTTCAATATTGATTGATGGAAAGTTGCCCATGCCCCCTCAGTGCCTGAAATGTATTGCCTATGCAGTTCTTCCTATCTTTTAACATGGCAAAAAAAACAAAAACAAAAACCAGAACCCAGAGCTGTAGAGCAGCAATAACCTAAGCCCCTGTTGCTGATTAAACAGCACCATACAACTGGGGCTTTACTATTGTTTATGTATGATTCTTGATTTAATTCAAATATGAAGCTTAACAACAAATCCTGTTAAGATTGTGAAGTATTTAGTCAACCATTGTTTGTTTAGTAATAAAAAAGATCATTGTATATAGGGATTTAGCATAGCTCATACTCTAGAATGAACAGATTAAAAATTGCTTTATTTGTAGATCCTTTTGTTGTAAGGAGGCTCCTCTTCTATAAAACTTATTTCTCTCATTTGTGGTCTCTTCTAATACAACAAAGGTAAGAAGGCATTTTGCCTTGGAGTCTAAAACAAGTTAACTTATGGTTGTTGTTAAGAGGGATTTTTTTCCATCTCCTTCCTTCTGCAATTCCACCCCCCCCCAAAAAAAACCCAACTCCATGGAGCAGGAGGCTGTTAGAGGGTACTGGAAACTTCTGTGAACTCATTTTAGGTTAAACTTATATTAGGATTTTGACTGATTACTCCCCCTGGACGCCTACTCTGAACCTCTTAAGAATATTCACTCTTTCCTGAGATGTAAGAAGGCATCATTTTCCATTCCACCTTGTAATCATCACGTGCAGCACTGTTTCTGTTCTTCTGGAGTTGTTCTTCCATCTTACTGTCCACTGTCACAAAATTACACAACTTATGTAATTAATTATGCAAATTACATAAGTTATGTTGTGATTATGTCATTCTGTCCCATTCATTTTAATGCAATGAAAACACAGTGTGGATGGGGGGAGAATCTAATCAGTTACGTGCCGTTTGTAGGCTGAAAGCATAGACAACAGTGAATACCAATAATATTTGTTCTGGGCATGGAACGAATAAGTGAACGTTGACAATTTCCAGTCCTGTTTCTGTTTTCATTGGAATTCTTGGATATCTCTACCTGTCTTTGAAACATCGTTAAAAAGCCTGTGCAACTGAGCATCATTTCTAAGAAGGAGAGGGTGGAATTTATCAACACCTTTAGTCAGCTCTGACCTTTCCAGATGCCATTGTCAATTCCCTTTTACCATGTTCAAACCCAGGAATGGGAACCTGAAGACTCCCAAGTGTCATTGGACTCCAACTGCTATCACTGCCAGCTGGCATGGCCAATAGTCAGAGGTGACAAGAGTTTAGTCCATCAACATCTGGAGAGCCATGGGTACCCCACCCTGGTCTAAGTTGCCCAGCCATTAGATTTGCCTGTATCCAGTCTCTCCACAAACTTACTGTTCCTATCTTCAGTCTGGGTTGTGTACAGATACACCGTCTTGAAAGACCTACATTGGCTACTAGTATGTTTCCGGGCACAATTCCTTTAAAGCCCTAAATGGCCTCAGTCTTGTATACCTGAAGGAGCGTCTCCACTGAGACACTGAGGTCCAGCGCTGAGGGCCTTCTGGGAGTTCCCTCGCTGTGAGAAGCCAAGTTACAGGGAACCAGGCAGAGGGCCTTTTCGGTAGTGGCACCCGCCCTGTGGAATGCCCTCCCACCAGATGTCAAAGAGCAAAACAACTACCAGACTTTTAGAAGACATCTGAAGGCAGCCCTGTTTAGGGAAGCCTTTAATGTTAGACACACTATTGTATTTTAATATTTTGTTGGAAGCTGCCCAGAGTGGCTGGGGAAACCCAGCCAGAGGGGCAGGGTATAAATAATAAATTATTGTTGTTATTATCTAGTGGTTAGAAAAAAATATTTCTAAGCTCAGCAAGGTGACAGAGCAGTGGCACTCTGAGAATCACTCTCCGCTTTTATTGGGTTGAGAAAATAATGTTTGAACAACTTCATAGGAGTTTTCAGTTGGGAAAATGAGTCGAGTGTCTGGCAGGGATGTACAAAGTGTCGTACTGTAAGGTGAGGGGGTTAGAACAGGTGAGCTTTGAAGGATGCCTTCCAGAGCTTGATTTCTATTTATTCCGGGAAGGACTTCCCAACTTTTGACTTTCAGTACTATTTCTGACACTCTGTGTAGCTGCAGGCAGCTTGCTTATTTCTTGTCTGCTAAATAACACTGATAAAAATGCCTATCTCTGTCACATGAGAGTTGGGGAAGGGGGTGAGAAATCACTTCACTGTAGGTTGAAACTGGAAATGTGTTACATTACGTTATCATGGTTTCCCTTTCTGTATTAGCCCTTTTTTATCACTCCCACTGGAAAGAGGAGCTACAGTATCTAACTGCAATCAGTGTCGCTGTTTCTTTCCTCCAGACGGCTGGCCCAGAGGTTTCTACCTTTCTGACAAAAACAGAGTTTAACTTATAAAAAAAAAGTTCCTGTTTTGGCGTGATGCCTAGAAAACAACAAAACCTCTCAAAGTCAAGTTGGCTATTTTGCATGAAGGGAATTTACAAACAACAAAAATACACTTTATGGTTTGTAAATAAACTCAAATATTTGTCCATATGTAGAAAGCTCCCTGTAAACAACTGACAAAAGAAGCACTTGCATGATTTTCACACATGACAGTATATCCTGGTGTGCTTTTTCACTCTGCATCAGTGTACGCCTTTGCAGTGAAAATAATGTGTGAAGCAAACCTGTACATCCTTATTGTCAGGGAACTGCCATCGGAAAAACAGGAGGTGAAAGGGCTCACAGAGGCTGAGAGAGACTTATCAGCTGAGGAGGGAACCAGCAGGGGGAGAGGAGGAGCTCCAAGGGAAAGTGAGTCGGAGGGATGGCTCAGAGACACTTCCAGCGAAAACAGTGGGGAGGTTTCAGGACCTCCTATAGGGACACCCACTCCTCGCCGGAAACTGTCACGCCGAGAGTCCAGAAGACGCGTTTCCGTTAAGGAACTTTTATGCTGGAAGAAGTTCCGTAAAAGCCCACTGTCGGATTCTACAAGCGACTGACGGAGCCATGCTTAAGGAGCTCCGTTACAGACAGAGGTTTGTGGACTTAGCCAAACTCTGAGGGACTAGGAATTTCACGCACAAGCAGCTCATCATCCCATCACACTTATGAATCATTTTTCCCACTTCAGTTGCTGCTGCTGCTGCTGCTGCTGCTGCTGCTGCTGCTTCTTCTTCTTCTTCTTCTTCTTCTTCTTCTTCTTCTTCTTCTTCTTCTTCTTCTTCTTCTTCTTCTTTTATTTATACCCCGTCCATCTGGCTGGGTTTCCCCAGCCACTCTGGGCGGCTCCCAACAGATTAAAAACAGAATACAGTGGTACCTCGGGTTAAGTACTTAATTCACTCCAGAGGTCCGTTCTTAACCTGAAACTGTTCTTAGCCTGAAGCACCACTTTAGCTAATGGGGCCTCCTGCTGCCGCCGCAGCACAATTCCTGAAGCAAAGTTCTTAACCCGAGGTACTATTTCTGGGTTAGTGGAGTCTATAACCTGAAGCGTATGTAACCCGAGGTACCACTGTAACATTAAACATTAAAAACTTCCCCAAAATTCTCCATTCCACCTCCATTCTGCTCATTCCAGCAATAGGTTGATCAGAAACACCACAGAACAACCAAGAGGGAATTAAATTCAAGTGTAACCCCTATTAAACTGCTTGTGCAAATATCTTTGCATCTTTAACAAATATTGTGGTTCTTACTTCACAAAATTGTTAGGATGAACCCTATACACATTTATCTGGAACTGCTGGGAGCAGACCTCACTTACCTGTGAGTAAAGCTTACTGAATTCAATGGGACTTTTATCTTGTGTACACACCATTAATATATTTTAAAATATACCTAAAATATACAGAAGCTTTGTATATAAATGGTTAGTGATTTGTCTTTGTGCCACTAAATAATTGAAAATACACACTACTAAATACCATATAAATCCTGATCCTATAGATGCTTACTTCAAGAGTGCAATCAGACATTATTCCATGTAAGCATTCAGAGGACTGCAGCCTTAATATGTTATGTGAATATGACCATTATTACTTTAGGTTTTGGGAGTTGCTATAAGGTAGAATGGGAAAAGGAAACAGGGTATATTCCTCATGATGAATTTATGGATTGATTTGAATAATGAATAAATACCAGATCATTCCCTCTGTCAATGAAGACTTTTAAAAAAATGAATGAAACTAAACTCATGGCATCCTGCTTTGCCAGCATATTACTCTTACATGTCCATGTTGTGAAACTACTCTGGGTATCTTCCAGGACCAACAGTAAGGCAAGACTGAAACATACCGTATTTTTCACCTTATAGGACGCACCGTCCCATAAGGCGCACCTAGATTTTTTTGGGGGGGGGGAATAAAGGGGAAACAATTATTACCCCCCCCCCAGGCACGGGGCGGGGGAGGCCTGAGCTTCCCCCGACTCCAGCCCCCAAACAGGCAGCTCTCTGCAAGCCGTGGGAGCCCAGCGCTGGCTCCCGCTGCTTGCTGAGAGGTCCGCAAAGCCTGGGCGTGCTGAGCTCAGCGCGCCCAGGCTTCGGCATGCTGGCAACTCTCTGCAAGCAGCAGGAGCGCTCCCGCTGCTTGAGGAGAGGTCCGCGAAGCCTGGGCGCGCTGAGCTCAGCACGCGCATGCTTTGGCATGCTGGCAACTCTCCGCAAGCAACAGGAGCGCTCCCGCTGCTTGCAGAGAGGTCCGCAAAGCCTGGAGAGCGAGAGGGGTCAGTGCGCACCGACCCCTCTCGCTCTCCAGGCTTCAGCGAAAGCCTGCATTCGCCCCATAGGACGCACACACATTTCCCCTTCATTTTTGGAGGGGGAAAAGTGCGTCCTATAGGGCGAAAAATACGGTAGTTTTAAAAGAAAAATAATGAGAGGGTGCAAACTACAGAAAGAGGATTTTAAGCATGGGGAAGAGGGGAGTGGATGGAGACTGCAGAGTTTGAAATGAAAACCCCAAAAGTAAGGAAGGAAGAGAAAGGAGAACCAAAAATAGTATGTATGGGACCAAATAAGTATGTATGGGACCAACACCATATTTAGAGAAAACCAGATAAAGGATATGTGGGAGTGGGTTGGGATCAGAAAAAGGAGGATATAGACTTTAAGAACAATGCCTGAGGTTGTCAGTCAGTTTACCCAAGGATAACTCATCAGTGCAAGCTTGTGGGACTGTAAGGAAAGAAAAAGACTGTAAATTAAATGTATACAGATAAGGGACAATTCAGAGCTGAACCTGTGGCTTAATATTTTTGTAAGGAAGAAAAGGTTGCTTTTGAGGGGTGATTCAGGCCTATTTTCTTGCTCTCAATAAGCCATCTTCGTTATATCTGGAAAAAATAATGGTACTACAGGGCCTTAGCTTTTCATTGCACATGACTTTTTTAGTAGTTAAAACTATCGGGGTGGGGGTGTTGTTTTGCTTTTGAGATTCACGCATATTATACAATGGTAAGGGTAAATAGGTTAAGGGCTCTCCACAAAAGCAAAGAGAATCCAACAGCAACTATATTTTTTGCCATCAGAAAGATGTTTGAATCTCCAGTGGATTATAGCTGCTGTTCCTTCCTTGAAGCACTGAAAATGAGAAGCTGGAGTTACGCGCACACAGACCACTTGATATAAATAACTCATAGAACTCTTACACCTTAGCCTGCATCTCTGTTTTGCCCTAAAAGACTCACTAGTACAAACACTCAACAACAACACAAACTCTTTCTCCCCAGTGGGTTTTTTCTTTTTAAAATGAAGCAGTTGAGAGAGCAATCCTTTCAAATTATAATATCTATACTATTTTAAATCTCCTTTCACAATCCAAGCATGGAATATTTTTAAACAAAATAATTATGGAGGAAAACTTTTTGTTGCAACTTTGAATACTTAGGCAGCATAATTTGCGCTCATGTCTGAAAATAAAAAAGATATTCTCATTTATTTATGAACTGTCTTTTAAATTTAATCGCAAGAAAAACATTAGTAAGGATCGCAGAGATCATAGTATTTCAAGGAATGTATTCTGGATGTGTACCAGTCCTAAATATTTGTATGGGAATATCAGTCTGAAATGCTGGAATTAACATGTATGCAGTACAACAATTCCATGGTACATGGTTGTCATTCAGATGGTGCTGGGATGTATAGCAGGTAGGATGTGTAGTCTGAACACAGGAACCATGGAACAACCTTTGCTGCCCCTGTTAGGGTATCATGTCAGCATAATTTAACACCCTGCACAGGTATATATTCGTAAAGCATATATGCAACTCTGTCTGCAAAAGCCACTTGCCAGCTAAAATACAGTACCAGTGTAATGCTATGACATAGCACAAGAATGAGGTAGAAGGTTACAACAGAGTAGGATCATCTTGTGCCATCTTGAAGTTTTCTGGTCACTGCAGAGCTAGCTATGTGGTCAATGTGTGCTGCTGGGTGGTTATTTTCCACTGCAAGTGGTACCTTTCTATACAGAGGGTCACCCCAGCATAATTGGAATGAGCATTGAAAACAAAAGGGCACTTGTTGGCATCCTTCTGTCTCGACAGACAATGGAGTTCACATCCAGGCGTGAAGTCAAATCAGTGTGATTCAGCAGCACTGAAATAACCTCCCTGGGGCTCAAGCCTGGACAGTGTGTCCTGGGCTGCCCAGATGAAAAGACCCCCCACACACACACCTTGGCTTGACTGATGTGGCCCAAAGGAAAGCAGAGCAATACCTTTGGCACCAGCTTGGCTGCAGGAGTTGCCAGAAGGGGACATACAAAGCACTATCCAGCCATCTTAGGGACTCCACTCCAGATTTGTGTAGGGTTTACTCCTTAGCCTTTTCTTCTCCTGAAAATATCTCTCAAGGCAGCAGTTTAGGATCAGAGTTTTCCTTCTCCTAGATGTGCTCGGTTGACAAACCCCACCTGCTCCTCACTTCCCACTACAGCAGGTGCTTCTTGACCATTGGATCCACTATTGAACAAAAAATATTGCGTAATAAATACAAATAAAACCTCTTCATCTAGAATATGTGATGGGTGGGGAAACTGTGGTCCTCCACGTGTTGCTGAACTACATCTCCCATCATCCCTATGCTGACTATGACTGATGACAGTTCGAGTCCAACAACATCTAGAGAGTCACGTGTTCCCAACCCCTGCTTAGAACATAGAGGTGTAAATCAAGGTTGGTTCCCCTGTATTTCGCATGGATGTGGCTTGCATCTCGAAAAACAAACAAGATAAAGTTTCATCATGCAGACAGGCAACATTTCCCTGCCTATTTATGTTCTTTAGGCCTCGTTCCATATTGTGACATGTGGTTGTATTTTTTAAAAGAAACTTAACTCTATAGCATTACATATAAAATGCATTTTTAACAATGCAATTCTGTACTTGTCTACTCGCCCTACTGCTCAGTCCATTGTGTTCAATGGGGCTTACTCCCAGGTAAGTGGATATATGATTGCTGCCCAAAACATGTTTATTAAAGCTTTATTCCCTAAATACTTTGATTTATATTTTTATTCAACTGATTGGAGAATATTAAGTTTCATCTGTTCTCTTCTACATACATTTAAAAAATGTGTTATGTTTCTTATTATGTGAATCTGAACAAAATGAGCTGAAAGTGAAACTGACATTATACACTACTGAAGGAGCAATAAAAGGAAATAAAGATCATATGCAATAACACTGTACCTTTATCACAAATATATAAAATTACACTAAAACTACAAAGGAGCAAAAGGTAAAAATTATCCCATCACAGCACTTTGTTGTTGTTGTTTTATTTCAGAGTTTTATGGTTTTCTCATTAAGAATTTGAAACTTGCTGTAGATTATATACAAAGGATGGTTCTATGTCGTTTGAGGAGGTTATTGCTTTTAAATTACATTCTAAATAGGCAAACAAAATGAATACAGGTTTAATGTGGTCTTAATTCTATCTAGCAAGCTCCAGTCTGGATAATGATCGTTAGCTCAGGCTCAAAGGGGTGTTTTGTGGCTGCAAGTGAATAAATAAGTAACTGAATGGGAAGACTCAAAATGTATAGTTGTTAATTAAAAAGCATATTTGCCATTATACATCCTGTAGAATATGTTCCCGTTTTAATATTTTATCAATTGAAATGTAATATATACAGATGTTCATATATTCACTTTTTCTTTGCCTTGTCTCCTCCCCTGCTACCACCAAAAGAAAAAAAGTTTATTCTGCTTTTTCTCTTAGCTACTTGTGGTTGAGTGATAAAGTATTTAAGAACTGGAATGGTACCAATGCTACTTTTCCATTCACTATCAGTTTTGTGCAGTTGAAACTTTGGACAATAGTCTGATTCATTTTTTAGATCACAGCCACTCATGACTTAACTAAATTTCTGCTTAGGAAAAACTGCCAATGGGTGGCATGGCAAGCAGATATGGAACTGATGGCAGTATTTCAGAAAGTAATTGGAATAGTTGAGCCATGTATTTTTCTTCCACCTTTTTTCCAGTGCAATAGTTTATGGCTTCTTAATCCACCATATAAAGACTGGTCTGTTCAGCTTCGGAAAGTTTTTGGCAAATGTAACATAGGCTCCAAATCTATATCTCATTGAAATTTGAATCTCATTGAAATCCCAGCCACACAACTGTCTGATGGATTGTGCCCTCAGACTTGTCATAAACCAGCCTTGAACATTGCATACTTGTTGCTGCTACATCTTGAGCTCACATGAACAATGGTTCCATTCTGATGTCTGGCTCAATGTCCTTGTCAAATACAGATCTAGTCTACAGTAATTTGAAATAGTTCCACTCAGAGCCACCATAGTCATTTGTTATTCCCTGCTCCTGACAAAAGAATTAGTCAGTGCTAAATGTGCAGGATTGCCAAAGGACACCGTCTTAGTAACTATTTTTTGTTGGTTATGATACGTCTAAAGATACAGAGATGAATGTGCGTCTTACCCTCCATAGATTCAGCACTGGAGTTGGTTGCTGATGTGGGACACACATCATTTACTTTTTGTGGTATGTAATTAAAGATTTTGAACCACTTTTTTGTTTTTTAAGACTACAGAACAAGCAGAATATCTGTGAATTTCATGCTGGAATGAAACTAAAATCTTGCCATTTTTTCTTGCCAAAAAAAGATGACTTTAATGATGTAACAAAGCTTTTTCCCCACCCAGAACTAGTGGACTGTTTGTTTGATGCTTCCTTTTGGAAACACATTAGACAAATGTGCTATCTCTTTAATTGTGCTAATTACAAAGTGCTCTCTTAATTTGGCTAAAAGGAGCCAGTTAAGGATCTTTCCATGTTCCTAGATGGATGTTCTACCCCCAATTGAAAGATTAATGCCTGCCTTACTTGAGACTAATTTGTTGTTTGAGCAATAATGAAGTAACTCAAAGCTCTTTGTGGCTCCTTTAGGCCACTTGTCACAAAACATTTATTGCAGAACATTCCTCTTAAGCCTACTAGGGCTACTCTAACATGGATCACTATCTTCGTTATTTGCTCAGTCTACCCAATGTTAAGCACTTTTAATTTCAGTCCCATTGATGTTAGTGGAGATAGAGTCCATGTGATTCTGTGATTCTATGTTGGGCCAATTTAGAAACCATGCTTTGCAAAGTTGTACACTCTCACACATCTTCTCTTGCCCTTCTCATGCATGAATCCCCCTTTCTTTCCATGCTTTTCTGAAACCATAGTTTAGTGTTATAGTGGCACGGGCATGAATATGGTTAAAGCCAGCTAAGATTCCTTTGTACCCATGGCTTGAAGTGGATTACCAAACAAGAATGATGAAGGGCTCTTGGTTAGCTTTAACCATATTGGCAATAATGTCAAAGTAATGCTGAAACATGGTTAAAGCACACAATGGAAAACGGGAGAAATTATTGTGGAAGGAAAATGGGAGGGGAGGAAGCATGGCTCTGCAGCTGTTACGCTTGAATGGAGCCAAAGTGCTGAGCATATGGTTACATCACCTATTAAAATCAATAGGAATTCTATACATATGTGTGATGGGATGGTGAGCTGCTTGTGCGTAAAATCCTAGTCCCTCAGAGTTTGGCTAAGTCCACAAACCTCTGTCTGTGACGGAGCTCCTTAAGCATGGCTCCATCAGTCGCTCGTAGAATCGGACAGTGGGCGTTTACGGAACTTCTTCCAGCATAAAAGCTCCTTAACGGAAACGCGTCTTCTGGACTCTCGGCGTGACAGTTTCCGGCGAGGAGTAGGTGTCCCTATGGGAGGTCCTGAAACCTCCCCACTATTTTCGCTGGAAGTGTCTCTGAGCCCTCCCTCCGACTCACTTTCCCTTGGAACTCCACTTCTCCCCCTGCTGGTTCCCTCCTCAGCTGAATGGTCTCTCTCACCCTCTGTGAGCCCTTTCACCTCCTGCTCCTCAGATGGCAGTTCCCTGACATCCACCTCCCCTCCAGGGCCCCCTTCACCCCCTTCCCTCCCCTCCTCTGCGGGAGGCGAGGGAGCAAAACCCCTGAAAGAACCTCCCTCATCTTCCAAAGTTTCGAACACTTCCCTCCACCTGTTGCTGTTTCCAGTTTCCAAGTACTCCTCCTCATCGGAGTCTGTTCCTTCTTCCAACTCCGATTCCCTGAATCCTTCCAGTTCCTCCTCATCGTCGGTGGTGCCAAAGTACTCCCTCCGGAACCTCGCTACTGGCTGAGGTTTCCTGGGGAACCTTTGGTGGAATGTTTCGATCAAGATCTCGTCACTGACCTCCTCTGCCGTCACCCAGGTGTTTTCCGACTCCGGTTCCCCTTCCCACGCGACCAAATACTCCACCTGATTACCCTTCCACCTGGAGTCGATGATCTCCGCCACATGGTTGCTGCTTTCCCTTTCTTCTAAGACTGGCCCCCGTGTGGATACCCCTTCACCTTCCCCCCTATATGGTGACAGTAATGACCTGTGGAATACTGGGTGCAGTTTCATGTGGTTCGGTAACCGGAGTCTGAAAGCCACTGGGTTGACCTGTTGGATGACCTCAAATGGTCCCAATCTTTTGGGTCTCAATTTCTTGCAACCCCCCTTGAACGGCAACCCTTGGGTTGATAGCCAGACCTGACTCCCCACCCTAATGGTTTCACCTTCCCTTCTGCTCTTGTCTGCCTGCCTCTTATATTCTTCTTTGGCCCTTTCTAAGTTGAGTTGGAGTTGACGATGGATCGCTTCCATTTCTTCTACAAAATGTTCGGCGGCCGGGACACTCCATCTCTCCCCTCCTCCCCCTGGAAACGCCCTGGGGTGGCACCCATAATTAGCCAAAAAGGGGCTCATCCCGGTGGACACATTCTCCGCATTATTGTAAGCAAATTCCGCTAGTGCCAACTTTTCGACCCAATCGTTCTCTCTGTCATTGACATAACACCTCAGGTATTGTTGGAGGATACCGTTTGCCCTCTCCGCCTGCCCACTGGTCTCAGGGTGCCTGGCAGTCGAAAAGTTGACCTCTACGTGCAACAAGCTCATAAGTTTCCTCCAGAATCTGGACATGAACTGTTTCCCTCTGTCGGAGACCACCCTCAAGGGGGCGCCATGCAGCCTAAAAATATGTTCTACAAACAATTTCGCTGTCTCTTCCGCCGTGACTGCATGTGAGCAAGCTACAAAGTGACCCATCTTAGTTAACAGGTCTACTACGACTAGTATGGCGGTTTTCCCCTGGGATTTAGGCAGATCAGTCATAAAATCTATCGATACCGCCTCCCACGGTCGTTCTGGTGTGGGTAACGGTTCTAATAACCCCACTGGCGCCCGCCTTTCTCCTTTGGCTCTCTGGCATTGGTCACACCCTCTCACATACTCCCGTACATCCTCCCTCACCTTGGGCCACCAAAACTCCCTGGTCACCAACCACATGGTCTTGTGTTGCCCAAAATGCCCCGCTGTGGGGTTGTCGTGCAGCTGTTTGAGTACTCTCCCCCTCAATTCCCCTTCGGGTATATATAGTGCCCCTTTGTAATACAATGCCCCGTTTCTTTCTTCAAAACCTCCGGGGTCTTCTCCCTCTCTCCTTAAACCTCTGAGCTTATTCTGGGCGTATTAATCATTTACCGTTCCCTCTACCAGTTCCCTTTGCCCCACCCAGGCCGCCCCACACACCCAGTGGTCCTCTGGGATAATATGTCTCTCTTCAGGCGCTCCCTCCCCCTCCAAATATTCAGGTTTGCGTGAGAGAGCGTCCGCTCTGATGTTTTCTGGACCTGGCACATAGCAAATTTCAAAATGGAATTTGGAGAACTCCTGGGCCCACCTCACTTGTCGTTGGTTGAGCACTCGTGCCGTTCTCCAATACTCCAAATTCTTGTGGTCCGTACACACTTGCACCTTATGCTGTGCGCCAATTAGTAAATGTCTCCATCTCCGGAACGCTTCGTGAATGGCGAGTAGTTCTCGGTCATAGACGGTGTAGTTCCTCTCGGATTTGTTCAGCTTACGCGAAAAGAAGGCACACGGTCTCCATTCCGACTTATTGCTCCCCGGCTGAAGCAGCACCGCCCCCACCGCCCGGTCTGAGGCATCAGTTTCCACTCTCATGGGTTTTTGTAAATCCACATGCAGGAGTTGTTCTTCCGAAGCGAATGCCCTTTTCAATTCCTCAAATGCTTGCTCCGCCTCCGCCGTCCAAATGAATTTCTTCTTGCTGCTTAGACAGTCCGTGATGGGAGCCGTTAAGTGGGCAAAGTTCTTGATGAATTTACGGTAAAAGTTCCCAAACCCTAAGAACCTTTGCACATCCTTTTTCGTTTTCGGTGTCTTCCATTCCAGCACCGCCTGGACCTTGCCTGGATCCATGGCTAATCCCTTGTCTGATAAGCGGTACCCCAGGAATTCCACCTCCTTGGTGTGAAACTGACACTTCTCCAATTTCACCCACAGCTGGTTTGCTTGCAGTTGGCTCAGCACTTCCCTGACATCCTTTACATGCTGCTCCTCATTCTCTGAATATATCAGCACGTCATCGAGGAAGGCCACGCAATTCTTGTAGAGCAGAGGTCCCAGGACATGGTTCATGAACGATTGAAAACATGCGGAGCCTGATTGTAATCCGAATGGCATAACTAAATATTCAAAAGCCCCCAAAGGGGTGAACATGGTGGTTTTCCATTCATCCCCTTTCCTTATTCGTATCAGGTTGTATGCCCCTCTCAGGTCCAGTTTCGTGAATATCTTTCCCTTCCTCACCCTGGTCAAAATGTCATCAATTCTGGGCATGGGGAAAGCCACTGGTTCTGACACTGCATTTAGGGCCCGGTAGTCCACTACAAGTCTGGGTTTATCCGTGTTTCTTTTGTCCACAAAAAACACTGGGCTCCCCCCCACCGCTCTGGACTCTCTGATGAAGCCCCTCTTCAGGTTTTTATCAATAAACTCCCTTAACTCCTGCATTTCCCTGTCTGACATGGCGTACAGCTTGCCCACGGGGAGCTGGGCCCCAGGGACCAGGTTAATTTGGCAGTCAAAGGCTCTATGCGGTGGTAGTTTATCTGCTTCCCTTTCGCTGAAGACCTTGCTCAGGTCAGCATATTGTTTGGGCACCTTCCCTTTGTCCGCCACTTCCATCCCTGCTAGAAAGGCTTTTGCCCCTTCTGGCACCTTTCCCTCTTTGCAGTGTTCCAGGCAATGTGCTGACCCAAAGGAAACCACTCTCTGATGCCAGCCCACTAGCGGATCATGCAACGCTAGCCAGCTCATTCCCAAAATAACGGGAGCCCCTCCCAGGGTGGCCACATTGAACGCTATCCTTTCGGTGTGCCTGGCCACCCTCATAACCATTGGGACGGTCTGTAGGCTAACTTCTCCTCCCAACAGCTCCCTCCCATCGATCGTGGTCACCTGCAGGGGGTTGCTTAAAGGGAGTATCTGTATCTGGTGTTCAGCTGCAAACTCCTTACTCATAAAATTACAGGAGCTGCCTGAGTCCAACAGCGCCTTTGTCTTTAGTGGGTATCCGTTTGCCAGCTCTAGCAACACCTCTATTACCAGGGCTGGTCTTGGAGGTTCCGGAGTGGGCACTTTTACTGCTCCTTGGCCTGGCTGCAGTGCCCTGACGGTGGCAGCCAGGCGTTGGCTTTTACTGGCTCCTGGACTCCCTCCTCCTTCCCCCCAACAGCTCCCGCCATCCCTTGCCATTCCTTTCTTTGCGGGCAGACTCTGGCAAAGTGACCTGGCTGCTGGCAGAGATAACATTTCTTGGTGCTCTTTCCCTCCTTCTTCCTCCCTTCACTGGGATTTGAAACTGCGCGCGCGCGCGCTGTTCCAACTTCCATCGGCTCTCCTGGCGGGAAATTTGGCTCCGGAATCTCTGGAATGCGGAAATCCCTCCAACGCTCTCCTTTCCCCTCCCGCTTCTCCAAGGCTCTTGCCTCCTGGTGCGCTCCAATGGTCAGCGCTGATTTGGTCAGCTGGTCCATAGACTCCGCCCTGGGCGCCCGGGAAAGTTCGTCTTTCACCGCCGAAGAAAGCCCCTCTTCAAAAAGCATTTGAATTGGTTCCGCCGATAGGTCCCATCCCACCCCAATTTATGTATCAACATTGTAAACTCAGTCCAGTACTCACGAACCGATCGGCTACCCTGTTTACAAGCCATCAATTGTCTGCGCACCAGTCCCTGTTCAATCTCGCTGGAAAACATCAAATCCATGGCGCGAAAAAACTTCCTCGTGTCCTTCAGCATTTCACTATTCCCTGCCATCAGGGGTCTAACCCAGTCTCTCGCCCCCCCTTCGAGATGGCCAATCACAAACGCCACTCGCGATGCCTCGTCGGGAAAGTCGTCAAACTGCAGCTCGAGAGCATACTGCATCTCTGTCCTAAAGGCTTGATAGTTCCTGGGGTCCCCCCCAAACTTCTGCACCAATCCTGGCATCTTTCTTGCTAGTGTAGCGCCTTTTGCCTTTTCTGCATCCTGCGCCCTCCTTTCCTCTAGCCTCGCCGTTTGCAGCGCTAGCTGGACTTCCAACACCCTGTACCTTTCTTCCAGGCTTGGACCCTCTCCAGCTCCTCCTGCTCCCCCGGCTCCGGCTGGGTTGCTCATGATGCCTCTCTGCACAAGCTGCTTTCAGGGACTGTCCGATTGCTGTGATGGGATGGTGAGCTGCTTGTGCGTAAAATCCTAGTCCCTCAGAGTTTGGCTAAGTCCACAAACCTCTGTCTGTGACGGAGCTCCTTAAGCATGGCTCCATCAGTCGCTCGTAGAATCGGACAGTGGGCGTTTACGGAACTTCTTCCAGCATAAAAGCTCCTTAACGGAAACGCGTCTTCTGGACTCTCGGCGTGACAGTTTCCGGCGAGGAGTAGGTGTCCCTATGGGAGGTCCTGAAACCTCCCCACTATTTTCGCTGGAAGTGTCTCTGAGCCCTCCCTCCGACTCACTTTCCCTTGGAACTCCACTTCTCCCCCTGCTGGTTCCCTCCTCAGCTGAATGGTCTCTCTCACCCTCTGTGAGCCCTTTCACCTCCTGCTCCTCAGATGGCAGTTCCCTGACAGTATGTAACATCATGAGTTGTGCCAGCTTCCTATTTGTCCTCTTCCTTGCTTGCACAGTGCAGCTGATACAGCCAACCATGAAGAGCTCTTTCCATTGTTGGCTGGTAGGCAGCCCATGTCTAAACAGCCCCCGTGGCTCATCCCCAGAAAGATGCTTAACTGAGGAGTTACAGGGGTGTGATGAGGGCATGGCAATACTTTGTTGCTAGTTGTTACTCTGGGTTATTTTTCAGTGTAAAATACATTTCTCAAAAAAAAAAAAAGGCAGTAAAGCCAATAAGCAAAAACCATCAATAACTCTTCTTGACAATGTTTGCCATTTTTATTGTGAATAGTCCATCATCTATCATTGTATTTGGTTCCAGTTTACAAACCCTTTACATATTGCCACATAGCTTAGACATATCAGCTGTAGCATGAGCTTGTCATCAGTTTCTGGTTTTCACGGTGAGATGAAAAGTCATTGGCGGTAGATTAGTCCATGAACGATGGCCAAACTTTGAGCCACTTCATATGTTTGCAGGAACATGTTGTACAGTCAAACATTCCACAGTGCCATGTCAGACATGGATTTTGAGACAGAATCATAGAAATATAGACTTGTAGAGTTGAAGGGACTATGAGGCTCATCTATTTCAACCCCCTGCAATGCAGGAATCTTTTTCCCAGCATGGGGCTCAAACCCATAACCCTGAGATTAAGAGTCTAATGTTCTACTGACTGAGCTGTCCCAGGTTCATCCCAGATAGGAGTGTTCCATCAGAAGATTGTACAGCATGTCCCGCTGAACACTAGACTCATATTTTAATGTCTAGAGACTGAAACAGAAAAACATATGGTAGGGTCATGTTGACTATGTGTAAGGCTTATTTTAGTTAAGTGTGCTCACTTTCTAATGAAGATGCCCATCTTTGCAAACCAGATTTTAATTTTATTTGTTAGTATTATTTAGGGGTATGATGATGGCACCAATGATTATTGTTCATCAGCCTGGCCTATTGCATATAAAGCAATGAACGGGTCGAGTCTACTATTAATATCAAAAGATGTATGCAGATCAGTGGAGCTAAAACCTCTGGCATCTTACTTCCTTGCAGTCCTCCAGGTATAGAGCAGTATATAAATTCAATAATAATAAAGAATATAATCCAGCTTAGAAGAAATGTGCCTAAAGTGATGGACCACCAGGAAGTAAGGTGGTGTATCATCCCCAATGATATACTTCTTTTGATTTAATAATTGACTTCCTGACCCTGCTTTATTTGTTGTGAATGGGGGCAGATTCTTGGAGCAAACCTATGGTTTCCATCAATATGTCTAATTTAACTATAAAGGGTTATTTAAAAAACAGCTCCCCTAAAGTGTGTGTGCAGGTGCACACACATGCCATGAGTATGTTTATCCAGAAGGGCACTACAAAAATATTGTCAAGGTGCTCAAATATTTGACAATATATTTAATGTACTTTTGGAGCCGGTGTGCCATGTTCTTTGCTTTTGAAATTATTTCATGTTAGAAGGCTCTCTTCTTACCAAGCAATGCTTGTCAGTCAATCTAATTGAAATGTCATGCTGACCTTTTATTTGAAACAGTTCTATTTCCTGACTTCATTTGGAAATTATTTTGCCTTTAATTCAAATTAAAATCTTAAAGCTACCAGGGTGCAGAAACCCTGTATGCTAATTAACTTTAAATGCAACGTATCTTTTACAGAAGTAATTCAACTGAGTCTGCCAGAAGATCAGAAAATAAGCATCACTGCAGCAACAGTAGGACAAAGTGCAGTTCTAAGTTGCGCCATTCAGGGGACCTTGAGACCTCCTATCATCTGGAAGCGGAACAATGTCGCTCTGAACAACTTAGATTTGGAAGACATCAATGTGAGTGATAAAGGACTCTCGAGCTACTTAATAGAGTCATTATAAAACCTTTTGCCATACAAACTAGAGCAGTAGCATTTGTCAAACTGACAACCGCTCCTCAGTGTTGTTCCTCTTCTGACACATGAGTGACCTCCTGTTCAGGTCAAAGGGTCATGCTGGAAATGTCTCTTGAAATTAAATGACGGCTTCCGTTTTCAGATGCTGAACAAAAATGCAAAATATAAATTCTTGCCCATTGGCAATAGAGATGATACAATTCTCCTATTTTTAAAAAAAAGAGAGAGAGGAAGGAATGAGGTAAAGGATCGAGGCTAAAGAAACAAATGGATTCACCCCATAGAATCCAACAACACCTTATGTAATTCAAGAACTGGCTTGGTTGTATTCTTGCTGGTACTTTGACTTTGTATGAGGTTCCATTGTTTGCGTGTAATTTCTGTCAGGTGAAAAGGGCATACGTACCTTTATTATCCTGAGTGTTGCTAACACTAAATCATGATTCAACTAGGCAAGAAGGTGAAATGGTCAAAAAAATAACAAGATCTGACAATATACAGTGTTACCTTGGTTTTGAATGTAATCCGTTCCGGAAGACCATTTGACTTCTGAAACGTTCGAAAACCGAAGCATGCATTTCCGGAGGCATTTACATTCGGCTTCTGAAAAGCGTTCGGAAACCGAAGTAGTTCCTTCTGGGTTTTCGGCGTCCAAAAGTCTAAACATTCAACTTCCGAGACAATTGAAAACCAAGGTACTACTGTAATAAAGAACACCTTGTTAATTGTGATCAAGGTGCCTGATCAGTAGGGGGCTTGCTACCATTTGCTGGAGACTCCTGCTCCTCATTCTTTTCTGTCACTGCCTGTTTTCACCTTCCATCTCCAAGTGTGGTAACTTGTCAATTAACGCAATGGTCCAGATTTGGAGGAACCAATAGACTTGCAAGTTTGACCACTTGGCTGCTGGGAACAAGAATTGGAGCTCTTTGTTAAAAACCTGTTGATAAAAGGGTCCTCATTGGATCCATAGTTTAAAAGGTTGGTGCATAATCTGGCATATTTCATAAAATATTTTCTTCCAGGAAGACTGAATAGCAGCTGCCACATTATTAACTTTCTAAACTTTTTTGTAGTACCACCAGCTATTCTTACATTTGCAAGCTTATCTATGTAATAGTAATAGCAACAACAATCTTATTTTTTATGGAAACATAGCAGGATCCCAAGGGATGCACAAAACCTTTCCCTACCGGCTGCATTTTAGTCATGGAGCTGAGACATCAAAGGAGCTGAAGTAAACAATGTGAGATTCAGATCTCATACTGCAGTCTGTTTGGCCTGCCTAAACTTCACTCCATGGGGTCTCATGAATTGTTATGAGAGCTTGGAGAGAGATTAGAAATAGGCTCTGGTTGTATACACACCATGGAAGTTAGGCTGCAAATGTGTTACAGCCTTTTTAGGCAAGGCTGAAAATGCTCCCATGCCTTCATGAGGCCTATTGTCTCATGTGAAAGGGGGGAATTTAGAAACATTTTGAGGGTGTGGGCTGGAAAAAAAGTGTGTGTGTGTGTGTGTGTGTGTGTGTGTGTGTGTGTGTGTGTTACAATGAAGTGCCGGAGTTGTGGCCAGTCTCTCTTTTGCAAGGGAGTCTGCTGTGTCACAACTATCATGAAAAACCCTCATGAAATATATGAGAAATTTTACAGATCCTCCAGGATCCCAGCAATTTTCACCCCACCTACCCCCAGCTCAAAAAGCCAAAAAAAATCTTGGCTGAATATGTAATTTCTAGGTTGATGAAAATACACTGGGGAATGCGGCTGTATTTTCGTTATTTGTTCATATAATACCAGGGTCTTTAAGTATGTGTGTAGCTTTCATAACCTCCCATGCAGCAGACTGTTTATTACATTTGTTCATTAGCATCATTCTTGTTCTGTCTTGATGGCCAGCCTTAACTGCATAGTTGAGTCTTGTCAAGGAAGAAGCTGCTTAACTGATCTTTGGCCATAAAGGAGAAAAATAATTTCTGCTTTTAATAGCACATGCACTGAACAACTCAAAAGTTTGTGGCAAGGCATAAAGAGACCATTAAAAAAGAGAAAATGATACATTTACTTTTGTTTGCTTTAAAATTATAATGCACTGATTTTTTCCCCTTGCAACATATTCTTCCCATATTGCATATATATTTTCTTTATGGTGAGTTGGCACTTGCATGGGGTTTTTGCACCCAGCTGCCCCAGAAAGTAGGATACAGTATCTGTCTGAATCCTACCAAATTTCAGAAGGAAATTTGGTAGCTTTCCCATAAATACAGCCTTTATACTGTTGAGGTGAATTGAAAAAACAAAATTGTTTAATCTCCCCATGTGTTTTGTGGGCGTTTGGTTTGAAAATAGAGAAGTGATAGAGGTGTCCCTAAGTAGGAAGCTTGCCAAATTTCACAGTGATAGGCCCAGCTGTGTTTGTTCTGGGCATGTTTAAAGTTTTGTTTTGGAGGGGTGATTTACCTACCTCCCTGTGGCTTTGTTTTTGAACATGATTCAGTGGCATTATGTAGATGCCGCCAGGTGGTAAAATCACAGAGCAGCAAGATTTGAGGAGTAGGCTGGTGTGGATGTTGGAAAATCCCATCTTGTGCATCCATACCTCTCTCACCTCACACCCTCCAAGCTGATTCTGCTTCTTGGGGAGTGAGAGGGGGGGGGGCTTTTCATTCTCATTCTGTCCTTCATGTGTACATTAGGATAAATTCATTCTAAAATGTTGGTGAATTTTCATGAGGATTTCCATTTTTTAAAAAAAATACAAACTGAAGTGGAAATGTGGAAAACTAAATTTAACAATGGAATATGAGAAACCAAAATCAAGATGTTCATCCATCCCTACCTTCTCAGGTATTCACCATCCATTTCCTACTCTAATGAATGGCAAAGCCTTCACTGACTTTAATAGATCTGGATTTTATCAGTTACACATAGGCAGAAATTTCAGTATAGAGATTCATGCTTAAAGTCAAACCCTGTGCGTGTTTACTCATGAGTAAATCCCAGTGACTTAGAAAGCAATCCAAACCCTGATCTGCCATGTGGAATGAGTTTTGCTGTGAAAGAGCTGTCCCTCCATCAGACTCTGTTGGTGGATGCCTTGCTGTCACCAGAGGTCCCAGCTGTGCCCACCAAAATCATAGATGGTTAGAAGCTAATGCTGGTGACATCCCCACCACAGGGCATTCCGGGTTGGGGAGGGTGTGAAGTTGGGGTGACTGAGGGCCTAATGGATCTTCAGCTAGTAAAGGGTGGTGATGGGCTACATCCTAGTCTTTGCTGTGCAATCCTGGAGCTGGTGCAGCAAAAGAAATGACAAAACCATCCCATTCACCTTTAACCATGGCTGGTACTAGTAGCAGTGAATGCCGTGCTGGCTCCTAGCTGAGGGTTAGCATAACTCCCTTACTCCCTGGTAAATATGCATAGGATTGCAGCCTTGATGTTGGTCAGTTAGATTTTAATATAGTTCAGGTTGCAATCTGAAACACACTAATTGAACGCACTGGGATTTACTTCTGAGTAAGCATGCATATAATTGTCTAGGCGCAGGTGCAATAATTACAGACTAGAAAGGTGGATTTCAATGCATTCTTATGAGCTGAGGGTATTTTAATCTGCTTTAGTGTTTGTGAACAGATGACAAAGGGGGTTCAGTTAATCAGGATGAATTGAAGCGAACTTCAGTGATGTTGTATGTACAATATAGGTGTGACACTGTCAAGGTGTGCAGCTGAGCTGCCTCTTTTACATGTGGTTATAGCCTTTACTGCTGATCTGTAGTAAATTAAATACTCTGCTAAATTTTTGACACCTATTAAAACTTCCAGCTTCAGAATCTTGCACTCATAGCTGTGATGAAGTCATTACTTTATTTTTTTCTCCCTAAATAGAAATTAAGGCCCGAGAGAGCAGCCGAGTAATTGGATAGGTCCACTGAGGAGAATTGTGCTTCTAAATTGCACTGTGGAACATGAATGTAGCACTTAAAGATACGGAACTTCAAATAAATGCATTCAGAGAGAATGTGGTGCACTGTGGTTTATGCAGCACTTTAAATACCAATTCATTTGTTGCACTTACTAAGGCAATTTCAGCACTCAAAAAGCCTCAGCACTGGTACAATTTCTTCTGTCTCCAGAGGTGGTGTTCTTTGTTCTCACCTCTAGCTATATTATGAGCTATGGTGTATTTGTTTAGCAGTGAGAGCTGATTTTAAATCACAGTATACAGAAGCTGGGGGGAAGTATTTGTCTGTATTTTCAAGTATAGAAAGTCAGGTAGAATACTTTCAGTAATCATGCCAAGATAGGGGGAAATAGACTGGCTACTGGATACAATGGAATTAAAGGCACGTGATTGCATCAGCTGCAAGAGTGCAACACATTAGAGAAGGCTGGTTTCATTTTTAATGTTTCAACATGTAGCAATAGGACTAGTGAGGAGCATCAATGACCTTGTTAGAAGTAAATGAAGTGTTGTCATTTGCTTAAATAGATTATGGGTTTTGCCACTTCAGAAGTGAGGTAGGAGGTGAAGAAGTGTCATATTCACTTGTCAAAAGTCTTCTGTAGTTTTGGACTATCTATACTAAAAATGACTTAATATTCTGCATGCTGTCATGATCTTTAAGATCAGTCAAGGGAGCCTTCTGACACAAAGATAGGGGGCCTGTAGCCCTCCAGATGTTGTCAGAGTCCAACTTCCATAATCCCTGATCATTGTCTATGGCAGCTGGGATCAATAGAAACTGTAATCCAGCCACATCTGAAGGGCCATGATTTTCTCATCCCTAATCTAACATGTACCAGCCATGTAATCAGAGTTTCCTGTGGTTGCATCCTAGCTGTGCATATGAACCCTCTTTATTTTCCCAAATCCTTTGTACTTCCAAAGGCAATTTAATAACTTTTCTGCTTGGGCAAACAACCAGTCCATAAGTGTGAGTTAGTTTATCACATGTTTATACAATGTCCACATTGTTCATAATATCATTCAAAATTGTTTCACACTGGTGTTGTTTTCGTATGGTTGTTTACAGTCTTAAAACATTGGGGCTAGTTCTATTTTATTGCTGTCTGTTTGCAGTATTCCATAGAACTGAATGGGGCTGAGTGCAATTTTGCTCACAACTTTCTGCATGATCCCTTTGTTTTCTGAATCACTACTTGTTTACTGAGTCATATCACAGCCGGGATTCCTATTTTTAGTGATGCTATAATGTGATTTGCAGCCCAGTCCTGTGCATGTCTGCTTGCATATACAGCAAGTCCCTCAGTGGAACTTATTCCCAGTTAAAATGTACAAAGGCTTGCAATTGTACGGTGGAATCCAATGCATGCTTACTTAGAAGAAAACTTCACTAAATCCCGTGTGGTTTACCACCAAAGAAGTCTCTGTAGAATTGTAGCCTAAGAGTTTGGGGGGTTGGCAGAGAGTGAGAGTGAGTCCACCTTTCCATTCATTCCTTGAACCTTTTGGCTCACACTAATATTTTTTATCTGAAGCCAGAAGGAAGATCCTGAAGATCAACAACATCCTATCTCATACCAATATTTCAACTAATATGATTCATCTGGACTAGCAAGACTTTCCCTAGCTAACACAGAAGTTTCTGAATCTATTTCTAAGCCAGTGGTTTATTCTTCTGAAATGCCAACCTTTCTTTTATCTTTCTTATGTCGCCTCCCCCCAACTCTGTTTTGTTTAAAAATAGTTTCTGATACTGTAGGCAATTATAAAGCTAATTTTGTCCTTTTCTTAAACAAAGCAGAAGCTGCCTCCTGATTCTGCACATTTGTTGTTGATAGTCCTCTACACAATTATGCCTTACTTTGATGCCTGTTCCCTTTGTTCTATTTTTAAGCCCTGTAAAGTCAATAGCGATTGACTGTTCTTGCTTCTGTAGAAATGTGTGGCATTTCAAGAAAAAGGAAGCTAGAGAACCCATCAAGGATTGTTTCTTCTTTTTAGGAGACAGTTTGTATTCCCAGAGCTACACTTTCCCCAAATTATTCTTTGGAAAAACTGTTCATTATTTATTTCTATTACCACTGTAGCTTTTTCTTGTAGCTTTCCCAAGAGATTCTGCAACACTTCTTTCATTTGTGCAAGCCAGCTTGCTCTGGGTACATGACCATAATTCTTACACAAGGCTTTAGTTCCACAAAAAGGCCAGCTTTTTAAAAAGACCTGAAATTTCCTTTAAAAAGGGGCTTCCCCCCTCATACTTTCTTTCACCTTACTTAAGGTAAATAGCATGTACCACACAAGGATTGGTTCACAAATGCATCCACTTGATGCATGCATTTGATTCTTACTTGATTCTTCTTCATTATTTCTCCCAATGCTATTCAACAAGTAAATGAAGCCATGGGAAGTAGACATTAGGAGTTTTGGAGCAAGGTGTCATTAGTACACTCAACTCTATTTCTCCATTACATTTGAGTCAGGAGAGGGTGTGAAAGTCCTGGTCTGGTGCCTGGATAGAGTGATGGATTGGTTGTGAATCGATAAACTAAGCTTGAAATATGGAAGCATGAAAAACTTGTCGGTGGTGGTTCCCTTGTCTAGGAGATAGGTGAACAGCCTGTTCTGGATGGGGTTGTACTCTCTCTAAAGGAGCAGGTACTCAGTCTGAGAGTACTCCTTGAACCACTAGAGCAGGCATAGGCAAACTCGGCCCTCCAGATGTTTTGGGACTACAACTCCCATCATCCCTAGCTAACAGGACCAGTGGTCAGGGATGATGGGAGTTATAGTCCCAAAACATCTGGAGGGCCAAGTTTGCCCATGCCTGTGCTAGAGGCCCAAGTGATCTCTGTGGCAGATGTGGGTTGTTGTTTTTTTACCAGCTCCAGTTAGTACACTAGCTCATGCATTAGTAACCTCATGTCTTGATTACTTGTGGCATGTTTTGTATGTATCTGACCTGGTAGCTGGTCTGGAAGCTTCAACTAGTGCAGAATGCAGTGACTGGACAGCTCACAGGAGCAGATTTCAGGTGACATGTTCCCCACTGCTTAGAACCTATGCAGGACCTTTGAAATTACGCAAACCCACTCTAGCTGCAGTGAGAGGTCAATCATGCAATGGCTCATCCCATCATTAATTCAGCACTGAGCCAGAAAGAATATTGCCACACATAAAATCACCAGCACCAGTTACTGCAGGACTGACATGTGACAAATTACTTACGTAGATCAACCCATGCTTAACTTGTGCACTATGACAGGATTACAGCTCAAGATGGCATATCTGCCACACTTTTTAGGAAATGGCTCTTGATATTTTTCTAAATTAAACTGCTCACTGATCTATCTACCCAGGCTGCTAATACCATATATTGCAGCTACTCTAACCTTTATTGATGGCGTTCTTTAGCCTAGCTGATTTCTCTTCCTTCATTCCAAGTTCCACAGCATATGTAAATTTTATCAACACCCTGTGCATTCCTTCTTAGTTGTCATTTTTATGCTGAGTTAACATCTATCTAAATACCATAGCTCTCATTTTTCATCTCTGCATTCAGAATGGTTTCTATTCATAAGAAGAACTTGATTTCAGAATCATATCATCCTATATATATTCAAATAACTTCCTGTTCACCAACTTCATATTTTCATGCTCTCATATAATGTACTATACTCAGAGCAGCAACTTCTGGAGAATCCGAAGTTTATTGTGCATTTTTGACTTCTGATTTCTGTGCATTGCAATTTTAATTTATAGCTTGCTCTTTGTGAATCCACATTTGCACAGAGATATGAAATTAGAAATTTCGGAAGCAAGCCTAGTAATTTCCATGGAGCATATTCCCTTGTAATGGCTCAGGTTCCAGTCCTAAAAAAAATACACCAATTCAAAGGTGCAGTGATATGCTTTATATATTGCTATAACCTCCATTATGTGCATCTATCAAAACAATGACCAACAGTGTAAGTTTTGACACCATTAATCTCTTCCCTGTGGGAGGATAGGGATGAAGGAAGCAAAATTCAGTCACTATCTTCCCCTTCCCCACTAAATATACATGGATATTGAAACTGATAGTGCTGTATATATATATGCATGCATGTTTCTAGTTCACTGCCAAAATCCATGCCAATAACCACTGATAGGTACCTAGTCCCTATTCCAGCTAGATTTGTGTGCTAGTGCTGATTTACTCAACTATGTTTGAAGTGAAAGGATTGCTGTGAGGCTGCTTCCCCCCTCGCCCCCCCAATTCATATAGTAAAATGAATTTGTGCTACAGTGGTACCTCGGGTTACATACACTTCAGGTTACATACGCTTCAGGTTACATACTCTGCTAACCCAGAAATAGTACCTGGGGGTTAAGAACTTTGCTTCAGGATAAGAACAGAAATCGTGCTCCGGCAGCGCGGCAGCAGCAGGAGGCCCCATTAGCTAAAGTGGTGCTTCAGGTTAAGAACAGTTTCAGGTTAAGAACGGACCTCTGGAACAAATTAAATACTTAACCCGAGGAACCACTGTACTGTTCAGCACATAATTGCAAAACTGTGGAGGGCAGGGCGAGATTAGAATAAAATATTTCTTTATTTTCAGAGATAACTCTGAAACCAGAAGAATTGTATTTGCTGCACAATACTCACAATCCTTTCCGAGGCTATAAAATAGATTTGGGACCATCTAGCAAATAAGAGGTTTTAAAAAATGGAACACTTGTGCTGATGAACAACAGTCCATAGAAATATGTACAATTACACATTATATACAAAACTAGAGAGATAGATGTGGCAAATGTAGAATATCATTAATGGCATAAAACTGGCAACTGTCCATGGAACACTGTGGACATGTTTGGATAAACTGTAAAGCTGTAAAGGTATAGCCATTGTGCAGTGATATTTGTAGCTAAGGACTTTCCCCTTTATACTGTTGTGTGTATTTCCCTCATTTGCAAGGCTAAAAAACGTTCAATAAAGACAGCTACACCCACCCACCTATGTATGAATTTAGCTATCCACAAGATTTAACACTTCCCTCAAGGCAGTTTAAACACATCAAAATGTAATGGTGCTAAGTGTTTAGGTTTAGTAAATATTAGAATTTAATTAGAACTTGCATGTTATGACTGGGATATGTTATAAAACAGTCACAACGTGTATTAGAAAGAGGGTTCTGGAAAAGGTTTGAGATGTTCAGTTAGTGTGTCAGACCTTGACATTGTTATCAAGATCCATGCGTATTGGAAAGTGTGGGCATCAACAATTAACATGTGAATAGTTAATTAAACTAGGTAAGCCCTAAGTGTTTACCAGTCTGTAATCCTAGTCCCAGTAGTGATGTATGGAAGTGAGAGCTGGACCATAAAGAAGGCTGATAGCCAAATAATTGATGCTTTTGAATTATGGTGCTGGAGGAGACTCTTGAGAGTCCCATGGACTGCAAGAAGATCAAACCTGTCCATTCTCAAGGAAATCAGCCCTGAGTGCTCACTAGAAGGACAGATCCTGAAGCTGAGGCTCCAATACTTTGGCCACCTCATGAGAAGAGAAGACTCCCTGGAAAAGACCCTGATGTTGGGAAAGATGGAGGGCACAAGGAGAAGGGGACGACAGAGGACGAGATGGTTGGACGGTGTTCTCGAAGCTACTAACATGAGTTTGACCAAACTGTGGGAGGCAGTGGAAGACAGGAGTGCCTGGCATGCTCTGGTCCATGGGGTCATGAAGAGTTGGACATGACTAAACAACAACAACAACAATCCTAGTCAATCAACAAGTATTGATGTTGTCAGGAGAACTTCTTAGTTAGGTAACACCTGGGGGAATTAACCATTAGTACTTATAAGCATCAAAATAACTGACCATTAGAATGCAATTGAGTAAAGGAGGCTTAGCTTTTAGGAACAGCAGAATTAGGAGGGATGCCTTGGACTGAGTGCTGCACTGCTGTGAGGAACAAGCCCCTCATGAGATGACCATGCTTTAATATCTGGACTCCCTCCATGCAGACTGAAGGTGTAAATATGAGAATAAATCATATTTCTTAAAGCCACGACAGTCTCTGCAGTGTCTCAGTTCTCCGAAGAAGCACAAACCCTGAGTGAGCACCTAGAACTCCCTGAAATCTTTTTTTTTTTATAATGATTTTTTATTACAGATTTTTATAACAACATAAACATATAACAAATACATAAACAAACAAAAAACAAAAACAGAACAAAAAACATGTACCATTTCATATCTTAGTTTCTTATACCTTTCTTCCCCGACTTCCTCATGCCTCCCTTTTCTGTATTCCAAGTTCTTATCAATTACTCAGCAAATCTTCCCTTATTTTAATTAAAATTTAAACTAATCTTCCTTATTCTCCTTGTCTTAACCATTACTGATAGTAACCATTTACTTTCCAGTCCAACATCATTCTAACTTTCATTAATTTTGTAATATTTCTTTAAATAGTCCTTGAACTTTTTCCATTCTTCTTGCGCTGCTTCTCTTCCCTGGTTTCGGATTCTGCTCGTCATTTCTGCCAAGCCCATGTAGTCTATCACCTTCATCTGCCATTCTTCCAGTGTGGGTAAATCTTGCGTCTTCCAGTACTTCGCAATGAGTATTCTAGCTGCTGTTGTAGCATACATAAAGAAAGTTATATCTGTCTTTAACACCCCCTGGCCGACAATACCCAAGAGAAAGGCCTCTGGTTTCTTGGGGAAAGTATATTTAAATACCTTTTTAAGTTCATTATAGATCATTTCCCAGAATGCCTTAATCTTCGGGCACGTCCACCAAAGGTGAAAAAAAGTACCTTCCTTTTCTTTACATTTCCAACATTTGTTATCAGGCGAATGGTAAATCTTTGCAAGCTTGACTGGGGTTATGTACCACCTATATATCATTTTCATAATATTTTCTCTTAAGGCATTACATGCCGTAAATTTCATCCCGGTGGTCCACAACTTTTCCCAATCAGCAAACAAAATATTATGACCAATGTCCTGAGCCCATTTAATCATAGCTGATTTAACCGTTTCATCTTGTGTATTCCATTTCAGCAGCAGATTATACATTTTTGACAAATTCTTGGTACTGGGTTCTAACAATTCTGTCTCCAATTTTGATTTTTCCACCTGGAAGCCTATTTTACTGTCCAATTTAAACACTTCATTTATTTGATGGTAGTGCAGCCAATCTCTCACCTTCCCTTTTAATTTCTCAAAACTCTGCAATCTCAGTTTGTCCCCTTCCTTTTCCAGAATTTCCCAGTATCTTGGCCACTTCGACTCCATGTTTAACTTTTTAACTGCCTTTGCTTCCATTGGCGATAGCCACCTTGGAGTTTTATTTTCCAGCAAGTCTTTGTATCTGATCCAGACATTTAATAATGCTTTTCTGACAATATGGTTTTTGAAACTTTTGTGTGCTTTAACCTTGTCATACCACAAATATGCATGCCACCCAAAAATGTTATTAAAGCCTTCCAAATCCAAAATGTCTGTGTTTTCAAGAAGCAGCCATTCTTTCAGCCAGCAGAAAGCTGCCGCTTCATAATACAGTTTAAAGTCTGGCAGGGCAAACCCCCCTCTTTCCTTTGAATCCGTTAATATCTTAAATTTAATTCTGGGCTTTTTGCCCTGCCAGACAAATTTAGATATATCTTTTTGCCACTTCTTGAAACAGTCCATTTTATCCATTATTTGCAATGCTTGGAACAAAAACAACATTCTTGGCAATACATTCATTTTTATAACTGCAATTCGACCTAACAAGGAAAGCTTTAAGTTTGACCAAATCTCCAAATCTTTTTTCACTTCTGTCCAGGTTTTTTCATAATTATCTTTAAATAGATTCACATTCTTAGCTGTCATGTTTATACCCAAATATTTCACTTTTTTAACCACAGTCAACCCTGTCTCATTCTGAAACCTTTCTTTTTCAACCTGTGTTAAGTTTTTCTCCAATACCTTTGTCTTTAACTTATTCAATTTAAATCCTGCCAATTGACCAAACTCTTGGATTATTTCCAAAACTCTTTTCGTACTAGCTTCTGGCTCTTGCAATGTAAGTACTAGGTCATCTGCAAATGCTCTCAGTTTGTATTGTTTAGCTCCGACCTGAATCCCTTTAACCAACTGGTCCCTCCTAATCATATTAAGCAAAACCTCCAGGACCGATATAAAAAGTAATGGGGAGATAGGGCACCCCTGTCGTGTCCCTTTTTCAATCTTGAACTCTTCTGTAACTACATTATTTACAATTAATTTTGCTTTCTGTTCAGAATATATTGCACCTATGCCATTCTCAAACCCTTGGCCTACCCCCATCCCCCGGAGGTTCTTCAACATAAAACTCCAAGAAATGTTGTCAAAGGCTTTCTCGGCGTCCACAAATATCAAAACAGCCTTAGTGTTTATATTCACTTCCAACTTTTCCAAAATGTCAATTATATTCCTTACATTATCCGACAAATGCCTTTTCGGGAGAAAGCCTGCTTGGTCCCCATGAATCTCCTCCATCAAAACTCTTTTCAGTCTCTTTGCTAAAATGTCAGCAAAGATTTTGTAATCCACATTCAATAGCGAGATGGGTCGGTAGTTTTTAAGTTGGGTCTTTTCAGTCTCTATCTTTGGTATAAGTGTAATGTAGGCCTCTCTCCACGTGTCGGGTGCCCTTTTCCCCTCCATAATCTCGTTACAGACTTCCTTCAAAGGTTGTATCAACCCTTCCTTCAGAACTTTGTAGTATTTGGAAGTCAGTCCATCCGGTCCTGGGGATTTGCCCAACGTCATACCTTGAATGGCATCTTCTATTTCTTGTGCTGATATCTCCTGGTTCAAAATCGTCTTACTTTCCTGCGAGACCTTTTTCAGCCCATTTTCCTCGAGGAATTGTTGTATATCCATTTCCTTCTGCGGCCCTTGTGTGTAAAGTTGTCTAAAGTAGTTCTGAAAACAGTTCCTAATTTCCGCTGGGTTACTTATGTTCTTTCCTTCCACTTCTATATTTGTTACCGTGTTGAGTTTTTGTCTCTTCTTTATTTGCCAAGCCAATAACTTGCCACATTTGTCAGCAGATTCAAAAGTCTTTTGTCTCATTTGCTTAATTTTCCACTCTAATTCTTGATTCGTCAGTTCCATATATTGTGTTTGATAAAGTTTGATTTCTCTTAAAATCTCTTGTGATTTTGGCTTCAATCTTAGTTTCTTTTCCCCTTCTTTTATCTTTTCCAGAATTTTTTCCTTCCTCTCATTTTGTTTTCTTTTCTTTAATGTATTTTGTTGTATCAGAAACCCTCTCATCACGGCTTTACTTGCGTCCCATACTATTCTTTTTTCTACTTTAGTCCTTAGGTTAATTTCAAAATAGTCTTTCAAAGTTTTTTGGGCCTTCTTGCAAATCTCCTCATCTCTAAGTAAGATGTCATTCATTCTCCATCTGAAGGAGCCAGTTGTTGTTTGCCTCATCACCATCTTTACTGCATTGTGGTCGGAGAAAGTTTTTGGGCAGATTTCCACTCTCTTTATGTTCTGCGCCATACTGCTAGTCACCCAAATTTGGTCAATCCGTGTCCATGTCATTTTGGCTTCAGAAAAGAAGGTTCCCTCTCTTTCTAATGGGTGTTTTGTTCTCCAAATGTCAATCAAGTCCATATTGTCAGTCATTTCAAAAAAAGTCTTTGGTAGTCTTCCATCTTTTGTTACTACCTGTCTTTGTGCTTTGTCCATATTTGTTGAAACTACTCCATTCATGTCTCCCATCATGATTAGATTATAATCCATATAGTCCATCAAAGTCTCATGCAACTTCTTAAAAAATTCAGCTTTCCCTTCATTTGGTGCATAGATTCCCACTATCAGGTACTTTTCTCCTTGAAATTGAATTTCAATTGCCAAATATCTTCCTTGGTCGTCTTTAAAGATTTGTTTCGGTTGCAGCTTTTCCTTTGCATAAATCACTACTCCTCTCTTTTTTACTCTGTCTGAAGATATAAATTCTTGTCCCAGTCTTTTATTTATTAATAATTTTCTATGTGCTCTTGTCACATGGGTCTCTTGTAAACAAATCAAGTCCAATTGGTCTTTCTTTAAAGCATGAAATATATTTTTCCTTTTTCTGGGAATGTTCAAACCGTTACAATTCCAGGTTAGAAGTTGCAGAGCCATGATGGGGTTATTTACTCTTTCCTCCTACAGCTCCCAATTTTTGTTCCTCGTTTGTCGGTGGTTCCGTATCCGTATCTAGTGAAGGATGCCCTTGCCCTGGAAACGTCTCTTTCTGTAGGTCTTCTTCGTGTTCTCCTAAGAACTTGTCTTTATCACTCACTGTCTTTATTCTTCTTTTCTTCCCCTTGTATTTAAAAGACAAGCCTTGGGGAAACTCCCACCTGAATTGTATGTAGTTCCTTTTCAGCAATATCACCAGGTCCTTGTAGTGTCCTCTTGCATCCAAAATACTTTTGGGGATGTCTTTAAAAATCTCAATGTGAAAATCTTCAATTCGAAGGGTTGTTTGGTAATGCAGGTTCAATATTTTGTCCCGTTCCTCCTTTGATCTTAGAGTTATTAAACAGTCTCTGGGTCTGTTCTTCCTCTGCCTTGCTCCCAGTCTAAATGCACTTTCTATCTTAAATTCTTCTTTGTCCAGCTCCTGCTTCCAAAAGTCAGAAAATTCTTTTGTCAGGTAATCCACCAGGTTGTCTCCTTCCTTTTCCGGCACAAGTCTGATCCTTAGGTTCCTCTCCTTGCGTTGCATATCCTGCATAGAAAGTGCCAGTTCATACTCATCTAGTTTCTTGAACACTGGTGGAAACTTTCCCTCAGCAGCAGTTGCAATTTCTTTAGCTTCCTCAGCTATCTTTCTTGTTGTAGATGATTCTTCCAATAATTTCCCAATTGCTTCTGCATTTGAGTTCACTTTGTTCCCAAGGTCAGTTATACTTTTTGTGTTTGAATCAATTTTCCCAGAGATTTCTTCAATTTTCTTATTTGTTTCCGCAACTTGTACTTTAGTTTCTGCACCTTGCTTTTTTAGTTCCTCTAAAGAGTCATTTATCTTCTCCAATACCTTAGCAAAGGTTTCTTCTGAAGACATTATTTTCACTTTTGCCTTTGGGACAACTGTAGTTCCAGGGGCTCCTGATACAGAAGCCCTTCTTTGCATGGAAAAATCAACTTTGTATTGTCTGCCAGATCTCAAGGTTGTTTCTTGTAAATCCTCTTTCTTGTGAATTTTCTCTTTACCATCTGCCATAACAAAGTCTTTTGCTCAAGGTCATTCCCACACTCTTGAGCTGTCAGACAAAAATTCTCAAATTTTAAACTCCACTTGTTGCTGAAACAATTTATAAGTCCTCTAGAGGGCGTAAAGTCAATTCTTTGCCTCCAAGTTAATCCCACACTCTCCAGAAAATAAACAAAAGTCCTCCTAGTCCTTTCCAATTGTTCTTTTCTCTTTCTAAAGAATCCAAATCAATAATGTCCTGCAAATAACTTTACTATGCAACAAAGTAAATGTTTCAAGTTGAGAGTAGCCAAAGTCAGTTAAAGATACTTTTTTACCTTCTTGTAGCAACAGTCCTTAGCCGGTTCCTTTTCTCCGGCAGTCCGATCCCCAGGTATGGGAGCAGCGGTGAATAGCTCAATTTCTTTTAAAATGGCAGGAAAACACTTTAAAATCTTCTCCCCCCCCCCCTCCTGCCTTCGGGGAGGGAGTTCTTTACTTGGTGGTGGATTTATTAGTTCCCACAACTCTCCTTTCAAACAGTTACAGCTTGAATGCCTTTCGCTTTGATCTTGCTACAGAACGGAAAGCAGACTTCCTTTTTGGTGCTTGTCCGTCTCGGTGCCCAATTTCTTTAATTTTAGTGTCCAATTGTATCTTAGAGGTCAATCCTACTCACGGATAGTTGTTCTTTTTAGTCCAAATTCACCGGAAGAAATCAGCGCTCTCCGCTAATGGCGACGCGGCTTCGCTTCGCAGGCTGTGTGAAAACGACTCTCAGCACCGCTCCACACACCCTCCGCTGATCCGCAGCCTTTAAAAAGGCTATTTCACGGCGTCGGGGGGGCGCAAAGGTGCCCGCCGAGTCTCCGGTTCACAGGCTACGCGCCTGTGATTTTTGAGGGTCCCCGCTCCGCCGTAGCTGACAGGACCCGAACCCACGAAGCAGATCTCTCCCGGAGCTCCGGGAGAAATCCGCCATTCAGCGCTGGCGCTAACCGGAAGTTCCGAACTCCCTGAAATCTTGCTACCACCCGGCAGAGAGTGGGTGTGGAATCCAACTTTTGTAACAGTATGTGTGTAGTTAGCTGTCCACCAGATTTCACACTTCCCTCAAAGCAGTTTCCAACAGTGTAGACGCATAAAATATAAATTTCAGTGTGTATTTTTGACAGAAGATTCACATTCACATTCAAATAATAGTTTGCATAAAAATACACATACTAAAATAAGATGAGAAGTTTAAAAAACCCACCACAGAATAATTTGGGAACAGAACAGAATGGCAATAGCATGTGGCAATGACACACAGTAGAAATATTTCTCCATCTTTCTGTGGGCCTTCTTCCCATGCCCTGCAGTAAGAGGATAATCTTTACTAGACGGCCACTGAAGTAGATGCAGTACTTTTCATAAGTTGGTTTTTTCCTGTAAAATTAATTAATTAATTGGTTTCTTTGCTCACTTTGTGTTTCTTATGGATCCCAGGGATAATTTTTTTATAAGCCTTTATGAAGCTTTTTGAGGCAGTGACAGTATTTTACAGCAAACATGCCTCTTCAAGGACCTTATATTAAAGCATGCTTTGTTTCTTTGGTTTTAGCCTGTTCACATTGTTCATTGAGACTCTCTTCTGAATATGTCTTCCTTCCATTCTGGAGCTTAACTCGGCATCCCATATGCATAAGTTGCCTCTTAAAACTGCCTTGTTCCTGTCATTTTCATTTTTATCTCTTGAGTGATACGGAGGAGCTGTCAGGAATTCTAGTGGCGTTTCTCATCTTCATTCTCTTGCTTTTTGGTGCGCCCATGGGCAACATTACCCTGCTGCTTATTTATCCTTACGACTGTACTGCCTTGTTAATAATGCATGTTCTTTAAAGTTGCATGTTCCATCATATCTCTAAATATGTGCCTGTAATGAGTCTGCTGGGACATCCCTTTTCCCTGCTCAGAAAATTTAAGACGTTTCATTGCGACCTGTGCTTCTTTCTAGCATCAGGTTTCTCCATGCCTTCCCAAGCTGCAAACCTGTAGGAAATCCCACAATCATGAAGCATGTTTATTCAGAGATTCAGCATCTCCCTTGTCCATTTCTTCCAGATGAGTACCCTTCTTAGTCTTGTGACAGCAAAAACAACCATGAATTTTGTAGCACCTCAAAGACTAGCACATTTGTTATGCCGTAAGCTTTCATCAACTAATGTTCATTACATCAAAAATGAACACCGCTGGCCTCAAGTCCTATGCATGAGCTATATTTAGTATACATTGGTCATTGTGGAAAGCAGGGTGGTGGATGAGATAGCCTTATGTT
Source organism: Podarcis raffonei (assembly GCF_027172205.1). Lineage (NCBI taxonomy): Eukaryota > Metazoa > Chordata > Lepidosauria > Squamata > Lacertidae > Podarcis > Podarcis raffonei. The sequence continues at coordinate 38,254,100 of NC_070610.1, forward strand.
GAATCCACCTTTTATTAACTAAAGTTCACTTTATTAACTTCTGATGAGAAGTGGATTCTAATACCTGAAAGCTTTTGCCGTTATATTTTCTTCCAGCTTTAAGGTGCTACAAGATTCTAGGTAGTTTTTAATTCTGTTCCTTCTTTGGTATAGCATCTTAAATAGTCAGCCCTCACCCATTGCAACCATACTCTCAATAGGAAGTTGTTAACTATGCTGAATGCTTTCCTCAACAATTCTTTCTCCCTTTTTTCATTCCCCTTCCTAGTCCTAAAGCCATCATCTTTCTCACATGCTCCTCTAACCCTCCATTTTTTCCTATTAACCCCTTCCCACCTTGCCTCCTGACCTCCTTTTTTTTCTTCACTTGCTTTTTGCAAGACTGTAATTTTCACATCACTGAATAACTTACAAGTTTCCATTCCTAAAGCGATTAACATGCGCATCAGAGGTGTATGCATTTTGCTAGTCCGATGAGGCCGAAAGCCAAACGCTGTTAGCATTTAAGTATCAATGTTTTAAAATCTGTGGGATTAAAAAGTAGGCTCTTGAAACCAATTTTCCTACTATATGATTTCACTTTACTAAAGGTCTTGTTACTGTAATGAGTTATATGACCTGTCAGAAAGTGTTGATGATATGAGTATAATTAGAGTTAGATGTAATTGAAACGAGAGGTTAGCAAGTGGCATCTGGAATAAAAATGAAATGTCTGCATATTGCCTCATAAGTGAAGATCAGGCTGAACTTGTGCCTAAAATGCTGCTTTCCCTGTTTTTCAATAATCTGAATTTCACAGTGGGGAAGTTGGAGAGACAGCTAAGGGGGGGGGGGAGAGAGAATGCTGAGATTCTATTGATAGATTGTGTTCAGATGTAGCTTAACTCTGATTTGTTTGTACAACTGAAATTGACCATGCTCGCTTACTATTATTGTTGGGGGGGGGGTGTCGTCAGAACTTACATTAAACAGTGGCTTGCAGTGGGAATTTGTGCCTGCTGGACTTGGTGAGGCTGATAGCTAGGATGTCAAAGGGACATGTTCGCTGAAGTTAGGGGGCATGGTCAGTGAGGTCCAGGAGAAGTTGCCACGCTCTCCCCATCATCATCCCTTTCAAAGGTACTGTGACCACTTAAGCACTGTATTTTGTGTGACCAGGCACAACAGCCCCAGTCCCCAGGGATCAGAAGAAAAGGATTAAGGACTCAGACAATGTTATGGGCTTAAAATTAGGCCACAACTGTATTAAACTTTATTAAACTTCCGAATATAGGAAGACCTTGGCTTAGGCCTTGGGCGTGTATCCCTCCCAGCCCCCCAACTGGGGGAGCTGGGGCACATCAGGGTAAATGGGATATGGGGGTGCTCTGCAAGACATAAGTGTAGCAGGCAGCCAAGCCCATATCCCCACACGCAGGGTAGTTCACTGACAACCTTTCAGTGTATGGCCAGTGACACCCATTATATAACATCACTGATGTAGGGGGGTGAATCACCACTTCACACACACACCTCCCATTATAGAGAAGAAAAGACTAAAGGATTCCACCCAAGGCCATAACTGCCAGAGTTGTGACAAATTGCTACGGAGAAGACAAAAGCTGCCAATGCAGGAAAATTTCTTCCCGGTCCTTCAACAGCAACCAGTCAAATACCACAGCAGCGCCCGCTAACAGGAAGGAAAAGTTAACCTGCAAACAAGAAAACATTAAATACAGGGAGGGTAGGGAGGGTGACTCTCCAGAGCCGATTGCCTGGCTGTTGTTGGCTCCGCCTCCCATTTATAAGTGGGGCTGGCCCCGCCTCTCAGCAAGAACTAATTACTGAGGCTGGGCATGAGCCTCTGAATAATAACCTGAGAAGCAAGCCAGCCCCCTTTTACTAGTAAGTTCCCTGGGAACTGTAGTTCCACGCGCGATCATGCAAAGGGCACCCACATTATGAACTGTGAGTGCTCATTACAAATTGCACCTAATTAAACTGAAAAGTATCTTTGGTTCAGAAAGCAGTCTCTTCTGTGACAGTTGCTTTTCTGATGGGAGAGATTTGTGTGGCCTTCACCTGTTCTGATTCTCTCCCTATCCTTCTCCCTTGTAAAGCACCAGTAAACACTTAAGCGCTTTAGTTTTACAAATCCTTAGCATCTGTATCCATTTCAATAAGCACGATTTGTCAGCAAGAATCTCCTCTCCCACCACCTTGGCAATAAAAAAGGCCCAGTGCTGGAGCCTTTCACTGATTGGCTAAAGAGTCAGCCAGCCACAGAGTGGGGAGGAGCAGCACTTTGGGAGGAAAGAATAAAAGGAGCAGTTTCAGAGAGAGAGAGAGTTAGATGGGGTTTGGTTTTGAGAGATCGGGCTAGATTTGAGAAGAGGGATAGGATTCGATTTGAGATGTTAGACAGGTTTCAGGTTGGGAGATGGGGAGTGAGATAGGGAGAACTGGTTCTGAGAAGTTAAAAATATACACTGAGGAGACTATCCGTAGCGAGAAGACAGAGCCTCGCAGCTTGGATAGGGAGACAGGGTTGAGGGTCTGGGAAAGGTAGACAGTCAGGAGTGTTCTGGGAGGGCTGTGACTGAACCGGGAGAGGTAGATCCTGTGGGAATTCAGGCTACCTGCATCTCAATATAGCCAGGACAGGGGAGTTCTTCTAGGTACTGAAGACTCCCAAACCAGTAAGAAGAGGTGGGTCTGTTATAACCATTTAGAATTGCTCAGTTGTGGGTAACTGAGAAGTGCCCCTTGCTTATGAACCAAAGTATTAAGCTGTGAAGGGAGCGATATGGTGTTGAAAGTATTTAATTGTAATATCTAAATGACAGAAAGGCACACGGGTGGCACTGTGGATTAAACCACAGAGCCTAGGACTTGCCGATCAGAATGCAAGAAATGAATTCAAGAAATGGAAGAAGGACTGGGCTATAACTGTCTCTGTGTGCTGGGGTTTAGGCCAGGTAGTGCCCCAATTCCCCTAAATTAGGTGCCTCCACTGGTGGTCTGTCATTATGCCTAAATCGAATGCCTAGCTAATCTTAGTTCGCTGCTCCACTCTATGGCAAGCAAAGAACAGGAAGGAATAAATAGGACTTTCTATTCCTGCTGAACCTTTCTTGGTCTACAATATCTTCCTAAACTGTGGTGAGTTCTTGCATCCTTGGTCGTTCTTTGGTCCTGATTTCGGACATGCTCCTGAATCTAGCCGCCTGATTCAATCCCACCCACCCACTTTTTTTGTCCTCACTTCTGGTTTGTGCTGCACATTTTGTTGCTGATTTCATTTGGAATGTCAATTTCAAAAATTCAGTGCTTAATAGGAAGCAGGAAAGCATCCACTTCTACCTGCTGAACCTGCCCTCTTCAGTATGTGCATACAGAACAACTTCTGGAAAAGCCTACATGCATACTAACCATGTGTATGAGCTCTGTAGAATCTGGGCTTCCTTGTTCATGCATGCAGAACCTATGCACATACAGTACTCATGTATTCTCTTTTAGATATCATGAGCACATATAGAGAGTGGGCAGGTGCAGAAAATCTACCTATCTTTTTACTCACATTCCATGTACATAATTAGAACACGTGCACATTTATTATATTAATGTAGAGTGATTTGATTTCATAGTCAAACAAATGAACTCGTTTTCTTCCAGTCATATATAGTTGGAAGTTTTCCTCCATTATTACTGAATACTGTAGCAGCTGCTACAGTATTCAGAGAATAGTCGCAGTGGCGTAGTAAACCATTGATGTTGGGCAATAAGATGCTGTATTATGCAGTAAATTAGTGGTGACAGCATTTGTGTTGTCCCAATCTGAAGATCAGTGTTAAACATATACATTCAGCACCCCAACATTTAACTGGTACAATTCATGACTTGCCTTGCATTTTGCATTTTATATTACAACTAGAGTGCTCTGCTAATGTCAGTTACTTAATTCACATTGAATAGCGTTAAGGCCTTTGCTAACAAGGAAGTTAAAATGAGTGTCAGGTTTTGATAAGCCTTGACTGTAATTAAGTAGTTTAGGCAACTGTACCATTTTTACAGGTTTTTGTTCTTCCCCCTAAGCAAGAAGCTAAGGATAGTGGAAGCAATGTTTTTCATTTGAGTCTCTGTGTTGTTAATATATGCTATTAATGTTTAGTTGAATTTTAACCTAACATGTCTATGATATGTTTTATACATATTGTCCTATTTTCTGGGGGCTTTTGTCGCATAAAGCTTAGTGAGCTGCAAAAAAATGCAATTGATGATCAGTGCAGATTAATAATGGGTGCTTCCATCATAGCTGTCAACCTTTCCCTTTTCTTGCGAGGAATCCTATTCGGAATAAGGGAATTTCCCTTAAAAAGGGGGGGACGTTGACAGCTATGGCTTCCATCATGGCACTTAATTGTGGATTTGGTGCTAGAGATGGAAGGATCTGTTCATTTCTCATTTTTCCACATTTCTGCAGCAATTTGTGAATATATATAAAAAATCCTCATGAATTTTTTTTCATTATTTTAGTGTGAATTTCTCCTAAGGAACAGTTTTGACTAATGGACACATTTTTTTAAGCTACTTCTCTTAATATACTGTATTTTATGTTATCTTCACTAATAAATTCATTTTTATGCACAATTTCCCCTAAGGTATGCATTTTCAACACAATGGTTAGTTGGAGAACTACATAAAATTTGGTTGGTGCTTGAGCGATATTGGACCTATGTGAGTAAGGTGGAGGGATATCTTTCTAATCCTGCCAGGGTCTCAACAAAAATATCCTCTTCAAGGATGCTATTTTCATTTCAAGAAAAGCTCCCATTAGTACCAGTGCAGTCTTCCCTCATAATGCAAGTAGAAGCTTCAGAGAGGCAATTTTTGAAATAGTCCAGTTTTTAAGAACCATAATCCTAGGACTGAGCTTTTTTGAAGACTACTTTAGCAGTTTCAAAATTGGAGTTTCCTTTTTTTTTAATCAAAGTGAAATTCAGCAATGTCTTTGTTCCTCATGAAGGATATGTTAAAGATGTGCCGACTTATCTCAAGTTGAAAATGCAAACTATTGCACCTAATATGGTTTCCAGAAGAAATTTAATGTGAGGTCTGGAAGGAAATCCTTCTAACTCCATCCATAGCCCAGGGAAAGCACTGCAGTGATGTTTATGTATGCTCTTCAGGGAAATAATGTGGAATGTCAAACATCTATTAACACAAATGGCCATGTCAGTAATGATTAGGTAGATCCAGAGTAAGCTAGTTGTACTTGAGTCCTATTGAATTCAATGCAAAAGTTTAATAACTAAGTGTAGTCTCATATTTCACAGTACTACTAGTATCCTCCATTTGTCCTTTCATGGAATGAGAGAATTGTAGAGTTGGAAGGGACCCTGGGGATCATCTAGTCCAACCTCCTGCAATGAAGGAATATGCAGCTGTCCCATATGGGGATCGAACCTGCAACATTGGCATTATAAGCACCACACTCTAACCAACTGAGCTAACTATGCATTAGTATAAGAACCCATTGTTAACATAAAGCAGCACAGCCAAACATTTGTTGTTGGGGTAGCTTCCGAGTTTCCTCTAGAATGTATAAAAGCACCCTAAACTGCAACAATATCTAAACACATTTTAGCTAAGAAGCTAACTTTGAAAATGACATTTTGATGCATTTTGTATTCGACATAATGCCTTAAGAAAAATGTTACGCCTTTTGGGCTGTTTTATCATTCCCATGGAAGGCAATATTGTTCCTGGTAATAAAAAGCATATTTAGTTGAGAGCTTTTCTGCTTCTATAAAGCATATACAGTAACATAATGTTTGCAGGGATTTGCACAATTATTGAAACACTCTTGGGTAACGTTTACCATGAGACATAGGTTTTAGAGCTCAGTGTGTTAACTAGTTCCATTGATTTTTCCAAGCAGACTCTCAGGGTAATGTACTGAATTTAAAATAAAGGGGAAAGTACAGAATTTGGTGGAGAGAGGCAAGTATGTGGCTTTGGAAAGGAATTTCAGGAACCACAGACATTGTAAATCAAATGGCCATTTAAATTGGATTGCAAATGGCAGCATGGTGGGACAGATTTTCTGCATGGGTTCTGCATGTGAAGCCACTTTTTGTTCAAAAAGAAATTCTGCATGGTATGGAGAAAGTGGGTAGAGAGGTGTTTTTCTCCCTCTCTTTATAATAATAAAACTTGAGGTCACTCAGTGAAACTGATTGGGGGTACCTTTGGAACAAGCAGTAAAGTAATCTGCTGAAAGGTTCAAAAATACTAGAGAATGATAATTCAAACCTTAGGGATCCTATATTTTGCTTACTGATATAGTAGTGGTTAACCTATTTGTCATGGCATGATCAGTTTATATGTGGCACTGAAATGCTCTACTGGCCCTTCGGACCAGGAAATATTTAGGAACAGTTGGGGTGTGTTGTTCCTTTCTAGCTCAGTAGCTACTAGTAGCTTACTAGCTCTGCCATGCCTGCAGGGGATTCCAGGTTCAATTCCCAGGATCTCCAGGGAGTACTAGGAGAGACTTCTTGTATAAAACCCTGGAAAGATGCTAACAGTGGTTCTGACTCAGTACATGCAGATCCCGCTATCTGCTTGCTCATTAAGCAAAAATTCAGTTATCTGAACATAAAGAATTACAGTCGTACCTTGGTTCTTGAATGTCTTGGTACTTCTACATTTTGGCTCCCGAATGCCACAAACCCGGAAGTGAGTATTCCAGTTTGTGAATGTTTTTTGGAAGCCAAACATCCTAAATAGCTTCCGAATGAGTGCAGGAAACTCCTGCAGCCAATTGGAAGCCACACCATGGTTTTTGAATGTTTTTGGAAGACAAATGGAATTCCAGAGTGGATTCAAGAACCAAGGTACCAGTCTACTGCTTCCAACCCTCCCCCCATAAAAATGCACATATATCTGATATTTAGGATAATGCTTTTTGTATCTGATGATGTTGACTTCATGCAGGACATAAGGGCAATAATGTTCACTTCTGATGAAATGTGCATGAATCTTTATGCCACAACAAATTTGTTAGTCCTTGGGGTGCCTCAAAACTCTGTATTATGATTCCCTTCAGAAACCAACAATCATTAATTTAAATAACACTACATACAAGAAATAGAGCAAAACAATAGAATGGGGGAAACCAGAGATCTGTTCAAAAAAATTGGAGATATGAAAGGAACATTTCTTACAAAGATTTCCATAATAAAAGACAAAAGTGAAAAGGACCTAACAGAAGCAGAAGACATCAAGAAGAGGTGGCAAGAATACACAGAGGAACTATACCAGAAAGAAATGGATGTCTCGTATACCCCAGGTAGTGTGGTTGCTGACCTGGAGCCAGACATCCTGGAGAGTGAAGTCCAATGGGCCTTAGAAAGCACTGCAAATAACAAGGCCAGTGGAAGTGATGGTATTCCAGCTGAACTATTTAAAATTTTAAAAGATGATGCTGTTAAGGTGCTACACTCAATATGCCATCAAGTTTGGAAAACTCAGCAGTGGCCAGAGGATTGGAGAAATTCAGTCTATAACCCAATCCCAAAGAAGGGCAGTGCCAAAGAATGCTCCAACTACCGCACTTATTTCATATGCTAGCAAAGTTATGCTTAAAATTCTACAAGGCAGGCTTAAGCAGTATGTGGACTGAGAACTCCCAGAAGTCTGAGCTGGATTTCGAAGGGGCAGAGGAACCAGAGACCAAATTGCAAACATGCGCTGGATTATGGAGAAAGCTAGAGAGTTCCAGAAAGACATCTACTTCTGCTTCATTGACTATGCAAAAGCCTTTGACTGTGTCGACCACAGCAAACTATGGCAAGTTCTTAAAGAAATGGGAGTGCCTGATCACCTCATCTGTCTCCTGAGAAATCTCTATGTGGGACAAGAAGCTACAGTTAGAACTGGATATGGAACAACTGATTGGTTCAAAATTGGGAAAGGAGTACGACAAGGCTGTATATTGTCTCCCTGCTTATTTAACTTATATGCAGAATTCATCATGCGAAAGGCTGGGCTGGATGAATCCCAAGCCGGAATTAAGATTGCTGGAAGAAATATCAACAACCTCAGATATGCAGATGACACAACCTTGATGGCAGAAAGTGAGGAGGAATTAAAAAACCTTTTAATAAGGGTGAAAGAGCAGAGCGCAAAATATGGTCTGAAGCTCAACATCAAAAAAACGAAGATCATGGCCACTGGGCCCATCAATTCCTGGCAAATAGAAGGGGAAGAAATGGAGGCAGTGGGAGATTTTACTTTCTTGGGCTCCATGATCACTGCAGATGGTGACAGCAGCCACGAAATTACGTAAAAGACACCTGCTTCTTGGGAGAAAAGCAATGACAAACCTAGACAGCATCTTAAAAAGCAGAGACATCACCTTGGCAACAAAAGTATATATAGTTAAAGCTATGGTTTCCCCAGTAGTGATGTATGGAAGTGAGAGCTGGACCATAAAGAAGGCTCATCGCCGAAGAATTGATGCTTTTGAATTATGGTGCTGGAGGAGACTCTTGAGAGTCCCATGGACTGCAAGAAGATCAAACCTATCTATTCTGAAGGAAATCAGCCCTGAGTGCTCGCAGACAGATCGTGAAGCTGAGGCTCCAATACTTTGGCCACCTCATGAGAAGAGAAGACGTGCCCAAAGATTAAGGCTTTCTGGGAGAAGATTTATAATGAAATAAAAAAGGTATTTAAATATACCTTTCCGAAGAAACCAGAGGCCTTTCTCTTGGGGATGGTCGACCAGTTGGTATTAAAGAAGGACAGGACATTCTTTATGTATGCTACAACAGCAGCAAGAATATTGATTGCGAAGTTTTGGAAGACAGAAGAACTACCCACCGTGGAAGAATGGCAGATGAAAGTTATAGACTATATGAGACTGGCAGAGATGACTGGCAGAATCCGAGACCAGGGAAAAGAGACAGCGGAAGAAGAATGGAGAAAATTTAAAGACTATCTTAAGAAATACTGTAAAATTGTGGAATGTTGAGACGTTGTGGATTTGGAGAACATGAGGTTGAATGCTGTAACCATTATGCAATATGAAAAGAAAGGTTAAAATTTATTTATTAGAAATTAGGGAAGGATTTGTTGATCAAAATTAATTAGAGATTGGAATGCAGTAAGGGGAGGTATGAGGAGGTCGGGAAAATCTTTTATGAAAATAGGGTTTGAAATTATACATGTGGTGTCTTTTTTGGTGTTTTGTGTGTGTGTATGTTTTTGTTGTGATTTGTGTTTTTTATAATTTGTGAAAAACTAATAAATATTTAATTAAAAAAAAAAAAGAGAAGAGAAGACTCCCTGGAAAAGACCCTGATGCTGGGAAAGATGGAGGGCACAAGGAGAAGGGGATGACAGAGGATGAGATGGTTGGACAGTGTTCTTGAAGCTACCAGCATGAGTTTGACTAAACTGCGGGAGGCAGTGGAAGACAGAAGTGCCTGGCGTGCTCTGGTCCATGGGGTCACGAAGAGTCGGACACGACTAAATGACTAAACAACAACAATGTACATTTAATATGGATCAAAGTTGAGGAAATCATTATGAAACCACGATGACTTGAGTTAGTTGCTTGAGAGAGAAAAAAGAGGGGGGCAGACTCTTGAAATGCTGTGACAAGTAGCATGCTGTTAACAGTCTGGGTGGTATCCAACTTTACATTTTCCCCTCCCCCGCCCTGTTTATAATTTTCAGAACTCATATTGAAGATGTCTTTACATTTCAAGCTGTTTCTTCTCCTAAACTTTATGAAGATTGTGCAATTATTACTGAGGAATGTCAAAACAGTGCATGGCTAAGCATTAAACCATGTAATGTATGTTGGATGGGTGTGGGATGTACGAGCACGCTACAGTCAGATTGCTAAATAGCTTGCACTCTGCAGACATTGCGATGAGGAATAAATATAACTTGCAAACAGAAAATAAGAAATTTTGCTTCATAAGAGAAGAATGAAGTGGGGGAAGGCCAAATCAGTGCAATCTGAAGCATGAGATTTTCCATTTCTTGTAATAATTTTAGAACCTTGATATATATATATGCATATTAATCTTGGAATTTATCTCTGTGAGCTTCCTTTTATGGATAATTCACTTGACCATTTTAGTGTTGGAACAGGACCAATCATGCAGGTAGGGATTCCAAGACTACATGAGATGGGGGTAGGAAAGGAATGTACCGGTACAATTATTGGTGAAAGAGGTTTAAAAGGAAAGCCCTCACTTTGTTATTGGGATAAGATGGCATTTCTCAGGTTAGTGAGTAATGATTGCATTGGGATGTGTTAGGATTGGTTCAGCGGGAGTGCAAAAGGTGGTCAAGTTAGTGGATTGGTGGTGTAGATTGTAATAGATTATATGGCACATGCAACAATATTGCCGAAAAGGTATTGATGTGACCAGTTAAGAAAACTGGAGTCATTTAACTTGAAATTATGTTATAGAGGTACATGGAATTGAACTGCTTCCTGCCATAGTACACAATGTGGATATTAAAGTGCTAGTGTGCATATGAGCCTACTTTGTGAGGTAGACTGGACGTGACAACAGACAGTAAGATCAGTAAAGATCAACAAGGTAAGTGTCTGAATTACATATAGTTCCAAAATAGATGAATCATAGCAAATGCCCTGCCAGTAGCTTCTTTTCTGATACCTCAGTAGATGAAGTTTGTATTAGGAGTGCAGTTAGAGGGTTGCCTAGAGGACTGAGCCCCAAGTCTTGCATTCTGTTCCCCAGAACTCTTCACTATGCTTGTATACTTCACTGGGCATTCTGCAAAGTGACAATGAGAACCACCTAACATCTTAATTGTCCCAGAGACCTTTATTTGCAACTATGCATATAAATTATACGGTCATACCTCGGGTTACGAACACTGCGGGTTGCGCGTTTTCAGGTTGCAGACCACGCCAAACCTGGAAGAACTGGAATGCGTTGCTTCTGGGTTTTGGCACTCACGCATGCGCAGAAGCACAAAATGACATCACACGCATGCACAGAAGCGCCGAATCGTGTCACACACATGCGCAGATGCAGCGCTTCAGGCTACGAATGCTGCGGGTGGCGAACATGCCTCCCACGCGGATCATGTTTGCAACCGGAGGTATGACTATGTACATATTCTGCAGACTTGCATTATGGGCCTGTGCCTTGAGTCTTTTCCTGAGCCTCTTGGGCTTGCTGATCAGGAAGTCGGCGGTTCGAATCCCCGCGATGGGGTGAGCTCCCGTTGCTCTGTCCCAGTTCCTGCCAACCTAGCAGTTCAAAAGCACGCCAGTGCAAGTGGATAAATAGATACTGCTGCGGTGGGAAGGTAAACGGCATTTCCGTGTGTTTCAGTCATGGTGTTCCATTGCGCTAGAAGTGTTTAGTCATGCTGGCCACATGACCCGGAAAACTGTCTGTGGACAAACACTGGCTCCCTCGGCTTGAAACCAAGATGAGCGCTGCAATCCCCTAGTTACCTTTGACTGGATTTCACTGTCCATGGGTCCTTTATGTTTACCTTTTCCTGATAGTGAACTGGCAGATTCCAGACTGTTCAGGATGCATGTGTATAACTCATGATTCGGTAGAGAACGTAAATGCAACACAGCCAATAAAGGGTGACATTGCACCTTCCCAGGAAGCATTATTGAGTTAGACCCTTTTGTGCGTCTGGATCTGGGGTAACAAGCAGCAGGGCAGTGCACTTCAGTCGTAGAGAAATGCCCAAATTGGGAGCATACATGTGTTCCGGTTGGTTCTGTCTTCACAGATAATGCTAGAAATGGAAAAGAGAGAGGCCAGTTCACTTGTGGTCCATTTTATCTATTTTTGTATTCCCAGGGAAGGAAATTAGCCAGCCCATAGAACAATGATCTCAATTTAGCATGTATATTCATCAAAATCCATCTGTCTCTGCTTATCTCTTATGTGACTTTTATCCAATGAAGCTCAAAGTATTTAATAAAAACAATAAATACAGTGACTGTAAACATGCCTAAAAGCAGCATAAAACAGCTTTAAAAACAGCAGCAGTGAGAAACATCACATACAAGAACACTTTTCAACAGCACACTAAAAAAACAAGCAAACCTGAATCACTCTCTAGAACAGGCAAGTCCTACATTGTCTCTTAAACACAGTCAGGGATGTGTGCTCGCATAACTCAGCAGGGTTTACCACCCTCCTATTCCCACTTGCTTTATATACCAACTGGCATATGAGATGCAGCTGTTTGCACAAGATGCTTTAAAAGCCAGGATGCAAGACCACAGCATATAAGTGATAATATACCCATGACAGGAATGAGGTTCATCGTCGAGGGTGGGTGCGTATACATGGAATATCTGAAGTAGCGCACGACACAAATTGGCTTCCAGCTTTGCTCTAACTCAGTACTTCCAATCTTTGTTAGAAGCCCACACTGTGAACTTTACATGCCTCATAATTACAATCATTCGAGCCCCTGGAAATGGACAAATTGCACAATTTTAGGTTATCATCATCTTTTCTGCATGTAGTCTTGATGTGCAACAAATGTTCCTGGCTTCCATTTATTGTTCAAGCTTTGCTCCTTGCAGAAGCCAGTAAATGAGTTTGAAAGTTGGAGCAGGGAGGAAAGGGGGGTGGCTAATAATACCTCTCTGGGATATACCACCTCAGATTGCCTCCATCCCCTGCACAAAGGAAAATGGGGTGCAGTGGGGTGCAGGGAAATTTTTCATAGGGGAACAGTTAGGGCTGGAGACACCAGCTTGCAAGGCGATGGGGGGGAGGGCTGATGTCACGTTGGTGAGCATCGTGTCTCTTTCTCTAAGACAGGCAGAAGTGTCCCAGGCTTTGGGAAGGAGACACCAGGCCTCTGACAGGATGCTGGAGCCCTGCTGCCTCCTTCCTAAAGCTAGGCGGGCTTTGGGATGGTGGCGGGAAGGCTTTTGGACCCAACAGAGCATCGCACCTCTCTTCCTAAGGCGGGCTTTGGGAAGAAGGGAACTACAGTGGTATCTCTGGTTGCGAACGGGATCCATTCCAGAGGCCCGTTTGCAACCTGAAAAGAACGCAACCCGCGTCTGTGCATGTGCGGGTCACGATTTGCCGCTTCTGTGCATGTGTGTGACGTCATGTAGCGCGTCTGCGCGAGCGACAAAACCCGGAAGTAACCCTTTCCGGTACTTCCAGGTCGCCACGGGACACAACCTGAAAATGCGCAACCTGAAAATGCGCAACCTGAAGCAAACATAACATGAGGTATGACTGTAGTCTAATCCCCCTCATCCAATGACTGCCTGCCACTGTTTTTAGCCCATATTTCTCTCTGACTTCTAGTTTTCTGGGCAGGGTTTTTCTTTTCCTTTTTAAAGAGAATGTGTGAGGCCTCAGCCTCCATCTAAAGTGCTAAGACACAGGTTTACCACTTCTTTGAGAACAAGAGGCTATGGTAACAAGTTAATGTTAGCAAGGGACAATAGCAGGCCCAGCTTGCATGGAAGATTATAAAGGCTGTAGGAGAACAATCTCTTTCATCTAGTCCTGTCCTATTTTATCAACTTTACTGTCTCTATTGCTTAAAGCATGGGCACAAGGTACAGGCACATTAGACACACTTGGCATGAAGAGCCGGGTTTGGAGGGGGTTCTCTAGGATAGGGAGGAATAAAGCTCCTCATGCCTACTGTTTTGCCTTTTGTACAAAGGTATACTGTACGTGGTTGCTTCTTTTGATGTCACTGCACTGTGTTATGAGAAGGAACTGGGCCTCAGTCCTAACCATAATAGACACATGTTGCACAAAAGGCACATGAAGGTCTTTGCATGTGAAGACCCCCAAACCCCCTCCAAAATAAATCACACAGGACACAGATTATTTGTTTAAGATTTTTGGCATTAATTTGGCCACAGCTTTATTGATTACAGCATGTGAGTGGTTGCTTAGGCATTGGTTCGGACTACCTGAACCTGCACCGGTAGGAACAGGACTGACAACTGGAACCTCCAGAGGTCAGTAAGGGAAAACATACTGGGGGAGCACAGAGGTGGATTTCCGCCTCTTAGTTCACCCCAGATTCTTCCAGGAACTCTGGCATGGCTCTACCCCTGAGAGGGGATCAGACAGAGCAAATTGAGCCCCTGGATTCCTTTAACGGAATTCACTAGCAGCAACAACAAAATTGAGGGGCAGGCACAGCCAATCCATAATCCCCTCCACCAAAGAATGAACCAATGCCTAACCGCCAACCTTACAAAGTTATGATGATTTGCTACACGGTAGGCAAAAACCAAATGGCACCAGCTAATCAGCCAAGTGGCAAAATTCCTACCGGGCCCCTGCTCCAAAAACAGACAACCCCTAGGCAGGCATAGCAAGGTCAAAACACATCTTAAATTATAGGGAGGGAGATCCGCTGCACGATGCGAAAGAGAAAGTACTTCACCTCGTGCAGCCCCTTAAATAACCCCTTAGTTGCCAATCAAACCCAACCGACAGAAAATTTCCCCCAGTAACAAAGAGGCAACCAATGAATCATAGAATCATAGAATCATAGAGTTGGAAGAGACCACAAGGGCCATCGAGTCCAACCCCCTGCCAAGCAGGAAACACCATCAGAGCACTCCTGACATATGGTTGTCAAGCCTCTGCTTAAAGACCTCCAAAGAAGGAGACTCCACCACACTCCTTGGCAGCAAATTCCACTGTCGAACAGCTCTTACTGTCAGGAAGTTCTTCCTAATGTTTAGGTGGAATCTTCTTTCTTGTAGTTTGGATCCATTGCTCCGTGTCCGCTTCTCTGGAGCAGCAGAAAACAACATTTCTCCCTCCTCTATGTGACATCCTTTTATATATTTGAACATGGCTATCATATCACCCCTTAACCTCCTCTTCTCCAGGCTAAACATGCCCAGCTCCCTTAGCCATTCCTCATAAGGCATCGTTTCCAGGCGATGAGGTGCAGAGGTCATCCAAACAGGCCCGCCCCAGCAACAAGAAGGCAGTTTGGTGATCTCACCGCAATACATGGCTCTCCATGATTTGGAGGACACGATTTGTCTAACTATAGGCCCAACTTTTCTAAATGTATATAAAAAATAATGTTATGCTGAACATTTCTCTTATTTTTTTAAACCCATTTTCCATTAATGAGAAAAGAAATTGCATTTGAAAGTCATAAAAGATGAGAGAATATTCAGTGAAATTCTCTTGGGTGGTGGATTTGTGTCATACTTACCTTACTTTTTGAGCGGTGGCATAGTGTTTGTGTGTATCCTTTTTTCATTCTACCAGTAATTTCTCTGTTGATCTGCTTTCTGCAGCCTTCCTGGGTGCCCATACTTTAATTAAATTCCATGGTAAGAAACATGGGGATTTTTCCAATCATGGGCAGCCAGGAAAACTTCTGAGTGTTGGATAAATGCTTACCCATAGGGAGGGGGAAGGCACCGTCCCTGGTCACTTTAGAATAACAAGGTAAACTCAAAAACCTTGCACACACTGAAATTCTCAAGTAGCCAAAGAATGATGGGGGAAAACTGGAGTTTCTTTTGGAGAGGAAGAACACTTTCCAAAAAAAGATTGGATGACAGATTTTGATACGGCACAAGCAAAAAAAGTTTGCATTTTGATATGTCTCTGAATTCTCTGTGCTACATCTCTCTATGCCTGTTGACACCTAAGGAGTTTGGGGAGATGAAAGTCGGGAGAGAGCAACTCACCACTCATTTGCTTGCTCATATCCCAAGGCTCTCTTGATCCTTCTCTGCCAAGCAAACTTTGTAGAGCACTAATAGTTAATAAAAGTAGTATCAGCAAGGTCTGTAATCATTGTCTAACTATGGTCTGTTACACATGCAAAGCAACATTTGTCTTTGACTTGTTGTCTGGGGACTTGCTTTTGTTTTATTGTCTCCTTTTGATTTCTCTGTGGGGTTGTATATAACTTCCTTGTATTTTAAGTGTACTGTTAGTGCCACTCTCCAGTGTAGTCCTCAGAGAATAATCATGAGATCGGTCTTTTCTTGTGTGTATAATTGCCAAGGCTTTTCATAGCTTAAATAGAAAGGCCTCTAGGGTGAGTTGCTTGCTTTTTTATACGTATAATGTTTATGTGGCTAGTTCTGAAACTGAGCTGTCACCAAATCATATTACAGGCAATTTCAGTCTCTTGCCAAGAAATTGCTGGTGTGGAGCCGAGGCCAAATCACTTTCTTATCAGTGCCCATCTGTAGCGAATAAATTGTGTGAAACTGATAAGCACATACAGAGCTGGAGATTGGGCAGGGTGAGGCTGCTGCCTCAGGTGGCAAAAGCCCCTGAGATGCCACCCCTATGCCTGCCCTGCCACCTCCACCAACAGCAGAGAAGTGGTTCTGCCATCGGCGCTGACTTCAGGTGACATCACGTCCACTTGGGGTGAGATCTTACCCAAAATCACTGAGATCATGTCTTAAATCAGTGCCAGCATCCTTTGTTTAGGATTTCACGAAAAGACAAACCGACCAAACAAAGCCGCCCTACAAGAAACAGCAAAGGGTGAAATGATAGAGATGGATATCTGCACATTCTCAATATTTTTCAGTTGTGTGGCAGATTTAAAAATACAAATAAAGCCCAAAACATTCAAATCCATGTGTGCTGTATTAGGTACAACACATCCTGGGAAAGAATTCAGTGTTGAAATTCATTTCTGCTTGTCTGATGAAATGATCTCCATTCTCTTCCTCCCACATGCTGTTCTGGGAGATGTCCTGACCCCACACAAGCCACCTGGGAGGGGAGAAGGGGGAAAGCCCCATTACACTAGTGGACATCTTTGCAGGACTGCTTCCAGGGCCAGTTAGTTGAATTGAGCCCTTAATCTCCCTCTATCCTACAACAAACACCATTCTGCTTGTCACCTTCATGCTGTTGACTGTTCATTTATGGCCAAACTTCTGCATAGAGGCCAATGTGCATACAAGTCTACTGCATTAGTTTTGTTGTTAAGTGCATAGAGTCTAGGAAAATACTGTGAGGTTGAGACTTACATGCATTGTTGTACAGTTGAATGCTTCATCTAATTTGTCAATATATGGCAAGGCAAGTGTGCCTTGTGGCAAGGAACAAGCCAATTCTCTCTTGATAAGGCCAGGCATGTCCAAAGTCCATTTCGGGAGCCTAATCCAGCCCGCCGGTCAGTTTAATCTGGCAGTTTATTTCCTGGAGTAAAATCCTAAAGAAACCTCAAGAGCTTCAACCCTAAAAAAGGCTCAGCAACTTCAATCCTTAAAAAAAGGTTAACAACTTTGGTCGGCCCTCACGGCCCTTCACTTCATCAAATCTGGCCCTCTTTGAAAAAAGTCTGGTGGACATAACTGCATAGGCTTTCTGCACCCAGAAGCTTGTCTTAACCAGGCCACTGCTTTGAGCATAATGTCATCTCACCTTATTTAGTTTCCCGGTTTGAGCTCTTTATCATCTGAAGGCTTTTAAACAGATCGGGGAAAAGTGCTTTGGTATGTTGCTGTATCCTTTAATTTCCTGTTATGTGTTGTATTTTTAGTGTTGCATTAAATATTGTACAACAGAAGTTATCTCTCATCGTAATATACTTTCAATGGGACTCCATATGCTCCTAGCTAACAGGTTGTTCCAATTAACTTACTGTACTTTTATGAAAATATACCACACCAAATAAAAGAAACACCCACTTGGTACCTAATAACATTAATGGTGTGGAAACATAAAAGCCAAAATAAGAATTAAGAAGAAATTACTAACAGCAAGTGTAATGGCCTAATTAAATCATAGTTGATAACCATACAGTACTATTGAAGACTTTCTGGATTTGAGACTGTGTAGACACAGGAGAGTACTTCACATACAACTGGGCTCAGCTTGTTTTCTTCTTTTTCTTATTGCAACATTTCAAGTGTTGAAGAGGAAGTATGCAGTTCAGTACCTTGTTTAAATCCTATCCAAGTCTAAGGAAAGATTCATTCATGTTTTATAAGAATGCAGGGTCCTGGGGAAATGAAAAAAATATATAAAAAAGGAGAAGCGATATCAGTTACTTCTTAAAAACAAAAGAACTGGGTAGCTTCCATGTCCTATTATATATTCTGTTTCTGTTTATTGTGCTGATTATATATTTTTCATGCTTAATGTGTTCTCTGGACCTTGTTGTAGCAGAAAACTGTCCAACAGATAAAGACTTTATAGCTGAAAGATGATTCACAACAGGCCCAAATAACTTGTGACCCACCAAGTTGAACAAAGATGTGTCAGTCATTTATGATGCTCTACCAGAAGCTAAGTAAATGAATGTTTTTGCTGGTTTTGCTGGCCCAACCTGGATTGAATAAATGGGACAAGAAAGTTTCATGGAGTGTAAATGGTTGATGGGCCGAGCTGTGCTCGGCTTGATAGGTCACAAGTTGTGCAGGTCTGATCTAAATATGCATTCAAGGTGTTGGAATGGAAGGACTCGTAGAACATAATCCTGCCCTCCCTTACACTGATTGCTGGGTAAGTAAAGTGGTATATAAATTTGTCTCCTCTAGTCTACACCTACAGATAGGTATACTGCTGAGAGCAGCAGCATCATCACAACAGAAGGCATGAGCTATGGTCAGTGAGTGTTAAGCTACCAGTGGTGATAAGGTGTGAAAAACTCCAAAACGGGGCATTTGGCAGCTATGGATCCGCTGATCCAGTGGCTGCAGTGCTGGATCTTCTTGAAGGAGCGTCTCCACCCCCATCGTTCAACCCGGACACTGAGATCCAGCTCCGAGGGCCTTCTGGCGGTTCCCTCACTGCAAGAAGTGAGGTTACAGGGAACCTGGCAGAGGGCCTTCTCAGTAGTGGCGCCTGCCCTATGGAACACCCTCCCATCAGATGTCAAGGAAATAAACAACTATCTGACTTTTAGAAGACATCTGAAGGCAGCCCTGTTTAGGGAAGTTTTTAATGTTTGAAGTTCTATTTTGTTTTCATTGTTCTGTTGGGAGCTGCCCAGAGTGGCTGGGGAAACCCAGCCAGATGGGTGGGTTATAAATAATAAATTATTATTATTATCCTTACTACACGTGTGCTTTGCTGACCCCTCATTAACACTGATCTGCCTGTCACTTCAGCAGGTCCACGGACCCATTTGCAGAACCAGAATTTGCTCCCAGCATCCCCTATGTTGATCCACATCATTTTAATCACCTGTCAGTTGATCTTCAAATTAGCTGCTGTCTTTGTGGTTTGACACATTTCCAGTGTGACTTTGATATCATGTAGGTTGTTGACACAGTAATATTATCATATTTATACTGAAGAGATTAGAAACTCCTTAAATTCATTGGTATTTGTACCGTACCTCTAAAGTGAATTGAGCAGCTGTTGTACTTTTGTCCAGGTACTTGTGATCACCTTCTGATTCTTCTTTCCCTTTAGGATTTTGGCGATGATGGGTCCCTGTACATTACTAAGATCACTACAACTCACATGGGAAATTACAGCTGCTATGCAGATGGCTATGATAAACTTTATCAGACTCATATTCTTCAAGTAAATGGTAAGGGGAAATGTTTGATTTGCCAAGTTGTGGTGCCGTCTCTAGATTTAATTCAGTAGACTGTTTTGGTTTCTTAATTGCTATATGAAAGCCAAAAAGCAAAAACAGACATGGATGATCAGTTTTCATTAATATTTTCTCTTCTATAAACAAAGCTACAGGAAAATGAGATTTAATCACAGCATGTAGCAATTCTAAATAATTAATTCTTATTGAAAATAATAAGGAAGACCACACAGTTTATTTACTCTGTACTTTGAGCTCTTAATTGTCTTAAACAATGTGCCTTCTTAGTATTCTGTTTGTAAAATAATAGATATTTAGGGAAAACATGGCTAAGAATAACAGATTAATCATGTTATTGCATAGTGCAATAATCCATTTGTAGTCTGTCCGTTTTCAGTAATGTGGCATGCATTCCAGAAAAAAAGCTGTCCTCATATTAAAGAAAAATAGGACTTAAAATGCAGAGCAACCTAATGCTTCCAGTAAGCCATCATAGACCTACTGGAACTCAGTAACAATGGACACCATTGTCTCTGCTTAGTGGCTTGAAATGCATGTGTTTTGGCTAGTATTTTGAAGCTCCTTCCCAGGCGATCAGATTATCTAATATGTATTTTGCTTTATTGAATAGAATGGTCAGAGGTCTCTATGAATATTTATTAGCTCTGTACATGTCAATCACTATGACTTCTTGATATCTAGGAAGGAGTTAAGGCTTATTAGAAGGGTGCTACTTCATCAAACTCCATAAAAATGCAAACAAAAGGAGGCAACTTATCTCTTTAGGCCAAAGGATCAAACCAATCACCTACCTTTTTTCTCTGTCAACTTAAAGGAGGTGGGATTATTGGGGAAGAAGAAGGGCATTGAAAAAGATACAGATTTTTACAGGGCTATAATGTGCCACGTAGTTTCTTATATTAAGGATACATCTCTCTACAGTTAATGCAATCACTGTGACCATGATTTGACAGTACCCCTGTAGTTATATTTTTGTATTTGCACTTTTGTCAAATCAGATTGTGAACAGATGAATATATTGGGATTTGCACATTGGAGCTAAACTGGGTCAAAATGTGAAGCTTAATGCATTGGTCAGATGAAGCAGCAATTTTATGGATTCTGTTTGTAGCTCTAACCACTGTTTTCCTAAATATTGGCAAAGAAACCAGCACTTGTAGTCCAAGAAAAAGATTAATTAATGCAATTGCACTCTATTAACAGAAGAGTCAAAATAAGGTTAACAAGATAATGAAGCTTAGTTGATCTTTAAGATCTAATGTGAGAATGCTTTGAAATATGTTTAATTGGACTTTAACCACTTTTGCAACATGTCTATTTTCATTCATATGAATCAGTAGTAATTGTTATCACTAATGTTCTGTCATTTTATCTCAGTTAAAATTCTCTTTGTTTTTCCTTTCTTTTATCCCAGAATTAAATTCCATTTTTGTCTGTGTTCCATTTTATTTTTACTTATTTGTTTAGATTTATATCCTGTGTTGTCCTGGGGATAAATCAGCATATACAGTAAATATGTCACTTTCTAACCATGTAGGGGTTTGAGCAATATTAAATGCATAGCAGAGAGAGAGAGAGAGAGAGAGAGAGAGAGAGAGAGAGAGAGAAGCACAGGTTTAATGCAATTATATATTGGCATTAACTCTGTGGAAAGGCATTCCAGTAATCACATCCATCCCTAGTCCTGCATATACTGCAATGTACTTGCAAAGGTAGTAATAATGCATGAGAGAGGTAATGCAAGCGTAATGTGGGAGAGCATCTACAGCTTGATTTTTCGTTGCTACAGCCATTTGGTGTGCCTTAATCATTGTTGATCTTCCATGGGCAGGGGTACATCAAAAGACCCAACGTCCATGCCTTTGGTCCCTCTTTTCCAGTGCACAAATAGCCACAACCACTGGATTGTTCAGTTTACTCTGGTTTATTATGGACAGGGTGTTATATCACATGCTGTTCCCCAGTGAGTAGTTTCTTGTTGGGTAGTATCTGAGGCCTTACACCTTGCACTGTGGACTGCAAGCCACTTATGTTTCTTCCTAGCACCTTCCCTCTACTGGGGTTTTTCTCTAGTCAGACCCTTTCTTCCCCAGTCCTGTCCCTTCCTTTCCTCTTCAGTTATAAAGAACTCCATTTCAACAGCTGTTTCTTTTCACTCTTATCAGACCCCACTGCAGGGAGAAGAAATGGCATGTCTTGTCTGACTGCAGGCTTGGCTTCCTGCTGCACAGAAAGGGGGCAGTGGAGCAGTTCCTGGCAACCCTTCACAATGAAAGAGGGAGGGAGCAGGATGGGACGTGGCTGGTTGAGAACATTGATGGATGTGTGTTTGTATAACCTGGAACTGTCCCATTGAGACAAAAATGAAGTGAATCAGCCAGCAGACCTGTCAGACTAATAGTTCCCAAGCAATATGACACATCAACCACAACTTGGCCACTATTGATTTTTGATAAACTCCCAGATTTTTTGATTCCAAGCAGAGGTGGATTTAAGGAAGCATGATCGCTTTGGTCACACTGGGCATGGGGCCTTGGGGGCACCACCACTATGGTGTAGAATGGAAGCAAAGAGGCCGGGGGGGGGATTTTGGTGTTGCATAGGACACTGCTGAAATTGGAGACCCCAGGGTCCACCACTACTTCAAGGAAGGAGTAAATATGTATGTCATAGTATCTCTAGAGAACCATATCTCCCCACCCTTCTCACCTTACCTTACATACTGCCTGACTCTAAAAATAGGCATAACTCTTTGTACTGAATGATGGGCAGAGCCTTGGCTAGCTTGCAGTGAAAATAATTTCCATACCTTCAGAATAATAAGCTTGTTAAGCCTATTGACTTGATTTTGTTTAGCGTAAATGTTTCCATTCTCTACTGGAGGCAACAGCATCTATTTCCAGAGAGAACAAGGTGAACCATATTATTATTATTTATTATTATTATTATTATTATTATTATTATTATTATTATTATTATTTTCTCCAAGCTACTCAGGGTAGTGTACATAGTCATATATATTTATGTATGTGACAACAAACCTGTGTGCTGACCAAGGTCACCCTTTATGACCTTGTCTCTGAGCACAAGTTTGAGTTTTGGTCTCCCCATTTCTAGTCAAAGACTCTAGCTATGATACAACACCAGCTCTGTTGCATGGTGAAGGGATGGAACTTCTAATTAATGCCCTGTCCTGGCAAAGATGAACCCACAATGGAATCTGGAGGAAGGAAGTTGGATAGTGGCTCAGCAGACGTAGCAAGAAAAAGGAACTGAAACACAGAGACTGTGGAAGCACTTAACAGGTCAAGAACTGGAGTCAAATCAGGTCCTTCAGAACAGGTCCCAGGAAAAGATATGACTTGTTCTGACAAAGTTTGGTTGAGCTCTTCTGTAGCCCCTCTCCGGCTCCACTCCTTTTCTGGAGAATCAAAACCATCAAAGTGACAACTTCCTGACCCGTAACCTGGCAGCCTGTTTTCTCTGTTGCTGGGCTGTACAATTCAGTCATGCACAGATTCAGTGGCTTGTGAAGCCAGTGGAAGCAAAGACGCTGGCTCCTCAGCGGCTGCAGTCACTGGGGTTCCTGGCTGAAGGATCTCCCTTTAGGCAGGACCCTGATGGTTGGACTTGGTCTCTGTGGTACCAGGGTCCAGATCTAGTGTTTCTGGGGACTGTGCTACCTGATTCAGGATCCCCTTTTCATCTAAATCCCTTATGAACATATGGTAAAGCAGCTAAAGAACCTGCATAACACTTCTTTTTGTGATAGGATAGAAATCCTTAGTACATTTTCCTGCAACCATGATACTTTCAGTTCAGTAAGACATACTTGTGAGCATATGTGATTAATTAGTGTGTAAATCAAATAAAACATTTAAACAAAACTGGTTTATAGATCACCATTTTGATCCAGATCTATGGTTCTGCCCCCCCCCCTTCAGATGTTGTTAAGTGCTACTAAGAGAGAGAAAGAA
This sequence comes from Podarcis raffonei, assembly GCF_027172205.1. NCBI lineage: Eukaryota > Metazoa > Chordata > Lepidosauria > Squamata > Lacertidae > Podarcis > Podarcis raffonei. The sequence goes on from NC_070610.1 coordinate 38,277,655, forward strand.
AGAAAGCACAATTTTATTTTATTTATGAATATTCACCATGTTAACTTTTGAGTTGATCTGAGTGTGGAAACAGAATGAATGAGGTAGGACAGTGACAGGGAGCAATTGATGTTTTTAATAATGTCATAGACAAGAGGCATTTGCTCTTTTACTGACTTATACATAATTTATAGAATTCAGTCTATAATTTTTCATTCAAACTTTGCTTCATTTTCAAAGAAGTACAATGTGCAAATAAAACAACACAAATCCAATAGCAACTTTTCACACAACGTAGATAAGTTGAGGTTGTTATATTATCTTAGTGATATATCTATGGCAATTTGATGAATAGTGGCTACCTGAATAGAATAGCGACAAATTTAGAAGCAGAGAAAATAATATTTATATGGATATATATACAGTGGTACCTCAGGTTATGTACTTAATTCGTTCCAGAGGTCCGTTCTTAACCTGAAACTGTTCTTAACCTGAAGCACCACTTTAGCTAATGGGCCTCCTGCTGCTGCCATGCCACTGGAGCACGATTTCTGTTCTCATCCTGAAGCAAAGTTCTTAACCTGAAGCACTTTTTCTGGGTTAGCGGAGTCTGTAACCTGAAGCATATGTAACCTGAAACGTATGTAACCCGAGGTACCACTGTATATTGAAAAAAGAGCAATACCTGTAAGATTTCATTTTAAGTAAATTCATGAGCACTATTCAGATGAATGGTTAGGAAGAACATTAGAGTGGGAGAAGATGTGAGTGGGAAGAAGGACCACATCAAATGGGCTTTCCCCCTGTAATCCACACATTCAGTGCAAATGTCTGAAGAATGAGATTGGACCATCATGTACACAGGTTTCCACACAATCTGGAACCCTAAGCAGTAGAAATCAGTCCTTGTCTCCCTATCAAGGCCAAAGAAGCTCACCTGGTGCCATCATTACATGTCTTTAGGTGCCAGGCGAAAACATTCCTCTTTACCCAGGCCTCTAGCCTCTAAACAATCTGTGGCCTTTTTAATGTATGTGGGGGGGCAGTTATTATGATTGTTTCTGTGATTATTTTCCTGTCTGTTTTTATTATACTATGTAAATGATTTTCTAATGTTATACACCATCCTGGGATCTTCAGATAAAGCGGGTTATATAATTTGAAATAATAATAGTAATAGCAGCAGCCAATCTCCCTGCAACAAGCCCAATTTCCCCAAGTTTGTGAAAGGAAACATAGGTGAGGAATGTGAATAACAACACTGGGATTCAGGATTAAGACCTAGACACTAGCACCAGCATGCTCATAGCAGTGTTACTTAATACTGGGAAGGACTGGAAGCTGCATTTCCCTGTTGTCAGTTGGCTGCTGCTGCACATATGTTTAGCAGTGTCCAGAACTGAGTCTGAGGCTTAATATCCTTCATCGAGAAAGGGTAGGATAGCAGCATGAAACGTGACTGCAGGGCTTTATTGTAATGGATCTGTCATGTATGATCTAGTTGAGATTCCTGCATTTCAGGTAGTTGGACTAGATCAGGCACAGCCAAACTTGGCCCTCCAGCTATCTTGGGACTACAACTCCCATCATCCCTAGCTAACAGGACCAGTGGTCAGGGATGATGGGAATTGTAGTCCCAAAACAGCTGGAGGGCCAAGTTTGGCCGTGCCTGGACTAGATGATCTTCGGGGTCCCTTCCAATTCTACAATTCTATGGTTCTTTTAGGACTGGTGGAATAGAAGGGACAAAGGCCAAATAAGCTGGCAGCTTTTCACCTAGGTACAACAATAAAATCCCTGTAGGAAGCCTACGACCATGAAATAAATTGGTTACCAGAATAAGGATAAAAACCTGTCATCTACCACTTCAGAAATGGAAATGAGGGCATACTAAAGCAGTCAATTCTCACACTGAGAATCAAGGTTCTACTTCACATTCTAAAGGCTTTACTCATTATTTGTAAGTTGCTTTTCCAGCTGCACTAGAAAAAGCATAATTGTCCTAAGCTCTGTTGTCAACAGTTCAGTATGCACCTCAGCAGCTGCATTATGTGGAAATGTGGAGCAGGCACTGCATGGTGCCTTTGCACTCCCATTATATGCATCTATAAGCGCGAGAAGCAGATACGAGGTACATCCCACTTTGAGATTTAACTTCCAACTACCAGAAAACAGAAATTGTCTCTGATAAATAGGAACAGCTGGAGCGTATGATAAGAATCAAGATTAAAGTTTGTTATTTCTAATTTCCTCCTTCAAAAACTAGTCAATGCTTTTCATTTTGTGTATGATTATTACTGAGGTGCAAAATGCGTCAAAGTCATTTCTTTCTTGCCAGCATAATTATAATGAGGGTGTCATGCTGAGCCATTTCCTTTAAACAGTTGGGTTGCATCGGAAAACAGATAATCCCATTTCATAATAGTCAAAATTAATAATTTATGTTTTGTCATTCAAATTTTCTCCCGTGTCAATAACTGTGCTTCAAGATGGTACTGGAATGTTAGGGTGTTGTTGTTGTTGTTGTTTAAAAAAACAAATCTGAAAGTGTTGGAAAGTGCATTCTTCGTGTGACTGATTTTTCTTTCTCAGGTAATATCAGTTATGTCCATAAGTAATTAATGATCAGCTACTCACTCACCTTTTTGCAAAAGTAACTCTCCCCAGATTTTTGGAGGAAGATGAAAACTATCAACAACAGTATTATTTAATAAGATCACTATTTTCCCAGTCTCCCCCCCCCCAAAAAAAAAAAATCCCTGTGAAAATGGGGACCATTTCCTGCTGCTTTCTTAGGAAATGTCTCCACCTACATGATTTTCATCTCAACTTTATTTAACGCTGTGTTAAACTCTACATACCAACTTTGGGAAACGATTTCTGTGCAGCCCCCAGAATGAGGTGCCTCTTTTGTGAAGACATTAGCATTTCTGTGAAATTTTCAAGAGAGAGTGTTTGGCAACTCCTTAATAAAATTACAGCATGTGGTATGTGGTTCTTTCCTTTTCATAGTTCTAGCATAGCATTCCACAGCCTCTCTAGATTCCTGTGGTTCCTGGAACAGCCCTGGGAAGACATTGCATTACAGTAGTACCTCAGGTTACATATGCTTCAGGTTACAGACTGTGCTAACCCAGAAATAGTGCTTCAAGTTAAGAACTTTGCTTCAGGATGAGAACAGAAATCGTGTTCCGGCGGCGCAGTAGCCGCAGGAGGCCCCATTAGCTAAAGTGGTGCTTCAGGTAAAGAACAGTTTCAGGTTAAGTACGGATCTCCGGAATGAATTAAGTACTTAACCCGAGGTACAACATTCTCACCTGAACTTTCCAGAGAGAGGAAAAAGCCACAGAGGCTGCATGTGGAGTGCCTGAGAGCAGCACATTCATTTGTTTTTTAAAGTAAAATCCTTTCTTGCACCTCTGTCAGGTGTTTGTGAAAAGCATTTGTGAAAAGCCCATGAGGGAGGGCCTTTCCCACAGCACATAAAGCTGGGTTGTTGGCACTGGGAGCATGCTAGAATTATGAAAAGGAAAGAGCACATGCACCCAGCCCTTGTCTGTCTTCACTGAAATTCTCCCCTTCCCACATTTTTTAAGGAATCTTTTGTACTGCCCTTCCCCCAAAGAATGGCCAGACAAGCAAACAAACCTTCAGCTGAGATTATTAGCACAGCATTATGTAATCTTCTCTTGAATCCTTTATTTGTACTTGGTTCCACTGGAGGATCAGGAAATGATAATCCATCTTCTTACAGCAGCTAGGAGGTATACTAGTTTAATGGGGTAGAGAGAGATTCTAGCGACATTAGTATGGCTATTATGAATTTGGCACATCATGTTTATAATGAAGTTAGCACATTTTATTTGAGATGGGGAAGGTAAGCAAGATAAAATTAAATTTATTGGAAAATGGTACATTTTCATCATACCGGAAGTTGAAGGCGCACAACCTCAGAACCATGTGGCATTCGGAATGATTTAAGACTCTTTTGTAAGGTATTATCTTCCACGTGTGGTTTTCTGTGAACTTGTGTTTTTCTTATGAAATATATGAAAAAAATAGACGTCCTCAACTGTTTTTTCCATCTCTGCGTTCTTCCACCCACACATTTAGCCCTACATGGTGCATGTATGCTAGAGCTGTATATGTGCATTTGGAGCTCCTTAGATTGTGAACAATATTGCTGGAAGTTTTCCTATGAAATAGGTCGCTATGTGGACTTTTGATACCTGCAGTTACCTCTAGACTATCACTTTTATTTTTTCTGTTTGAAAGGAGTTAGCACAAAATCATACGATGCAAGCATTAAAATTTAATTAGTAGGGATCTACTGCAATCGCAGTGAAAGTAAATAACCTGAAGAGATGGGTGTAAGCAATCCATTTTAATTAGAGAGCTTTATTGTTAATGCAGAGGTACATTTGTATATGACAACTCTTATTTTACAATTACATCACACAGTAGTTTTGTCTTACACTGTAAATCCCAGGTGAGGTAACAGTATAGTCATAAATGACTAGATGTAATCCTCTGATTGCCACTCAGCCATGAAATGTGGTTTTCCCCTCACTAATTAAGTATTGATTCCGACTCTACGAGTTTAATTTTCTCATGCAACTTGGAAAGGAAGATTAAATATATTTTCAATGCAGAAATATTTATCTACTTTCCATGGGTATGTAGGCAAGTGGCAAATGGCCCTGCATGTTCACCCTTCCACAACACAGGAAAGGAGGAAACTACCTTATACAGAGTGAGACATTTCGTCCATCTAGCTTAGTATTGTGTACACTGATGGATAGGGGCTCTCTAGGATTTCAGACAAGAAATCTTTCTCCCAGCCCTACCTCAAGATGGTGGGGATTGAACCTGCATGCAAAGCAGCTGTTTTACCACTGAGCTATGGCCCTTCCCAAATTGTATGACAGAGGTCAATATCTGCTAGGAAACATTTACATGCACACATTCATAATTTTATTGGTGTGCCGCCTTTCCACAGTTCAAACCATGTTCAATGTGGCTTACAGCATGAAGAAAGGCATAACTACAACACAACAAAAGCAGTAATAAACAATAAACAAAACATTAAAATTCACAACCAAACTGAACAATTTCCACATAAATCACAAGATCTAAAATAAATATACAAAAAACCCAACAGCAACAACCCCTCCTCCTCAGCAAAACCCCCGGAACAAAACAGCAGCCCAAGAGTCTGTTCAGCAGCCATAGCTTTTTGTGACTGGAGTCAGTCAGGGCCCAGGTGGAAAAGGCCTACAAGGCAGGGAGCAGGTCTTCCAGAATTCGTAGCCAAGATGGTCAATGTCACAATTTCCTTCTGCTTTGCCAATGATACACGGCTAAGCAGTTGTTATCACTGATTCTTTTTTTTAAATATATTTGCATTCCATTTGATTTATCATGCTTTTTTTGTCTATTTCAGTTCCACCAGTCATAAGAGTGTTTCCCGAAAGCCAAGCAAGGGAGCCTGGTGTTACAGCCAGCCTTCGGTGCCATGCAGAGGGTATCCCCAATCCAGTGCTTGGCTGGTTAAAGAACGGGATTGATATAACTCCAAAGTTATCTAAACAGTTAACTCTTCAAGGTAAAAGCGTAGGCACGTCTTTTTATCTGCACTACAAAGACTTTGGAGAGCAACGTGAACTTTTAAACTGGTGTAATTTATTTATCATGCCTTCAGGCAGAGCCTTGAGCAACAGGTATGATGTGTTAACTCCACCTCAGAAGTGAAGCTGACAGTTCTGAAGTCTACAAGTAACCTGTTCTATATATGTTTTCCTTTACTTCTCTGTCTATAGCTATTTTCAATTCACCTTAATATTTTGTGCAAGTGTATCAAGTAATCTTTTTAGGAAATGTTACCACAGTGAAGTATTTTCCAATTTGAAGTGGTAAGTTTATAAAAAAAAACAAGCACATGCTGTTTAACCAACTAACATATCTTCTCCTTTAATCTGTGAATATCAGTTTCTGAATTAGCATTTTTATAGACCAAATCCAATGCCTCTCTCTACCTGAGAGTTCACACATGCATTGATTGAGCTATGATGAAATGTGCACACATTGGCACTGAAATAGAAAAAGGCATTGCTCCTCTCTGATAGCAAGCAGAAGAATGTGCATCATTGACCAACTGCATATTTGTGGCCACATTTTATATCCCCCCAGTTAGGGGAGTTCAAGGAGGAGGGACAAAAGCTTTAAATGGGCTGGGCTAAAACAAATGCTACCTGTTTCATCTTGCGAGCAAAGTGACACAACAAAAACCATAACTCACGTACTCCTTTGTTTCTTCTGCACCCAGCAAATGGCAGCGAGGTCCACATTAGCAATGTACGCTATGAAGACACAGGAGCATACACCTGTATTGCAAAGAATGAAGCAGGAGTGGATGAAGACATCTCTTCGCTTTTTGTGGAGGATTCTGCTCGAAAGACACGTGTGTACTTTTTATTTTTTCCCTCATACCTAGAGAAGAAAAGCTATCAGTAACTGATAGGAAGTACTTAGAAACCATAGGAGACACACACATAAGAAAAAAAGTTTTACTGTCTCATAATATGTTTTGAGACATCCCTTGGAATGTTCTGATTGAGGCTAGATCATCAAATGTGGCAGGTTCATATAACTGGAAAGAGGTCAAATCACTGTAGCCTGCTAGTTTTCCCAGAACATCCTGTGCAAGGATTGCCTTGGCATCCATGTAATTGCCACAGAAATAACAGTCCCTCAAAAGCAATACTGACAAAAAGTAACAACAGATCCCTATTTAAGAGGTAACAGAGATTGTATCTTTATTTTCACTTAGTCTTGCCTCTCATTCCTCAGAGGAACTGATTTGTTTATGAAATCTATGAGTTTTCAGATGTAATTCTAAATAGCTCTTCCAGGAATTTAGGGTGTAAGTAACTGGCCAAACAGCCTGACTGAACCTGCAATAAATATCTTGTCTTCGGTTTGGTTACAATAGTGTGTGTGTGTGTGTGTGTGTGTGTGTGAGAGAGAGAGAGAGAGAGAGAGAGAGAGAGAGAGAGAGAGAGAGAAGGTGATATTATTAATTTAAGGCTTTAGTGCCTCCTTCCTGCTGCAATATCCAGAACCCTCAGAAAAGCTGCTTTCCAGAATGGTATTTGGTGTGACATGGGTGGAACAATAAGAAATCAGGGACCACCTTTGTACAAATAGGTGTGCTTGTTAGGGCATCATCGGATCTCAACCATTAACATCCAAGGTCTGAGGTCTGTTCAGTCATATTTTTTACTTTATTATCTGGGAATGCATTGGAAATCTTATGGAGGGGAAATGTGTGGCTTCATGGAGTCAGCATAAATATCAACAACAATCATTTCCTTGATTTGTGCTGTATTTGCTTATGGTGTGTGGTTTATGGAAGAAGTTGATGCACTAGACATCAACTTTAAGTGTTGACCAAGCAAAATTCCATTTCCCAGTGCTTTCTGTGCCTGGCTTATTGCCACAGAGCAATAGTATACACATTTGCACAACACAAAGTCCCACTGTGTTCAATGGGGCTTATTGCCAGGTAGCACTAAGATGTAGATTGGCTTCCCATTGCAATTAATTTTTGACTGATGGTTTTTGTAGATCCTTGAGATTACCTTTCTAATTCTAATGACTGGAGATGGAAATGGTATTTCCAAATGTGAACTTAGTTGCTGAGAAAATTACCACATAATTCAAATGTTTTCCAGCCTTCTGCTGCTTCTCCTTTTCCTAGCTAGGCTGACACTGACATTGTCATAAATATATAGAAGGAAGCCCAATTATAGTTACAGTAGTCATCTATGTCAGTACATTACTTCTAAGAATATTTCATAGCATTGGATACTATTCAATAATTTGATTATCTGGCTGAAGAATAAAACACTACTTGATATATTTGGTGGCCTCTTACAAGTAAATGTCACAAGTGCCATCTGTCTTCAAATGGCAGCTTCTCTGCTATGTTGTCTAGGTGATGAAGTGAAATTGAATGAAATTAATAGTCGCTAGTGAGGCTGTTTACCACCTGGTAGCAGTAATTCTTACACAGTCAAAATAGACCATCACAGTGCCTAATAAAAACTTGTCATTACAAAATGGATATATCTTGACTCTCATCCCCACATAATAATATTCCTAGAAGCTCTCCAACAGGCTTGAGCCACACAATCTTGTGCTCAGTCCCACTGAAATCACTAGAGTTACATATGCTCGGGTAGATGCAATACTCCTCAGCACGACTACTATTTTAAAGAAAACTGTAGTTGATTTATCGCAATGTGAACTTTGCAGGTAACGTAACTGACTGTTAATACAAGCAAACCACACATTTCAAAGCCAGTCCTGCCACGGGCAAACTGTGTTCACAATCTTCAGCTGATTTTTATTTGAATGTTTATTTTGCTTTTACCAGTTGGCAGCCCAAATGGCAAATGAAGTTACGTTGGGAAGGTGTGGGAAGCCAACTCTCCCCCCCCCCGCCCCATATCCCTATACTAAATGTTATGTGCTAAACCTCCATAAAGCAGCTGGTGGTGCTGCCTGAATGGAGAGGATTGGTGCACAGAAAGAAGAGTTCAGTGCCCTTCTCCTGCTTATGAATCATCTGCTTAAAATCACACACACCACAACCAATTCACATTTACACTGTGCCACCCGCATTCTAAGGCAGGATGTTAGCAACAAAAGAAGCTGCCTTATAGAAAGCCAGGCAGTTTGTCTGTCTAACCCATGGGTAGGCAAACTAAGGCCCGGGGGCCGGATCTGGCCCAATCGCCTTCTAAATCCAGCCTGTGGATGGTCTGGGAACCAGCGTGTTTTTACATGAGTAGAATGTGTGCTTTTATTTAAAATGCATCTCTAGGTTATTTGTGGGGCATAGGAATCCATTCATCCCCCCCCAAAAAAATATAGTCTGGCCCCCCACAAGGGCTGAGGGACAGTGGACCAGCCCCCTGCTGAAAAAGTTTGCTGACCCCTAACCCAATATTTTCTGCTCTGACTGGCAGAAGCTGTCCAGGCAGGATGTTCTCCTTCAGCTGCTGTCTGTTCTATTTAAGAGGGGGAGGAGGTGCCAGAGATTGAACCTGGACCATTCTGCATGCAAAGCATGTTCTCTACCACTAAGCTTTGGTCTCCTCAAATTAAGTTTGGTTCCTTCTCAGTGGTAATCTCAGCGGTTCCTTCCAACTATTCCACCAATAGCTCCATCCTAGCCCCCCTGCCCTCAAATCATAGTTCCTTTCTTCTTTGTATGCTATTCCCCAATCTCAGTATTCATTATCATTACCTCCCCCACTCCCTACTCTGTATGCATTTTTTAAAAAGCCTATCACCATTCATCATACAATACAATAATCTTTATGGTCATTGTCCCATAAAGAAAAAAAAATCTACATCAGATATTCAAAAACCAACAAGCCTGCTATCCCAGCTATCCCAGCTTGGTTAACCCCCTAAAAACTCTGATACCCCATAATTAAATGCCATATACTCCCATAGAGACTACCTTACACTGTGTTTAAAACCAAAATCGCATTTGGACAGAAACTGTTTCTCAGGCAGCTAGTCCAAGTCTTTATAACCCTGTACCTTCTTCCAGAAGGCAGAAGCTGAAAGAGATCATTTCCGAGGTGCGTACTATCCTGCACTATCTCTGCAGCTTTCTTATGACACCTGGAAGCATAGATTTGATCCTGTCCCTTCCATACTTTATAGGGCAGCAGTCCCTGCCTTTCATCTTTTTAATATTATCAGTGGTCTGAATGTTGAAGGAATGGGAGCAAATGACAGAACGCATGTCCCTTTGCTTCAAACTTCTCATAATATGTTCCCCATGGAGCTCATTCATTATGAGCTATTTAGTGGATGATAATCCTGATCTACCTCACAAGGTTGTTTTGGTTGAAAGAAACAAAGATATTGGAACAGTTTGTTTTCCTAAAAGCACCGTATAAAAGGGAAATAACGAATGCCATGGTTGCAAAGCATGAAAAATATTATTCTTTCTGGAATTAAACCCATGAACCTGACTAGTAAAAGTTAATAATACGATAGGTAAGGAGATGATTTACTTCTTATTTTCTTTTTATAAAATAAACTTTAAATCTGAATTTATAAGACATTCAAGAAGTACTACGAGCCATAAAAAGTGAGGCAGGTGAAATGTATTTTGCCAAAGCTGAGCAAACACAGCACAAAACACCAAGCATGTTTTTTTACTTCTGTTGCTCAGTTCCTTCCTTCCCATCTATCAAGCTAATTTGGAACATCACCAGCCAGCACATGAGAACATAAATCACCTGTAAGGACCTCCCTATGGTAGGTCTCTTTTAGTAGAAAGCTCAATCCTGATAATTCTAGCATTTTCCTTGTCACTGTGCTTTAGTTTGCAAGTGAACAGAACAGACATTTGCTGTGAACTTCAGATTTGATTGATTTTTGGGGTTTGCCTTGTAGACGTCAGAGCTGAAGTGATTGCTGTGGCAAAAGGATTAAACCAAGAATTGTAAATCTGAAAAGTAATATTGATTTCAGCAATAATTTACTACAGCATGCCCAATAATTGTGCCAAGCCTCTTAGCTGCGTATTTACTTGGTTCTCTCAGAACCAGGTAGCAGACATTCTGATTTTATTGTAAATAGAAGACACAAGCATGCCTAAGTTAAGCACTTTGAACTTACTCCTATTGATTTCAATGAGAAAACTGAAGTACTTGTTTTGTTCTCTCCCAGTGAAATCAATGGAACTTCAAGGTGCTTAACTTTTAAAAGATAATCTTTATGGTGAGTAAATATACTAAACATTATTATTACTATTATTTTTAAAATAAGGAATCCGGTTCCCTCAGTCCCATCCAACAATTTTCGCCATGGCACCCTCATGCCAGAGTTCTCCATCAGTGCCCATATTTGAATTTTTCAATGACCTATTTTGTGTTATTTGCAACCTAATCTGTCAGTTGCTCTTGCACAATGAGTATACCCAGTGCTATTTTTCTAGAAAAGGAGTCACCAGAACTCACCATGAACAACTCCCTTCTTCTCTTACAATGGCAATGGCGCCCACTTGAGAGGTGCTGGAACTGATTTCTGGTGAGTTCCACCTGAAAAGAAGTCCTGAGTATATCTAGTTTCATAAGGGACCCCAAGAGTCATCTTGTCCAATCCCCTGCAATGCGGGAATAATTTAATACTCACATGCAAATATGTTGTTGAAAATAGAATGATGATAGCAACAAAGGAGGAAAAAATGAAAGTCCAAAAGGTTTAGGCAGGAGAGTAGTGTATTATACAGAAGTGCCTTGCTGACATTCCTGCTGTCTTACCCCTCCCCTCCCAGTAAGCAACAGTGACCCACCTACCAGGAAACTAGTATAGTGGCATTAGAAGAGAAATAATGAGGAGCCCTGGCTCTCGCCTATAGTCACTCTCTGCATGTTCTTCGCTTCAACGGCTGCAACACCAGATGTGTCAGTGTCAAGATTAACCTGTGCTGCCACCATACAGTTCTTTTTCCATTGTTCTCCATTAGCACAATATATATACTGGCTCCATTATTCTTAGGTTCTACTTTTGGCAAAGTAACCCTCCACTGCGTAAATCCATCACAGAACACTTGAACACCTGCTTTTCTGGCTTTGATGGGTAAAAAAGAAAGTGCCCTAGTTTAGTTATATGTCTTCCAACTTGCTATCGAGAGAAAGTTCCATGTGGTCCAGACATCAAACCTGTCGCAAAGCCTGCTCTGTGTTGTAGAGTTATACAACTTTTATGAATTAATACAGATGAAAGGTTTTGGTCATAAGCCTTGGTAGCTTTCTTCTTCGTCTAAAGGAATGTGCAGTAATGCACATTAAAGAAAAAAGGAAAAAAAGTTTCACAATATAAAGTTCATTCTTGACATACCTTCTCACCACAGCCCTGGAGATAGCTTTTTGGACCTCATGCATCATCTGCTTGCCTCTGAAGAGAAGCTTGGGAGGGCTGTATTTTGTTGAGTGTGATAAAGGTTCTTATATATCACTGGGCTGTACAGAAGTAAAAGATATGAAGCATCCATTTCGCTTCCGCTGGATTTCTTTGACAGCAACAACAAAATCAGAAACTCGAATTTACTGGTGAGAAGTGGTTAATATGAAGCAAACCTTCAAAGCATTTACATTATACTTACACTTAGAATTTGAGATTAGATTTAAAAGATGTAATAACCTACAGTGTGGTTTGTTAGGAGATTAATATGCCGGCTTTTATAGCAGGCAGGAAAATGGAGTGATGGATAAGACCTTCAATGGACTATGTGATGCCTGTTGCTGTTGGCAAGAATAAAAGGAAATAAATAGTCTGAGCTTTGGCTTTGGTTGCAGTTGGAGGATATAATTTTATTTTAAAGTTTCCTGCAGATAACACACTCTTGTCACATTTCTGCTCCCGAGAAAAGCCAGTACTACTAAGATGATAACAATTCATCATCAAAATGGAAATTCAAGATTAAAGTCAATGAAAAACACTGTGAAAGCATTTTATCCTGCAGTTGTTACATTTTTGTCTTCAAGAAGCAATGAGTTAAGCTTCTTTGACAGCTTGGCGCAATTTTAACAAAAGATGGTAATCTGGTAAACCCTTTTGACACTCCTATTAGTATTGGAACAACTTAATATATCTCTCAGTCCTAAGAGATTTTTCAGTCCTTTGTATATACGTAACATGCTCGTTTGCACGTTGTCAACACTTATTTTATATGTATTGTGTTCTAGCATAATCACAGAAGTATAATAATTAACTCCACAAGAGACTTCATGCAAACTCCAAAATTCAGGAGTCATAAACTTAGAGTGGAAATGTGATTTCAAAATAAAGTTACATCTCAGTCCACAAAACCATGTTGTGTCCTTGTGAGCCCATAAACTGAAAGATAGCAAGGCCTGTTCAATCAGACCAAAGGCCTATCTTGTTCAGCATCCTGTTCAGACAGTGGCCTATGAAAAACCCACAGACTGGGCAAGAGTGCAACAATGTTCTCCCCACTGGGGATTCAGAGCAACCGGCATTCACAGCCATAGTGCCTCTGAGAGTAGAGGCAGAGCCATCATGGCTAGTAGCCATTCATAGCCTTAACCTCCATGGATTTGTCTGTTCCTCTTTTAAAGCCATCCTCTATGGCAGCCATCACTACATCTTGTGAGATAATGTTCATTGGTACATTAGCTTCGTACCTGTGATTGGGAGGCCTTAACATTCCTAGGGTCAGTTAAACAACAGTAGGGCAAGTATTTCTATTATGTTCCTAAAGGACAAGCAGAGCAATCCTAAACCCCTGATCCACGCTGCTGCTAGGGTTTAGGAGTTTCGTGAAGGTATCCGTCTACTGGACACATTGCAATGGATCAACTGGAACCAAAGCCCTTCCAATTCTGAGGAGGTCCCTGAACTGTGTCCTCAGGCTGTGCCAGTTTGTATAGCAAAACAAGTGCAAAACATCCCACTCCACCTTCTGCATTGACCAGCAGGAGCTGGCAGAACTGCAGATGTGGCTGGAAAATCCAGCCCAAGCTAGGATTGCTCCTTAGACTCAGTTGGTGGGGATCCTATAGCTCATAATAGAACCCTGTTCCTTCAGTGGCATACACAGGCACTCAGATTGCCACATCTTATAGGGAATAGGAGACTTGTGTGCCCCCTTCCATAAACCTATCCAGCTCTTCTCAAAGTTTGGGTCTGCAACCCTAACCCTGGGAGTAAGCCCTGTGGAATTCAGTAGGATTTACTTCCAAGAATTGCCACCTGACTAGCTAAAGACAGCTTTGTTATGTCCTAGAAAAGATTTCTCTGTGAATGGGCAATGTACCTGTGGCAGACTAAACTGAGCCACTACTAATTTAGTGTCTCCTGTCTGTTGTTATCATTTCTTTCACAACATTAACGATGATTACTGAGTGTATACTGTGGTGGTGCATTTGTATAAATTATGTTAGCCACAGAAGGATAATATACTCCAGACCAGGACCCTGTGACCATCATCTGAAGCCCTTCTTCATGCACCTCTTCCACAAGAGGTCCAAAGGGTGGCAACACAATCTTATATTTCTATGTTGTGAACTGCCCAGATATCTACAGATGAAGGGCAGCATGCTAAGTAAGTAAGTAAGTAAGTAAGTAAGTAAGTAAGTAAGTAAATAACTCACTCACTCCCAGGATGTACTATAGAGATGGTGATGATGATGTTTAAAATAAGACTGACTTAAGACATAACAACCATAGGGGAATCATGTGTGACTCACTATTCTTCCATCACTGTAAGGTCTCCCATCCCCTCTAGGTCTGTTGAGAAGGCATTTTAAATTCTCATGCTCTCACACATCTTCCAAAGGGGTTCTTTGTCTCCCCAGAATGTGTTAGATTCCTCAAAAGTAGCGATGGTGACCCATCTTAAGTCATGTGAACATCTGAGGTCACCATTAACACTTTGATCGATGAACTCTCAAGGATACCCTATGAATATATTTCAAACTTGGATCCCTGTTCCTTGAAGGCCCCAGGATGACATTTTAAAAAGTGTCTTTATTCATGTTTGAAACAGAGGAATCTCAAGCATATCCTAACCTTGAGGTCCCTTTATTTGTGTGACACTTGCTCGTGATAGAACTGTGGGAATGGGATATCATATATATCGAACATTATCATTGCCGTTACACTGTAACAGCATAATAAACTGCTTGAACTTCTGTTGCACCATTTCCCGGGTCACAGATGTAGTATAAGATGGTATTCAACTCGAAGTAAACCTATTGAAATTAACGGACTTAACTTAGTCATGTTCTTTAATTTCAGTGGAGCAGCTGTGTATAAGATTTAGTGGAATAGCATCTTAGGTTTTCAGCGAGAATATTTTTCAAACAGATATTTCTTTAAAAAAACCACTATTGATATTTTTATTATTATGATAATTTTCAAAAGCTTACTTTTAACAATAAAGGTTAGATTTGAATATTTTTTAAATAATGCTGTTCCGTTTCAGGCGATCTGGATTTCATGTTGTTTACCTGTTAATGAAGTGAGAGGAAAGTTTGCCACCCAAATATTTTGCAGTAATTTACAGATGAGTTGAATATTTGATGCCCAATTAATATTTCATCCTGCATTTTTTATTCTTTAACATCCATTACAGTTCCCCATGTTACCCAGTTAAGCAGCTGTGACTCTGTCACATTCTATGAAGCAACTTCTATAAATCCTTTCATCTGTTCACCCACAGCAAGCTGAAAATTATCTGCTTCCTGCATTTTGTGTCTAGAGGCTATGTTTAAAAAATAATATGCCTTTTCGCTACCATTAAATAGATCAATTTCTAACACCAGGGCCTTTTTTGCATGTCAAAGTCTTATCACCTAAGAAGAGGTTATGTGCTCTGAATACTACTGACTTCCGAGGTTCATGGCCATCTTCTCCTGTCGGGCCTATAGAACAGCATAAGGCTAAAAGCTTTTTTGACTCTGATTTATTGTCTAAATTTCTTCCACAGGGTCTTTCACAGGTCTCTCTTGCATCTCATACACAGCAATGCCTCTTTACCTCATTTCTCTGGGAATAAGTTGTGCTGGCATTTTATGATATGCCTAGGTATGCAGAGCTGAACAAAGGCTTTCCAGGGACTCAGTCTCAAACAGGTTTAAAAAAAACAACAACCCAGCAACTGTTGGGGTCATCTTTGTTTCCAAAGCCCATAAAGCATCTGTAGATTACCAAGGGTTTATTTATAAAACAAGATTCAGCAGTTATCTCTGGGGTTATTATTCTAAGGTTATTGTCTTCAGATAAAAACCCTGTCTACAGAATTTTCAGAGAAAGGAAATTTCAACTGCACATAACTAACTTGCCTATATGTGGGGAATTTATGTAGTCTGTAGAACTCTGTGGTTTCTATAGATAAAACACATCGTTTTAATTATGTTGTGGTTGGAGTCAGACCTGCTGCTCTCTGAATGGAAGGGCTCCTTCCATTCTGAACAGTGAGCTGCATCAAGCAGAGGTGCCCAAAATGGACACTCCTGCAGGTGAAAGAAGAGAGGTTAGTTTTGCCAATTCCCCTTTCCCTTTGTAGCCCCCATTGGCACTTCCCATGCTGGTCCTCCAAGCACCCAGACCAGATTTTTGAAGGCTTTAGGCTCTCCATGGAACTTATCATTAAAAGATATAAAGAATTAATGATTTAAGATGACAAAGATTGACAGTTATGGAGTCATGGAAAGGGACACCAAGTTAAAATGGACATTTGCAGGACCTGTGGCAAGAGACTCTTCAGGCCAACGAAATAAGCCAATGTTAGTGTGGAGACCCTACAATTTTTAAAGACCAAGGGGATTGCACCTAAGCAATGGGTGGGCAGTCTAGAATAAGCAGCAGGGCTTCTGTGGATTCAGGAAGCAAACAACAGAAATCAGTGGAGAGAACTTGAAGATGTGTATAGCCAAATATGGATGTGAGATGCTACAAAAGAAGACAAATGTGGAGTTCCACACTGCACAATTCTGGATCCTAACTATGCCCTCATTTTTCTGGAATTTAAGGTTGAATATAAGGTTGTATTCAACTAATGTTTAGTCAGAATAACCCCATTGAAATGAATGAACTTTAGTTAGTCCATTAATTGTGATAGGTCTCCTCTGAGTAAACATTAGTTGAACACAACCCTTACTAAATAATAAATACAATTCTACCACTTTCTTATAACTCCATCAAGGTGGTATATAGGAAACAGAAAATGCAATCATTAACTCTGGCTGATCCAATATGGGTCCTGGATTCATTTATACCTGACTGCGACCTTAGACAGGACCAGTCACATTTACTGATTGCATAATATGTTTTCTGTAGGGCAGCCCCTAAAGAATTTGAAACTTCAGTATATCCAGGGCCTACTTCTGGCGGGGGGGGGGGGGGATGGAAATGGATCTGTTTTGTCAGGAGACCTACAAGCTTAAATGGGATTCCACCCCTTACCCAATCTCCAATAACCTGTCATGGGGATTTCGGTTGCAGAACTCTTCACAGCACTTTCCTTGATACCTTAGCAGTCATATTGTGTATCTAGGCTGCCCTCAGATTTTTCTCTCTCACCTCTCCCACCTGGGATTTGGATTTTCTGCCTGTTATCTCTCCTTTCTTTCTCAATCTTATACTGTGTACCACATCACTCAATGCCATTACCTTACAAGTACAACTTTACCAATGATTGAGGCCTTGAACCAAGGCTCAGAGGACCCAATCCTAATTAAATCTGTGTCTTCTCAACCATGAATCCTAATAACAGCAGAGATAAACAGAGATTCAGAACAAAGTTGCCACAGTTGTTGTTGTTGTTGTTGTTTTATATTGTAGTTCCTATGCTTTTAACTTGGCATGTTATACCAAAATCCAAGTGCAGATTTCCCCATTTTTTTTTTCAAATCCAGGGAAAATATCTATTGGTTCTTATGTAGCGAAATTTTGTTGTATTAAAAACTGTGATACATTTTCTGCATAACTGTCCTTGAACTGCAAATATACTCAACCAAATATTGATTCAGTCAATAAAACCTGGCAGTTAATGCACAAAAACGTTGCAAAATTATCAAATATGTCTGTTAATAGGTAGGAAAGTAGTATTACATTTCTTTAGATGAGACTTTTTACTTGTATATTCATTGGTTCATTGCTCTCAAAGTAATTTAGCTACAGTTTTGGTAATGAACTTACTTGTTTCCAATGATAAAAGTGAAATATTCAGATAATCTTCCAGAATACAAAGTGTTTATTGGATTAATCAACTCTTTCCAGCAATCTCAATGGAAGTTACAAACTAATAATATATGGCTGTTTCAATTTATTCACATTTTTTTTTTTTGGGAGGCGGTCAGGATGAGAGGGCACCTTGTATTAGATAAACGTATGAAATGAGCATAGTTTTATTTGCTGCCCAACTAGTATGTTTGCTTTTAATGCATTTTTATCGTATTGGAATCTATTGGTGGGTCTCTGGGCCACAATAAAGAATTCAGTTGAATTGGAAGAAATTTCCTCACAGATAGAACTCATCAGAGTAGTGTTACCCCACTGAAGCTCCATCCAAAATAACTAAAGGTATCCCTTGAAACATACAAGAGAAAATGTCCTTAAGTTCTGCAAATATTTGGCCTGAGAGTTAACAGAAGTAGGGAAAATGCCAAATACGGTCAGGTCTTGTTGGCTACTGAAGGCAAATGTTTAAAGTCCATATTTGTTATACGCTGACTAATACAAGATCTACCTTTGCCAGGACCAAATGTGTGGTGGTGAGGGGAACTATGATGGAGAGACCCAAAGCACAAATACAAATATAACTTGTTAATGTCAAGAATTGCCTTCCATGACTTTCTTTAATACTAAACATGAATGAGTGGCTATTAGTTTGGTCATGCTATTACTGATACATAATATAAGGGTTTTGCCTTAAGCCTACCAGCCCGATATTACAGGATTAGCTTAGAGAAATGTTTGGATTTTCAGTAGAGCAAGTAAGATTCCTGCATAGCAGAGAAAAAAATAACTGGAGGAAGAAAACTAATTAACTTTCTGCCTTTTTCTTAAAATTCTAAGAAAAGAATATTGGTGTTCAAAGGTTCTTGTATACTATTGAATTCTCTGATGTATCAGTTTCCTGTGAGTGATCTGTTTCTGAAATGTCTTAGGAACTTTTAACTTCTACTTTAATTGGGTTGTGTCTGAATTTGTCAATTTATTTTATGATGGTGTATGACTCTGCCTAGTTATGCTTCTAAAACAGAAAAAAAATGGTCATAGGTTGGATAATAAGCATTTGGGGTTCTGTTTCGTTTTTCAGTTGTAAATGTTTAAACCCAAACTCCATGAACTGGAGCTCAAATCTCAATAATAATGATCTCTTGTAAATATACTAGAAAGTCTCTCTCTCTCTCTCTCTCTCTCTCTCTCTCTCTCTCTCTCTTGCTACAGACAATTATTGCCTTCAGTTTTGGTTTTTGAAGGCACTAAGAAGCATCCCATAAGCTTCAAAGGAGTCAAGATCATGCAGAGCAGTTCTAAAGTGTCATTCGAATGCACCACTCATAGAATATTTTTTAATGTTTCACCTCTTTGAGATGCAGTGAAGTGTTCCCCTTTAGAATTATTCATTCTAAACACAATAGCACAATAAGACTAGCTGAAGTATCCCCATTGTCTATATTTCCACTTAAAAACCTTTTTTTAAAAAATAATAATAAAAAGCTTTGTGGTTCACATTAGCTTATTCATTTTCATTGAAATGTGCTAAATTCTGGTCATAAATATCAAGTGCAGTAAGTATATATCTAGGAGTCAAACAATCAGAATTTGTTTTAGATAGTTGATGCATGCAAATCAATCTTGTATCACGTTCCTAATTTTAGAAACTGATGTGCCATTGGGTGATATTTTCATACTCATCTGTGTCTTCTGTTCTTTTCCTCTTACATGCTGCAGTTGCAAACATACTGTGGAGAGAGGAAGGTACTAATATAATTTTCTCCCCATCCTGTAGTAATTTTCTTGTCTGATGTACATATTAAATTTATAGTTAGACAATAGCTATAGCAATTATGTTTTAATTATGCATTCATTCTTCACAAATAGATCTTTGCTTCTAATTCTGTTATACGGTGTGTCATTGTCAAGGATAGAAAAAACCCTAATTATTATTTGGGGTGGGGATGAATCCTTGGTTGCAGTATCTGTAAATGTTTATCTTTTCCTTCTCTATTTGTACCTAACAATAACCCATGTTTCTAAAAGGCTTACGGGCATATCTGAGTTACAGTTAAAACTCCCTGTGGGGACTGTGCCCTTAACTTGTCCTGTTGCTGTCATAAATCATTTGGCCAATCAGCTTATCTTCAGTCAGAATGTTGACCCAGGAATGTGAATCATTCTTATTTTGCCAAGAGTGCTATCTAGTGAAGCTCCCAGAGTAACAGAGAAGTGCTGTTATCTGATTACTTGGTGAGACAAAACTAAAAAGCTTTAAAACTTGGGAAGTTTGTGTGGGGTGGGAGAGTGAAGGTTGGAGTTTACCAAAACCTACTGCTAGTGATATAGAATACAAGATTACAGCCAGACGTTTTAATTGTATTTATTAATTTTTTACCCTGCCCTTCCTCCCAAAGGAGCTCAAAAGACACTATGACTCAAGTGATAGGCAAATATCCTTTAGCTGTTCTTTTCTTTTCTTTTTGCTTTTCATTTCTTTCTTTCTTTTTGGTGGTAAGCAAATGTCCTTTAGCTCAGTTCAGAAGCAACATAGCATTTATTTACTAGTTGAGTTTCAGAGAGTTCGTCCTTAAAATTTGGAATCTTGGCCCATACTTTTTAGTTTAGGAGTAGATTTCTTGCAACAGTGTGTATGTTAGGCAAAATTGTATACACAAATGTGTGTATTAGGAAATTTTCACACTAAAATTAAAATGTTGATGAACTTGCATACTGATGTGGAAATGTGGAAAATTGAACTTTAAAAAATAAGGGTATCAGAGAAACCAAAATTGACAAATTTTCCTATCCATACCTCTAGCCATGGTGCTGAACATGCTCACTCCCCTCCTTGGGGTGGCTGGTTGTGTATGTTTTTAAGTGCAATAACTCATTCCATATGTCTAGTTTAGTCCTCAGGTCTCACCACACAGGGCACATTCAAAAAACAAGAGAAAACAATGGGCAAAATAGTCAATATATTAAAGAGGAAAGCAAAAATTGATCCTGAATTATAATTTAAATTTTCAATCATATAAATCTTGAACTTACAATGTACAAATATTCAAATTCCTCAGTTATTACCTCCAACAAAAATAACTGTTTACATTTTAATTATCTAGCTTTTAAAAAGAAATATTTACATTGCTCACATCTGAAACTGAGATGGTTACTGGCATACTGTTTTCTATAGGGGTTCAAGACGTATCATGGAAAAATCTTGGAGTAGGCCCATTGAAATTAATGAACATAACTTAGTTATGTCCATTAATTTTGATAGGTCTACTCCAAGTATTACTAATATTGTATGCAACCTATGTGATTTTCAGAATCAACAGACACAGTTAAGTGTAAATGAGTACAGTGGTACCTCCAGTTGTGGACAGGATCAGTTCCAGAGGTCCGGCTGGATCCCAAGGTTTTCACAACTGGAGAGACCACTTCTGCACACGCACACGCGATGTTAGGGCGCTTCTGCACATGCATGCATGGCAAAACCCCGGAAATATACTTTTGGGTTTGCCACTTACGTATCCCAAAGTTTACGTAACCGGAGGGATACATAAGCGGAGGTATGACTGTATAGCAAAATAGTACGTAGGTTTTTGGAAAACATGTCAAAAATCAGAATTAGAGTAAGAAAGCCAGCAGTTATAATGCATATGCTAGCTGGAACCTGTGTAACAGAAATAGAATGGTTTATATTAGGCAATGTTTGCATGCTCTTTACTGTTCTTCAGAGAGATTTGAAATTTCCAAATGTCATATTTGATTCACTGTCTTTGCTAGCAAAGCACACATACATATGGGGCTGCCAACTGTATACTGGCACCTGTTCCTATGCCTTGAACAGACATTAGGTGACAGTGCT